>NC_059125.1:90402861-90707861 GCF_020740685.1 Jaculus jaculus
GAATACTTAGAGCAGTGATATATATGATTTTTTTACTATACTGTAATGCTGTCTCACCCCCCAATCCACTCCATGCCCATTCATCAGACATATTTTCGCTTCTTTTTGCATTATTAGCATATTCATCTTGATTTCTGAAGAGAGAGTAAAATTTTATTTTCATTTTTGCCAGGAAAGTATAACTGAATGGTCCCTATTTCCTGTTCTTAGGCCTCATTTTCCTGAGTGCTGGGATAACACATGGGAGCTACCATGTCTGGCTCTTACCTCAATTTAATTATCACTTCCTTTTCCTTCTGACAGGAATGCCCCACCTAGTCCTAGATTTGTTCTCAAGATTGTTCCAAATATCCTTAAGCTGTACTACCACATTTTTCCAACTTCCATATTATGAACATTAACATTATAATAAAAAGAAAGGAAGTACATATGTCTTTCTCCAATTTAAAGGCAATGAATGTTCTCAAAAGTAGATTCTCTGCCTGATTGTCAGTAGTCTCATTCTCCTTGACTACCTTTAGGGCTTGAACATATGGCTATGTTCTAATCTGCTTATTACAGTTTAGGCAGCCATGTAACTTACCATTTTGGCCTCACGTAGGGCTAATATTTTCAGTACAAATGTACAAAAGCCAACAAAGTCTGGTTTGAGGCAGAATTATCCAAGTTACAAGGCCTAAGTAGAATGAAAAAAAAATCTACCTTTAACTTCATTCATAAAGGAATAGATAAAAATTATATAAGGCAAATAAAATAAATCATAAGAAATAAAACTGCTTTAGACACATGTCAATTTTCTTCTATTGGAATGAATAATTTATTTTTAACAGTGGAAGCACTGATTTCAATATTAGAAAAATAATACTATTTGTCTTCAGCATAAAATAACCCTCAGGTGGAATAGACACATTGATTTTTTAGTGGATTTCAAATAAATCCAATGTCTCCATAATGAAAACTTACAACATTCACTAGAATATAGTAGTTACATAAGCCAGGAGCTTCCCAAGGAAAAAGAAAATTGCATTGCCTTCCTCTCATTGCTTTTTTTAAAATACAATTTGTCCCTTCCGTTTGACTGGCCAATTTGATTGCAACATTCTAAAACCCAGCAAGGTGCAATATAGATCCACAAGCTTGACTTGGGAAATCCGAGCCCAAATAGCACAATAATTGGATCTGCACATTAATTAGATGCAGAGGTAAACCTCTGGGATTCTGGGCTGAAGGAATCTAAAAATGCGCACCTTTATATTTATGATTGATTTTCTATTATAACTGGTACCAAAGTACAAGTATTAGAAAGCAGAACAGCTGTGAAACAACTGTAATCAAATGCTAATACCTAAAAATCTCCACACCATAAAAAGGCAGAAGAACAATGTCCCCTTTGATCAGGGAGAGTCAGTCTTCCTCCCCTGGAAATTCTCACACACCATAATGACTATTAAAGTGGTTCCCCTTTTGCCAAATTGAAATATTTGTGTATAGGTATGTCTTCTGGTGGATGTAGGCTCCTGATAAAATATTAAACATGCAGCTAAATGAATAAGTCTGCAGCCAAATAATACAAAACAACATCATTGCCTCTAAATCAATTCATTGAAAGAATCTTTAAAAAGAGATGGGGGAAATAAAGCAGTTTATGTTGCTGCAGTGAGACCCTATTATAACAGGTTCACGCTACAGTGGTATAAAATATAAATAATGCAGTTGGTGGTACAGATATTCCATGAAGTTTACAGGTATTTGAGCAAGTTTCAAATTCTGTAGCTAATAGTTGAATCGATCCCTGACTTTTCTGCCACTGTTGTAATCCATCTATTCACCAAATGAACCAACTGTTTGCACTACTTGTTGGACACCACCTATTTGTTTAACATTTTGCCTCTTCCATTGCTTTTTGGATCTGGTTACCAGATCAATATTGTCAAAACACACTTTGATTATTTCATAAATGTTTGACAGCCCATTTCTCAAAATATTTTTGGACTCTTTATTGCCTACCAGTGAAATCTCAGATTTTCTTGATATTTAGACCTCTGTGCAAAATGTTTCTCTCTTGGATTGGAGAGATGGCTCGAAAGTTAAGACATTTGGTTGCAAAGCCTAATGTCCTGAGTTTGATTCCCAAGTACCCAGATAAAGCCAGATACACAAGGTGGTGCACGTCTGGAGTTGAGTTTGTTTGCAGTGGCTACATGTGCCCAATCAAATTCTTTCCCTCACCCCTCTAGCTCTCACTCCGGCTTGCTTTCTATGCTGGATGTGGTGTTACATGTCTTTCATTCCATAATTTGGGAGGCAGAAGTGCAGGAGGATTATTGTGAGCTCCAGGCCAGCCTGAGACTAGTGAATTCCAAGTCAGCCTGGGCTAAAGACAGACCCTACCTCAAAAAAAAACAAAAAACAAAAAACTGTTTTTCTCTAGATTTAGTTTCTATATTTTCCACACTAGACTGTAAGCACCTTCCTTGCTGTTTAGTTCATTGCAATAGGCATTTTTGAGTATTTACTATGACTAGTGACAATAATAGGCATAGGGAGAACATGGTAAGTAAGACAGGAAGAATTCTGGTTATAGTTGAGGAGCCTTACACAGGAAAGGGATGCTCTCAATATACTATTTTTTAATTTTTTGTTTGTTTTTATTTATTTATTTGAGAGGCAGAAAGAAAGAGACAGAGAGAGAGAGAGAGAAAGAGAGAATGGGTGCGCCAGAGCCTCCAGCCTCTGCAAATGAACTCCAGAGGCATGCAACCCCTTGTTCATCTGGCTAACATGGGTCCTGGGGAATCGAGCTTTGAACCAGGGTCCTTAGACTTCACAGGCAAGGACTTAACCACTAAGCCATCTCTCTAGCCCCATTCAATATACTATTTTTTTTTTAGTTAGACAATAAGACTTAGCACAAGGAACTCAGTAAGCTCAGAGAACCTGTTTGTAACTCAGACTGGGAGTTGAAAGAGGGTTCCTTAAAGGGGTGCAGGTCTCATAACTTTATATTCCCAGGGCTTGGCATAAATCTTAGTATATGGTAACTTGACTCCATATCAAATCCTTGTACTATAGTCCATTTGGAAGACTCATTTTTCCTAGACTATTATTTTTCTGTTTCTCTCACCTTTGCCTAGATTATCTTCTAGTGTTTCTTATGAACTTTCTCTTTCAGTAGTTGCATATTAAATGTCCCCATTTATATGACATATTTCTTTTGAAAATTATTATTTGTTTAATTTTATGAATGTGTATGTGTATATGTTTATGAATGTGCAGGTATACATGTGGGGATGTGTGTGTGTGTGTGTGTGTGTGTGTGTGTGTGTGTGTGTGTGCCAGAGCACAAGACAATGTTGAGTGTAATCCCTTGGAATACCATCCACATTTATTAAATTACTTTTTGCATATCATTGTGTGTGAGGTGTGTGTGTATGTGTGTGTGATCATATGTGTGTGGTCACACATGTGTGCACATATGTTGGAAGCCATCAGTTGACATTAGGTTTCCTTCTCAATTACCTTACTTTAAAAAAAATATATTTATTTATTTATTTATTTAAGAGACAGAAAGAGGCAGACAGAAAGAGAGAATGGGCATGCCAGGGCCTCCAACCACTGCAAACAAAAACTCCAGAGGCATGTGCCTACTTTGTGTGTCTGGCTTATGTGGGTCCTGGATAGTCGAATTGGGATCCTTTGGCTTTGAGGCAAATGCCTTAACTGCTAAGCTATCTCTCTAGCCCAATTTCCTTACTTTTTTTTTTTTTTGAGGTAGGGTTTCACCATAGTCTAGGCTGACCTGGAATTCACTATGTAGTTTCAGGGTGGCCTCAAACTCATGGTGATCCTCCTACTTCTGCCTCCCAAGTGCTGGGATTAAAGGCATGCACCACCAAACCCAGTTTACCTTACTTTTTGAGATAAGATCTTTTACTAAACCCAGAGCTTGCTTACTTGGCTATATTAGCTAGCCAGTAAGTCCCAGAGATCTGCCTGTTTTTGCATCCCCACCCATGAGATTACAGATGCACACTGCCACACCTGACCTTTTCATGATTGCTGGGGACCTGAAATAGGGTCCTCATGATTGCATGGAAAACACTTTACCAACTGATCAATCTCCCCATCCCACACACCATTTACATTTTTTGAGATAGTCTCTTATTGTCCTGGAGCTCACCAATTAGGCTACACTGGCTGGCCAGTGAGCCTCTGGGAACCTCCTGTTCTTACCTCCCTAGAATTGGGATTACAAGCATGTGTGCCTGTCACTTTTACAATATAGGGATTAAACTCAGGCCCTTATGCTTGAGGGGTGTGGTAGTTTGAATAGATGGCCCTCAATATATTCAATGTTTTATTAGTTTGTAGTTTGAATCTGCAGCTACCTGGCTGGAGGAAGTGTAACTGGGTGGATCTTAGGATCTAGTCCTAAATTGTGGTGATAGATTTGAAATTCAAATGTAAAGATATGCAAAGTGCCTGAGTTCCTCCTGAAGTTCCTGAAGTGTGCTGTGTGATGTGGCTTTTGGGTTTTTGGCTTGAAGCTTCTCTCTCTTTCTCTCTCTCTCTGTCTGGACCTGTGAAAGAAGGTCAGATTCTTTTGCCATTATGGATCTTCCCCTGAATCTGTAAGCTTCAATAAATATCCCTTCTTCCACAATCATGCCTTGTTTGGAAGTTCATCTCAGTGAACTGCAGCTGTCTACTACAAGAGGCAAGAACTTTACTGACTGAGCTATTACCCTAACCCCTACATGAGAGCTTTATTGATAACAAACCAGTAAATTAACATGAAACAACATTAGTCTCAAAATAAAATAATAGTGATCACTTTAGGTTGGATAATATCAATCATCCATTGAAGAAAGTGAAGAGAGTAACACAACTATGCCCATAACTCTCTAGTAGAGGCTGACAGTCTAGAGCCTTACCCCAAGTCCTTGATTTCTACATTCAACTCTCAACTTGGCATATCTGTTTGGAAGTTCTACAAGCAGCTTAAATTCTTGCTGAATTCTGTTCCCAGACAGAATTCATTATCTTTCCATTCCATGCGTATGTTTTTTTTTTTTTTTTTTTTCCATGAGTATGTTTTTATTCCAGTGTTTCTCACTCTGGTAAACAGTGTCTCCATCCTTGCTGTTGCTAAAGGAACAAGCATGGGAGTCACGTATGCTTTCACTCCATGCTTTGTTTTCAAACAGTTAATGAGTTTTCTCTCCATGGTATACGTTGTAGACAGTTCCATGAGGTTTGGATGACCATCCAACCAAATGCAGCTTTGCTGGGGTCCAGCCCTGGCTTGAAGGAGGGTCCCTGAAGAGAGGTGTGAAAGGGAGCCGCAAAATAATGACTTGAAGTCAAGTTCTGGTGCAAGCTGACAGGCTAATGCTGAAGGCAGGTGAGTTTTTCTATCTTTTTCTCTCTGCCTCCTTTTCTGTTTCTATATTTTTTATTATTTTCTTTCTATTTTTCTATTTTTTCTTGTTTTTTCCTTTTGTATTTTTTTTGTCTTTTTTCTGTTTTCTGTTTTTCCCTGTTTCTATGCTTCCATACTTCTATATATCTCTGCCTCTCTGCTGCCACAGCTCTTAGTCTCAGTCTTTTATTTTCTGATCATGTCATGCAAGAACAAACTTCAAGAAAGGTACAATTTCACAGAATTCATAGAAACTTTTTGTTATTCCTTATCATCAAACAATCCCATAATTATTCACCTCAAGTAAAGTCGTCAGGCCCCTGTAATGATTAACTGTTTTCACATTTTCCCCATGTATGTGCAGTCAAGCACTTGTGATTTCCTGGACTTCTACTTTCAATTACTCTATTAAAGGTGAGAGGCAAAACAACCACAAATGGGACTTCCCATCATTAATCACTGATCCAGCAGATCCATTTATCCTTTAATTATTTATTTTGAAGTTTCCTTTTTATGTCCCTCCAATACTTAGACTTTGGTCCCCCCAATTGAACTATTTCTGACTTCGGTTGTTTTTTCTGTAAGAGTTCCTGGTAAAGAGTCAATTGCAATTGCCACCATTTAGAAAAATTAGTCATATAACAATGTTTACGTTGTTCCAGGAGGTTCATTGTTTCCTCCTAAGTTTACTGTACTCCATGCCTGACTTTCTTTAAGGCCTTTAAGGAAAACAATTATCTTTGACCCATTTCCTTGTTTTTCCAATTCTATGCCAGAGCCTCTTTCAGATACATTGACCAACACTTTACCAACACCAATTTTTACTGGAAAAGTAAACTTAGAGATTGGGACACCAAGTGAAAGACAGAGAAAGACAAACATTATATAGAAAAACCACATATTTCTATAGCATAGAGAGCCAAGGATTTTTCTATAGAGGGGCCACATTGGACTTCAAGGAAGAGACAGCTGGGCTGGAACTATGTCAAGCAGCTCTTCAGCGCTTGATTCCTTGTGATCCTGAAATGGCATGCTTGCCATCTCCGGCACAGCTTTATGGGAAGAAAGGAAGTATTTGAAGCTTACAGAATCCAAGGGAAGGGCTATCAATAGCGGAAGAAGCTGGCTCCCTTTCTTAAATCCTAACACAGAAAGAAACCACCACCAACTAGCAATACCACAAAACAGCAAGCAGGGAAATCTAACTCTCAGCAAACAAGACCCTAAAGCTCAGAACCTTTCTGTATATCTTTGGGCTGGAATTAACTTCTGCCCCCACTTACATGCCCCTTTAGCAGGAGTCTGCTTGCAATGGGCTGAACCTGCAAATTCAATTATAGTAAAACACCTGAGTCTATGTGGGACACACATTCAAACTCAAACTACCACAGTATAACTGTTGCCCACAGTCACTTCTTGTCTAGAGAAGAAGTAAGAAATTTTCTGCTGTTTTTTTATTTTTTATTTTTAGGACGACAGTCTTGTTTTCTTCCAAGTACCACCCCAATCTGAAGCAAGAATAATTCAATAATGAAATATTAGTTAGGTAAGGTCCATTTTTAAATATTTTAACAGATTATGGCTGTCCTGGAAGTCCAAAATCTTACAATAGCGTACAAACTTTCTCTGAGTCAGCTTCATTTGTTCTCACTCTCTCCATCACTTTCCTCCTCTGTCATGTGTTAAACTTCAGTTCATAGTGGAGAGCTTCTTTCAACATGGCTTTAAGTCATGGTGGTTCCTCTGCCTGAATCACTATTTTCCTGGATTGTTAGGTAGCTAAACGCTATTTCTTCTATACTAAATACTATTTCTTCTATTTTATTTTTTCAAAATTAAAAAAAATAATTTAAAATGTGCACTGTCTTAGTCTATTGGGGTTAGCACAGCACAATACCATAGATCTGGTGGCTTATAAATAACAGGAATGTGTTCCTCATAATTCTAGTGGCTCAAAGTCTAAGACAAAGGCAGTAATCAGGAGATTTGGTTTCTAGTGAGGGTGTCTACTCCTTATAGACCAAGCCTTCTCCCTGATTTTAATAATAATTATGTCTTATAAGATAGTAAGGACAAGGGAGTAATATGGACACATTTTTCCTTTTTATAAAGATATTGATCTTATTTTCAACATTCTGACCTCATGATATAATCACCTCCTAAAGTCCTGACTTCCCAATACCATCACTTAGAGGGTTATTATAATAAAATAATACAAGCAATTCTGATTTATATTCTCCTAGAATCTTCCTTGTATGAGTAACAAGTTAACTTCATTGTATGTTTCTTTATATACTTATCAGAAAGAGTAAGATATTTTGGGTCAATTCAGACAATTCCACTGTCTTATCTCTGCCCAACTGTACAAATACTACAACTGAAAGTGAAGTCCTGTTCCTCACCTCTACTATTTCACTTAATGTACAACATGCCTGCCCTTTTCTCATACCTTAAACATCTCATTACAGGCCTTGTCTATTTCTGTATAAATAAAATAAGCAGATACTTTCTTAATATTTGTTAACTATACTAAAATGCATAACACAATTAGAAATGACCTATATAGCCATCTTGAGTCTACTTCTTAACTCTATTGAATGTGTACTCTGTGCTCTAACATCATTGCTGCTGTGTTCAGGCCCTGTAGTTTATCAGTGAAATACTTGCTTACTTAGAATACATGCACTATAATGCTGTGTATGTTTTTCTGTCCAAAGTTAGGTGTTTAAACCTTAAAAAGTTCATTTGTATTCAGAATAATAAACATGCTCATTAGAGTGTCTTCTAAGTAACCTTGTGTTTTAGCCTTTGCTTTTCAAGTCCTTCTTTACACCCCCTTCAGTCATGTTGACCCAATATTACTTCCTATTCTCGCATCTTGCATAACCCATGTCATTGCATATTCAGCTAGCACTTTCTGGAATAACCTTTCCTCTCATTCTATATAATTTCTAAATATAATTTAAGATACTACCGTCACTGCTGTGGAGGTGATTCTTATAGAAAGCTTTTCCCATCAAGTAACCCGGGCTACCATATCTTCTCATTGTTTGAGTCCATGCTGCTAACTTACATACCACAATGCTTACTTTACCTTCCCCTGACCCCGTTTCACATTTCCCCCTCCTAAGAAACAAAACCAAAGTGAATTTTCAAGAGCATTACACATGTCTGTCCTGCTTCCTATTGTGTCTCCAGGGTACAAAACCTGATATAGTAAGTGCTCAAAACATTTTTCATGAATGGATGTTCTAGGGCTGCTGGTGCTTTAGGAAAAATCTGTGCAGTTTCCAGGGAAAGGAATTAGAACAAATTCAAATGTGCATTATTTAGATAACTAATAAGCAACTCTACCAGGCTCAAGAGTTGATTGTGTGCTACATCCTCTAATAAGTCAAAAACTTTTATTTCGTGCCTTCCCAACACAGTGGGAAGATGATAGGGAAAAAGAAACATTTTAAGTTTCTAGTGATAAAAAACATAATAACTGCAGCCACAACAGTAAAAATAATCATTCGTTAACTGCTTAGTTTGGTGCTAGGAATCATAATACATAATATTTATAGCTATCTCATTTAAAAATCACAATAATTCTATGTATGGTAGGTTCAATTTTTTTGGTATTCAGTTTTTATTCAGAATCATAAACTTATCTTTGTAATCTAGCTAGACATAGAGGAAAATAATGAAAATATGGAACCTCAAAGAACTGCACTGAGAGCACAAAGATTACAGGGTATGTTAAGCCAATGGGGAGTGCAGGGTGCTCTCCGGAGGTTCAGAAGGAATGGTCTGGTGGTTAAGATGGAACAAGTGAACTGAATTAGTGTTGTCCACAGTCAGAAATGGTGACCTTCTTGCTAGTCTTGAAGTTCCTGGACCCAAGGTGTTCCATTTCTTCCACCATGTTCATGCCTTCTTTCACCTTCCCAAAGATCACATGCTTACCATCCAACCATTCAGTCTTGGCAGTGTAGATGAAAAATTGGTAACCGTGTTTGGACCAGCATTTGCCATAGACAAGATCCTGGGATGCTTCAGGATGAAGTTCTCATCCTCAAATTTCTCCCCATAGATGTACTTAACACCAGTAGCATTATGATGTGTGAAGTCACCATTCTGGCCCAGGAATCTTGGAATAATTCTATTAAAGCATGACCCCTTATGACCAAATCCTTTGTCTCCAGTTCTCAGAGCATGAAAGTTTTCTTTCATCTTTGGAACTTTCTCTGCAAACAGCACAACTTTTTTGGGTTAGCCATTGCTTTCCAGGTCCCTTATCAATGATGAATGATAACCTTGTACAAGAAACCAGCCATTTGTTTACAATATCCTACTCCAATTGCTAGTCTAACTTTAAGCAGACATCTGACTAAACAATAAGAAGATAAATACCCCACTCACAAAATGGAGCACAGAGTTGAACAGGCAATTCACAGAGGAAGATATACAAATGGCAAACACACACTTAAGAAAATGTTCATCATCCCTAATCATCAGAGAAATGCAAATTAAAACAACTATGAGATTCCACCTTACCCCAATAAGGATAGCCAACATCAAAAAGTCAAATGAAAATAAATGCTGGCGAGGATGTGGAGAAGCAGGGACACTCATTCACTGTTGGTGGGAATGCAGGATGGTACAACCACTTTGGAAAGCAATATGGAGACTCCTGAAATAGCTGACTATAGAAATTCCAACAGGCCCAGTTATACCGTTACTGGGCATCTACCCTAAAACCTTCAAACCACAGGCCAGAGACATTTGCTCAACCATGTTTGTAGTGGCTCAATTCGTAATAGCTAAAAGCTGGAATCAACCCAGATGTCCATCATTAGAAGAATGGATAACAAAGATGTGGTATATCTACACAATGGAATTCTATACAGCAGTAAGAAAAAACAACACGAAGAAATTTGAGGAAAAATGGTTCAACCTGGAACAGTTCATTCTTAGTGAACTTACCCAATCACAGAAAAAACAATCGACACGTAGTCTCACTCATCCACAACACCTAACCTGAATCTACCCAAGATACCTTACATACCCAGCAAGCACCTCATGGAATAGACAATAGGATGGATGGGGAGGGTGGGGAGGGCATCGAAGGGTTGATAACAGTAATCTGGACCCAAACGGCAATGGTACCATAAAATTCTACTTCCTAAAAGGCAGACCAAATGGCTGAACCTTCACTAGACCCTTACAGGAAACACCTGAACCACAAGACACTGGAGAGGGTAGGATCAAGACTAACCTAAATCTTCTACATCTTCCCTCCCTCCCTCTCCCCCCCTCCCCTCTATCTCTCTCCTTTCTAACTCTTGTATATTAGCTATGTTTTTCCTCAATTTCTTAGTGGGCACTGACCTGTAACCCCCACTTCCAGCTTGGGGCTACTATCCACAATGAGCTTTTGATCAGAGAAACCTACAAGGTTTCCCAAAACAATGACAGACTTCTGTCAGAGTACTTGATGACCCACCAAAGGCCAGTGGTAAGACCCTATTGCTGAAGACTCCATACGCAGCTGACCTGTAAAATGAAATGGCATGGCTGGAAGCCAGGAGAGAGTCAGTCCCCAGACAGTCAGTGTGTCTAGTGCCAGAAGGCGCTACATGGGCGACTGGGGGAAATGACCATTATCTGTCCAAGCAACTCATTGTCTAACCTAATTAGCAACAAATAACCTGATGTGATGCCCACACAAGTGCAATAGTGGCACACAGCCATGGTGAGGAACCAACTGCTCTTGATTTGGCTAAGTGATCCCCTCAATGGTACTAGACCCATAGCTGGAGCTGGGAAATAAGTCAGAACCATACCCAAACACAAGCCCACTCTCCAATATCAAGCTACCATCAATCATGGGGTACAAGAGGGCCTACACCTATCAAACTCTGTATCAAAAAAGTAAGTGTTATCTTAATTTTCTGGGTGCTAACGTACTCTCCGTTAGAGAATCTGCTTCTCTTTTTCAGATAGATGCAGATCCTAATGAGAGAGCTGCCCCAACATACCTCAAAAGGGGCCCGACTGAAACTAAGGACAATTGGCAAAACAAGCAAGAGTGATGTTTTCCTGTGAACCGGATACCAGCACAAAGGGGAAGGAGACCAACACAGAGAAAAATCAACTCCTACCAAATCAGAGAGCCAGAGCCTCAGAGGCCCCAACACCTCAGCACTGAAGCAGACCAAAAATGAACCCAACACGGCTCAGGGAAATTTTCCAGAAGAGGGGGCAGAAAGAATGTCAGAGTCACATGTTGGGTCATGATTTGCAGAGACATTTATCATACCAATAACTGTGGGCCAACTCCACAATGCACGACCCATTTACATCAACAAGGAGGGTTCAATGGGAGGGGGTAGATCATAGATGAGCCTAAACAATGGTACCAAACTGCCTGTATTTGCTGAAAAGAAAACTAATAAATTAAGTTTTTTAAAAAAAGGAGATAAGTAAACATTGTTAAGCCACACTGGTCAGGACAGGCTGCAGAGTGGCCAACACTGCATGCCCATTACTTGGTGGGGGTCACGAGGAGCAAGTTAAATCATTTTGAAGTTTAAAGATGAGTACACTAAACTTCAAGGTGGTGAAATATGTTTTCTATAGACTACACATACACTAAACAGCAGAGGTTAATTTCAATATCATTTCCATCCAACTTAAAACCTTAGGCACTTAATTACTTACCCTGTGTTGTACATAAAAAAAGCTAAATTTAAGCCCCTAATGTGATGCAGACATGCATAGATAAAAAACAAACAAACGAATGAAAACAACACAGCTGAGGTTATACAATTATTAAATCAGTTGCTTTCCTTTAAATGTGATTGAAAAAAGTCTCTAAGAAAATAAACTGGAGTGGTAAGCAGGAAGTTTCTTTTTTTAACATTTTCTGAGAAATTTCCATTCAGTTGCTTTCATAATTTTATTTATACCAATACCTATTTCAGACTGTTGTTGCAAAGCGTGGAGGGAAGCACAAGCTCCAAAGTACATAGGAGCTTCTCTGACTGGTCCTGGGGATGGAGTGCCAACCTTGTGAGAGGAGCAGGCATAGAGAAAGAAGTTCTGAGTGTTCAACTGCTTCTTCAAAGTAAGTCTTCTCTTAGCTGCTCTTTAATAAAACTTGGTTTAGAAACTTGGCAGGGAAATTACTGTCCAGACTATGTCTGAATGTCTTTTTCTTTTTCAATTTCAGTAGGGATCATCTAGGTCAGGGTACATGGTCCACTGTCAAATGTGAGAGTGGGCACTTTTTTTTTTTTTATTTCTTCTTACCCATTCAAGTCATGCCTCCTCCTACATATTCAATTTCCACTATCCCTGACTGTTTTAATTATCTCCACTTACCTTTATGACTTCTCACTTTTGAGTGTTGGTAATAATACACAGATGTTAGTTATTTGTGCCACCTCTTGAGCCACAGAATCTATTGTATGACAGTGCATTTGGAAGCCAGGAAGATTGTGAGATGAATATAGCTATCCATGAAGGTGTTCAGAATTCAGAACAAGCATTTGATTCTGGAAAAGGAGAGAAAAAAAGGGCTGTAGTGAATAGATTCTGGCCAGCATGTCTTCCTTACTGTAGTGGGCTGTATCCTCTTAATTAGTAGGCCAAATAAACCTTCTTTCCATAATTTCTGTTGGTCAAGTGTTTGTTTCAACAACAATGTGTTGGTTTGAATAAAAAAGACCTCGTAGCCTCAGGTGTTTGTGATTAAGTTTCATGCTTACTTCTTAGCTTGGAGCATTTTGGAGGTGAAGTACTGCTGGAGGAAGTTTGTCCAGCCTCAGGTGAATTTAGAGTCAGATTTTGCTTGCTGCTGTTGGCAGTCGTCTCTCTGCTATGGATGTATGAGGAAGTGAAGCAGTTTTCTCTGCCATGATGAAGCTTCCTTCCCCTTTAAACTATAAACCTGAAATAAATTCTTTCCTCTCATTGTGGGGTTCCCCGGAGGGATCCCCGCTCAGGGCGGTCTACAGGACCCCAAGAACACTCACGCAGGACGCTCTCAATGCAAACCACACGAGGTTTATTGAATCCGATGCATCGGGGCTCAACACAGATTCCTCTCGCAGGAGGGGGTGGAGAGCCCCTAGCAACGGGTTTGGTCAGCTTATAAAGGCTAAAACCATAGGTATACATATTCATAGGGGCTTTCCAGCCGTGGGTCCCTTTGATTGGGTGGGGCCCACGGGGCGGGCTCGAGTCTGGGGGCTTCAGATATGTGTTGACCGTTGATTGGTTGTGTCCAGGTGGGGAGTTATCTTAGTGAGGAACTAGGAGTTGTTTGTTCAGCTCGAGTCCCTGGAATTTAGGCATTGTATAAGGCGCACAAAAGGTCAGGTTCCTCATGGTATGCTTTTTACAAAATGGAGGCGGTTGTAAAATGGCAGTTCTGCGGTTCAATGCAGCAGCAAGCAAGCCTTATTACAGAAGCTTAAAAAGGCAGGTTAGCGGAGCAACTAGAAAACAGGGCAACTTTTATCCTTTCATTTCCCCCTTTTCTTTATCATAATTCCAATCATGGAATTTCAGTTTCTGCAAGAGACTGGTACTGTTGTTTAAGTATCATGACTTGGACAGTGCTGATCCTTTCTCTAATAAAGGTAACTAATCTATTTATTATGCATGGACCAAAGGTGAAGAGGAGAATTAAGATGATAAGTGGCCCTAGCAAGGTGGAGATCAAAGTAGTCATCCAGGGGGACCTGGTGAACCAAGATTCATACCAAGACTGGTTCTGTTGTCTCTCTCGTTTACGTTGTTCTAGGCTTTCTCGTACTTTCTGCAAGCTGTTTTCTACTAATCCAGTCTTGTCTGCATAGAAGCAGCACTCTTCTCTTAGGGCTGCACAGAGTCCCCCCTGCTGTAAAAACAACAAATCTAGGCCCCTTCTATTTTGTAATACAACCTCTGAAAGTGAAGAAACCGAGTCCTTTAGGTTCTGCATTCCTGACTGTAACTCTTGTAGATCTTTGTCTATTGCTAAGCTAAGCTGAGCGTATTGTTGGTTAGAGGTGACAAGGGAAGCTATGCCAGTGCCTGCTCCTGCCACACCCAACCCCGTTATTAAGGCTAATGTAAGAGTGGTTATGGGCTCTCTCTTATTCCTAGAGGGGGCAGAGAGGTCAGGATTCCAGATTCTTTGAAAATCATCAGAGTTTCTTATAGTAAGCCTGGGCAGCAAGTTAATAAGCACACAATAGTCCTTTTTGTCTAGGAAAGTTGTTATTTCTATATAGGTAGTTAACCCTGTGGAGCAGGCGAGGTAGGCGTCCGAGGGGGCCGAAGCATATGTGTAACTTTTGGAATCTATGGTGAGAGTCTGATTACAGATCTCTTGGAGGGAGGTAGGGGGCAACATATGAGGGCCTACCAGACAGAGTCCTGCTCCAGAGACAAAACTCATAGTGAGTCCTTGAGTGCCAGGTGGGGGCCTCCACCGTAGGCCAGAGGTCTCATTGGTAAACGTTACTTTTCCTGAGGCGGCTAGTCCTTCATAGAAGGGGGGGCTGGAAGAGTAACAAATCCAACATTCCCCCAGAGAGTGGTTGATAGAATTAAAGACCTGAATAGAGGAATTGATCAGAGTTAGGATGAGATCGGCAGAGGAAGGGGACCTTGGGGGAACTGTGGGTCTGAAAAAGGTGGAGGCAGCTGCAGTTGGGGAAGTAGAGGGGAGTGATTGCTGGGGTGGTTCAGGTTGAGCTGGGGATTGTGGGTTATGGAGTACAGGCTTGGGGCCTATACTGGCTTTTTGGGAATCTGGGAGAGTCTTGGTTAGCTTAATCTTAAAAGTTAGGCCGATGTCCTTCCCTGACACGTACAAGCGAAGGCCCCACTCAAATCCTCTATTATTTTCCCATTTTACCCTTTTTCCTTTTTCTGTAAAAGATATCAGGATGGGGTTACACCAGTTATTACATCTCTCCTGGGGAAGTACTATAAGTTGTCCCCCTACGACGTGGTGGGCTAAGTCTTTTTCTTCTATGGGGCTTTTTCTTTTTATTGTAATATAATCCCATGAAGAGTAGGGGCACCAGGGCCCATCTCCAGTAGTTTCACATCCCCAGGAGGCACAGAAATAATCGTTATAATAACCGCAGTAATTTGATGTTCTTGGTCTATGGGAGGGTCCGGGGCAGACATAAATTGGGGCCGTATTGAGAAGGGTTCTGTCAACCGTGTTGCCACACCCATACTGGGGAAGGTATCGATTTCCAGTATTTATAGGCTTGTTTTGTGGCCAAAAATGGTCGGGGGTGCCCCACTGTGGGTCGGCTCCTAGTGCAAGGGCACACAGGTCTACCTCGAGAGGGGGCCAGGGAGTAGACGTTGATAGTTGAGATGTGGAGTTAGCTACATCTCCTGCTTGGTTAATGATTTGCCAGGTATAATTGTAAAGTTGATAGGGTGAAGAGGATAGAGAACAAGGCAACAATATAATTAACAATGTCCAAACCTTAAGAAACTTCATTGCGGCTGACAGAGACACGGCGAAGACGCAGATTAAGGGGGTTATCAGTCTTTGTCAGCTGCCAGCGGGGTTCAGGTGATGGAGCTGGTTTCACGTGGGATGCGTGGATCCAGACAGCTATCCCGTCTACCTTCACGGCGGTGGGTGTCGTCAGGAGTACCGTGAAGGGCCCTTTCCAACGAGGTTTGAGGTTTGAGGGTCGGTGTCGCCTCACGTAGACTGAGTCCCCCGGCTGGTATGAATGCGGGGCTGGGTCCTTAGCAGGCAGATAGCTCTCCTTCAGTTTTGGCCATAAGTCCTTTTGGAGGATATATAGCGCCTGGAGCCTGTGGTTCAGATCAGAGGAAGAAATTATATCTGGGTTCTGCATTAACAACTTATTAAGTGGGGTTGGGACACCAAATAAAATCTCAAAAGGAGTTAGGTTAAACTTGTAAGGGGTGTTGCGAACTCGGAAGAGGGCCCACAGAAGGAGCATCACCCAATCTGTACAGCCAGTCTCTAAGGACAATTTAGTTATGGTCTCTTTTAATGTTCTATTCATTCTTTCTACCTGTCCTGAGCTCTGGGGTCTATAAGCACAATGTAATTTCCAATTGATCCCCAAAGTTCTGGCCACCTCCTGACTTACCTGGGCAACAAAGGCAGGACCGTTGTCTGAGCCTATTACCTGAGGTACCCCATATCTGGGGATGATTTCTTCTAAAAGTTTTTTGGTTACCATTGTGGCAGTCTCTTTCTTAGTGGGATAGGCTTCCGCCCATCCAGAGAATGTGTCTATAAAAACTAGAAGATATTTATTCCCGTAGCGAGCAGGTTTCAGCTCAGTGAAATCAGTCTCCCAATATAAGCCTGGTCGATCTCCGCGAAGTCTCTTTCCAGGGTCCGTCTGGGAGGTCTGGGCATTTACTTTTTGACATGGGATGCATTGTTTTACCAGTTTCTCAGCCATTTCTTTGAGTCCTATTATGTGGTAGTCAGTCTTTTTGAAGGTTTCTATTAATTTTCTAGCTCCAAAATGAGTTGGCCTATGTAGCTGTTGCAGAGTGGATTCTGCTTGTTGTCTAGGTAGGATATGTTTTCCTTCTTCTGTCTCCCATCTTTGGGTGTCCTTATTAAATTTCTTTTGTATCCTAGTCATATCTTTTAGGTCCTGTTCAGTATATTCTGAAAGCTGTAACTCTGGGGGGCCAGTTTCTTTTTCAACTAAGGGGAGCAGATACGCTCCTTGAGCAGCCTTTTTGGCCTCTACATCAGCCATCCTGTTTCCTCTTGCCACTAGAGAGTTTCCTTTCTGGTGCCCCGGACAATGGACTATGGCCAGCTTGGCCGGCCGATGCAGGGCATCGAGTAAATCTAAAATTTCTTGTTTGTTTTTAATTTCTTTTCCGGCAGAGGTTAATAATCCTCTCTGTTGGTATATGGCACCATGTACATGTGCAGTTGCAAAAGCATACTGGCTGTCCGTATATATGGTAGCTTTTTTTCCCTCTGCCATATTTAGGGCCTGGGTTAATGCAATTAGTTCGGCCTTCTGGGCTGAAGTCCCTTCAGGCAGTCTGATGGCCCAAATCACCCTGTCTCTGTCAACAATTGCCGCCCCCGCCATCCGCTTACCTTCAAGGAGGTAACTACTGCCATCAGTGAACCAGGTTACCTTGGCATCCGGTAGTGGCTGGTCCGTCAGATCAGGTCTCGTTCCGGTAGCCTCAGCCAAGATGTCCCCACAGCTGTGGATTACTGTGGAGTTGGGGTCTGGCCAGAGGGTAGCCGGATTCAGTTGAGTGGGGGGTGCAAACTTGACTCTATCCGAGTTAAGGAGGAGACTCTGGTAGTGGGTGATTCGGGCATTTGAGAGCCATCGGTCTGGAGGCTGGCGGATGACACTCTCCAGTGCATGGGACGCAATGACTGTGACAGTCTGCCCCCGAGTTAATTTATCAGCATCCTTCAAAAGTAAAGCCACAGCGGCAATAATCTTAAGGCAAGGGGGCCACCCAGCAGCCACAGGATCCAACTTTTTTGATAAATAGGCCACTGGCTTTCGCCAGGGCCCTAGTTTCTGGGTCAGTACCCCTTTTGCAATGCCTTTCTGCTCATGTATATACAAGTAGAATGGCTTGGAGGTGTTGGGAAGGGAGAGAGCGGGTGCCTTTAAGAGGACACGCTTGATGTCGTCAAAAGCCTGTTGTTGTTCCTCTCCCCATTGGAAAGCTGCAGACGTCTTGGTCACGGGGTAAAGGGGGACCGCCAGGGCGGCGAACCCCGGTATCCACAGTCTACAAAATCCTGCAGATCCCAGGAATTCCCGTACTTGTTTGGCATTTGCAGGCACTGGGATCTGTTCCACAGCCTGTTTACGTGCTTCCGTTAGCCATCTCCGCCCTCCTTTCAGGGAATACCCCAAGTAGGTTACTTGCCTTTTGCAGAGTTGGGCTTTCTTCGCCGAGGCGCGGTAACCCAGGCGGGCCAGTTCCTCTAATAGTGCCTTTGTTCCCTGTTCACATTCAGTTTGGGTTCCAGCCGCAAGGAGTAAGTCGTCAACGTATTGGAGGAGAGTTACCTGGGGGTTTGAGGTTCGGAAGGAGGCCAGGTCCTAGTGAAGTGCCTCGTCAAAGATGGTGGGTGAATTTTTGAATCCTTGAGGCAACCTAGTCCAAGTCAGCTGTCCGGAGATTCCGGAGTCTGGGTCCTTCCATTCAAAGGCAAAGATAGGTTGACTTTTTTCATGCAGTGGCAGACAGAAAAAAGCATCTTTTAGGTCCAGAACTGTGTACCAGTCTCGGTCCGGAGGTAGTGAACTCAGGAGGTTATAGGGGTTAGGCACAGTTGGGTGTAGGTCTTCAACCCTCTTATTAACCTCCCTTAAGTCCTGAACTGGGCGATAGTCATTGGTATTTGGCTTGCGCACTGGTAGCAAAGGGGTATTCCAGGGAGATTGGCACCTTTTTAGGACTCCTAATTCTAAGAGCCTCATTATGTGAGGTTTTATTCCTTCTCTGGCCTCCTGACTCATGGGGTATTGACGTACCGAGACAGGTGTTGCGGAAGCCTTTAGATTAACAATTATTGGCGGTTGATGGGTGGCCAATCCCATCCCGGCAGTCTCGGCCCATGCTCCCGGGACTTTGGTGAGCCATTTGCTAATGTCTGCATTGGTCTGAGGCCTTTCAAACAACCTATGTTCATCTTCTAGTTTCATAGTTAAAACATGGATAATTTCCCCATGTTGGTCAGTTACTTGGGGGCCCTTCTTTGTGAAGGTAATTTGGGTTCCTATTTTTGTTAATAAGTCTCGCCCTAATAAGGGAGCGGGGCAGCCTGGAATCACGAGGAACGAGTGGGATACCCGGCCCACGCCTAGGTCCACCGTTCTTCGGGTAGTCCATGAAAATTGTTGATTTCCAGTAGCCCCGAGCACCCACGATTTCTTGTTAGAAAGGGGTCCTTCTGGTTTCAGTAGGACTGAATGTTGGGCACCAGAGTCCACTAGGAACCGGATGGGTTTCCCCTCCACCTTCAAAGTTACCCTAGGCTCAGGGAGGGGATCCGAGCCCCGTCCCCCTCATTCATCATCTTCTAGGGTCAGAACCTCTTTTGGTTTCTTTTTGGGGCAGTCTTTAATCCAGTGTTCCTTTTCTTTGCAATAGGCACATTGGTCCTTTTCTAATTGGCGCCTGTTGCCCAGGTTTTGCTTCTGCCTAGTATCCCTAGGTCTTCCTGTGTCTTTTCTATCCTGGATTACGGCGGCCAGAATCTGAGTCATGTTTTTCTCATGTCTCTTATCACGTTTATAGTCCCTTTCTTCCTGCGCTTTTGCCCTTCTCTCCTCTTTTTCTTCTTCAGTTTCTCTTTTATTATAAACCTTTTCTGCTTCCCTGACTAAATCTGACAGAGTATAACGGCTTAACCCATCGAGTCTTTGTAATTTTTTTTCTAATATCTGGCGCCGACTGATCTACAAAATACATCAGTACTGAAACCCTTTGTTCCTCCGCCATAGGGTCAAAGGGCGTATATCTATGATAGGCCTCCATGAGGCGCTCAAGGAACAAAGAGGGGACCTCATTAGGTCCCTGAATGACTTCCCTTACCTTGGACAAATTGGTAGGGCGTCTTGCAGCCCCGCGGAGACCAGCCACCAGAGCCTGGCGATAGATTCGGAGATGCTCCCTACCGTCAGGGGTGTTGAAGTCCCAGTTGGGTCTGATCAGGGGGAACCCGTCATCTATAACGTTCTGGAGTTGGGTTGGGCGCCCGTCATCACCAGGGACGTTCTTTCTGGCCTCCAGCAGGATACGTTCCCTCTCCTCAGTCGTGAAGAGGGTCTGGAGTAGCTGCTGGCAATCGTCCCATGTGGGCTGGTGGGAGAAAACTAGGGATTCCATGAGTGCAGTTAATTTTGAGGGGTCCTCCGAGAAGGGAGGGTGGTTGGCCTTCCAATTATAAAGGTCTGCGGAGGAGAAAGGCCAATATTGTAGGGGTAGTAGAGGTCTCTGAGTTGGGTCATCTCCTGGTCCTAAAGGGGGTGGGGGTCCTATGGCCCTAAGTGGTAGGGCAACGGTAGTATCAGGAGACAGAGCTCGTCTACTCCGGGTCCCCGTGGCTGGGACCCCCTGTATCCCTTCTTGTGAGGGGGCAGGAAGAGGAGCTGTGGGGGTGTGGGTTGGCGGGTAAGGAGGTGGTGAATCCAGAAGGAGCTCCGTCTGAATGTCCGGGTAAATCTTCTTTTCCTTCCGGGGGGGTCCTGCAACGAGAACTTTTGAATCCCCCAAGGGGCTACTGTTAGTGGGTTGGGGAGGAATCCAGGGCTTCAACCAGGAAGGCGGGTCTTGGACAAGATCCTGCCAAGTAAAAATGTAAGGCATCTGGTCGGGGTGGCCTCCGGGCTCCTGCAAGATGATCCGTTTAACAGCCTGGATAAGATCTGGGTTGAAGGTCCCTCCTCGGGGCCATCCAACATTAAACATAGTCCATTCTCCCTCACATAGAGTTTGCCATTTTCCTTTCTTTATTTCAACAGATAAACTATGAGCTCGGCTCTTAACGTCAGTCCAGTGAGCTAAAGTCAAGTCCAAAGGGGTTGAGATAGTCTGTCCCATGTTGGAAGAGAAATAAAAGAGATAGGAGAACAAAAGGATCTGGAGAACACCGAGAACAAAGAGACAAAAGCGGCCCGCTCGCTGCTCGAGTAAAAACGAAACTGAAGCAGATGGCGGCGAGCGGGACCCAGATGATGCTTCCCGACAGAGGCGAACTCGATCCGAGTTCTTCAGATAGGAGACAGAAAAACCTGTCTCCTGGGGGCAATCAGGAGCATCCTCCAGATTGCTGGGTGTTGGTCCCCGGGCCCATCAGCCCCGACTCAGAGCACCCAAAGGGAAGGCATCCAGATACTGAAACCGGTTGAAATCGAGAATTTTTCCAGAGGACAGATATAAGAGTAGAGACATACACGGACAAGACAAAGACAGGAGGCGCCTCTTACCTCTGAGGGGTCCTAGATGAGGTCTGGGGTCCTGTAGAGTCTCCTGGCTGGCTCGCCAAATGTGGGGTTCCCCAGAGGGATCCCCGCTCAGGGCGGTCTACAGGACCCCAAGAACACTCACGCAGGACGCTCTCAATGCAAACCACACGAGGTTTATTGAATCCGATGCATCGGGGCTCAACACAGATTCCTCTCGCAGGAGGGGGTGGAGAGCCCCTAGCAACGGGTTTGGTCAGCTTATAAAGGCTAAAACCATAGGTATACATATTCATAGGGGCTTTCCAGCCGTGGGTCCCTTTGATTGGGTGGGGCCCACGGGGCGGGCTCGAGTCTGGGGGCTTCAGATATGTGTTGACCGTTGATTGGTTGTGTCCAGGTGGGGAGTTATCTTAGTGAGGAGCTAGGAGTTGTTTGTTCAGCTCGAGTCCCTGGAATTTAGGCATTGTATAAGGCGCACAAAAGGTCAGGTTCCTCATGGTATGCTTTTTACAAAATGGAGGCGGTTGTAAAATGGCAGTTCTGCGGTTCAATGCAGCAGCAAGCAAGCCTTATTACAGAAGCTTAAAAAGGCAGGTTAGCGGAGCAACTAGAAAACAGGGCAACTTTTATCCTTTCATCATAAGCTTCTTCTTGTTAGGTGCTTGTCCCAGTAATGAGAACTTGTTTGGAAGTTCTAGCAGGGGAGCACAGCTACTCATATACACTTCAGGGAAGACTGGTCCTCCTGTATTTGGGGAAGCTTGTCCTTTTTGACTGAGCATGCAGTTTTGGGACAGATGCACATGGAGTAGTGAGGGAGGAAGGAGACACTCGCGTAGCCTGCCAAATCAGCCTAATCAACCCAGGTGATCAACTGGGTGACAGATCTCACAGCCAGATTGCTTTTACAACCTGTCCCAGCAATAAGAATGTAACTATAATGGTCATGAAAAGTAATTAATAATCTATATAAAATCTGACCTGGACCTTGAGAACAGTTGTTATTCAAATTATTGGCAGGCAAATATATATGCATATGTAATCCTGCTGCAACAAATGATGCTATCCCACAGTAGTGAGTCTGGATTCATGGGGTCATTTACTTGTGAGTTGGTCATCTTAATGTTTGTTTATCTATAGAGATGGTATTTTAGTGGTACTTATTATAGCAAGGTTCTCCCTGAAGCTATTCAAAATGTGTCTGCTGTTCCTGGTCTTACATTTTATAGTATGTATCTTCATGATGATTATTCATTTATTAATGTGCTAAAGAGGGAAGACTTTCCCATTCACAGAAGATGGTAAAATAAGGGTTGTGACATTGGACAATCAGACCTTTAATGGAGATGGGAATGCATCAAATATTTTCCTTTCATTTGTTAGACATAAATTCATTTTCAAAAAACATAGTGCTCAACTCTACTCACAGGTACTGAATATGGCTTTTCTTGCAGGCCATATCAAATGCTAATTGCATTTAAACATTAAGACTGAAATAACTTAACCTGAACTGTATTTGTAGATGATATGCAAACACATTTCCTCTCAGGAAACAAAATGTGGAAAAAAATAAATCAAATGATTTTTTTATGTGTTAGAGACAGTGACTAAAAATAATAATTAAAACCAGAAAGATAAATCTACAGAAATGGAAAGAAGATAGAATTATATCTTAAATAGCTGAATTATTGGACCCAGAAGTGCCCTATTTCATAAAAATCCAACTACCAACTACTAATAATGACATATCTGCCTGTTCATAGTTCTGTGGCTAACTGTGACCAGCTATCACTTAGATATAGAAAAAATCAGATTATACCTTTGGCTCTTTGGCTATCCTCAGTGAATTACTGGGAGAATAATAACAGAGATTGCAATTACCTGGAAGAGAGATGACTGAGGGAGGATATTAAGTCAAGTGTGGGTGAAATAATTATCACAAAGAGAATAGAAACCATGACATTTATTATTTCTTTTCTATTTTTTAAAAATTTTTTGTTGTTTATTTTTATTTATTTATTTGAGAGTGACAGACAGAGAAAGAGGCAGAGACAGAGAAAGAATGGGCACGCCATGGCCTCCACCCACTGCAAACGAACTTCAGACACTTGTGCCCCCTTGTGCATCTGGCTAATGTGGGTCCTGGGGAATCGAGCTTCAAACCAGCGTCCTTAGGCTTCACAGGCAAGCACTTAATCACTAAGCCATCTCTCCAGTCCCCCCCTTTTTTTGAGATAGGTTCTAATTTTAGCCCAGACTGTCCTGGAATTCACTATGTACTGTCAGTCTGGCCTTGAACTAACAGCAATTATCCTACCTCAGCCTCCTGAGTGCTATGATTAAAGGTATGTGCTACCATGCTCAGTGCCAAACGATTTTTATCATGGTTATTCTTCATTTATTTACCTTCCTTACCATCTCCCCAGCCCTGGTTTCTACATTAAGATAATTCCATCTTTAGTGTACACTGGTTTTGATGACATAAAATAAATAAAAAGAACTTTTAAAGTAATTATATAATTGCCAGGACTACATTAATTCTACAAATTTGAAGTGCACTTTTATATGATTATGTGTGAATGACCTTCCTCCCTTGCTTCATTAATTTGAGATAGGTAATCTAAACTAATACTTCACAAACTGTTGAGAGAATTCAATAAGACCAAGTGTATTAGAGTTCTAGGAACACCTCAGCATGCTCATGACTAGATGCCAAATCTGAATCTGAATAAGAAATCAATAACTCATATTTCACATGAAGACTGACAGACTAGAAATTATGTAGATTATGCCATTTTGATATTTAGAAAAATCTGGTTTTCAAGTGGAAAGAAAGTATGTTCCATCATTAGATAGGCTGAGGCCATATTCCATAGCTGACTGGATGTTCAGTGTGATTGAAAGATTGGTGAGCCCAGAACCCAGAGTCAATGATCAAAAGAGTGCACAGATAGAGTACTCCAACTACTCATGCTCTGTGCATTCCTAGTTAGAATAGAAAATGCCAACTAAAAATACTTATCTTTAAATACTACCATTAACAAAACCCAAGAGTTTTGAGCAAATAGATGTCAACAAAGTAATTTATTTTCTAAAGTGGAGCTGGGACAATGCAAGCTGCCAAACTGCTGTATGTTCTGCTTCCACGATACTGATATTGGCAAATTCTATATTGCTTTCTATTGGGAGTTGGAATAAACTCCAAGATATGAAGAACAAATGGCACTTCTAAGCTGAGGTGGCATGTTTTTCTGAGTTGTTTAATAAATATTTATAAATCACACAGTATATGGAATACTGTGTGCTTCTTACTAATGGTAATTGGACTAAGTTGCCTGTCCTCAAGGAATTTTACATGATAAAGGCAAATTAAACCTCAATTCCATTTGATATTCTCTTAAGAATGACTTGTATAAACTACTTAGTAAGACAATTTCTTAGTTTCTAAAGTTTTAAAATAGACAAAACAGTAGCTTTCTTGATGACTAAATATACAAATTTTTGAAATTGTTTCAAGATTTTTTGGGGGGGAGAATGTTTTTAGAAAAGGGTTGTATTTGTTCAGGTAATGTTATTAAAGGATTTTTTTTTTTAATCATTGTTTGTTTCCCTGACAGGTCTTGAAAATGAACACAACCAAAAAAGAAAAAAAAAAAAAAAACAAGGATGTTCTAATTTATAAGTCTATTTATCTTCAGTTGAAGATTTTTCTTCTTTTTTATCCCATTGTAGAGTCTGTTAATCTTTAGCCCCATGTGTATGTTTAAATTCATCATTGCAGGATTTCAAATGTAATTTGTTTATTTCTCTGTGCTCCTAAGTTGTTTCCCATCTACTTTATTTCTCAAAAACAATTTAAAGGATCATATTTCAACTCATTAATTTAGGCAAGCTGTTTGTTGGTTCCAGTCTCTCAACTGTTGAGTAATAGCTATTGGATGAAAAAGGGAGATAGTTGGCCTGCATCTAGCACTGTGGGCATGAGTCTCCTCTCACATGCCTGTGCCAGTGCACCTGAGATTCCACCAGAAACATACTCCTTTCTCTAGATCCTGGCATCTCTTGGCTACCATTGGCCTCACCTGGTCAAACACACTTTACTGATGACTTAGTGAGGAACTTAGGCTTTTATTTGGCTAAAACAAAGGGGAAAACCATGTTCTAAAATTTGAGCTAAGAACCAAATTTTAGTTTACAAAATAAACAAAGTCTAACATTTTAATTCATTACTACATTCAAATTGTTCATTGTGGTCTAAAGGCTCAACACACTGCTTTCAACATTTCTATTTAGCAAAACAAGAGTAGTAGGATACATTCTAAGGTCTATGACCTCCCTAGCAATGTTATTTTTATCAGGTTTACATTATCAGACATGAATTCCCTCTTGTAGTGTAGGCCTCAAATCTATTCAGAAAGTGGTTGGTTAGCCACGTGGCAATAATGCTACTATTGCACCACTAAGCACCTTTCGTCTGGCGAGTCAATTTTATATCATGCAGAATCCACAGCTGTGTAATATGCTTGATGACTTTGCTCCACCCACAGACTGTATAGTTCCATCCAGTATTATAAAGCCAAACCAGCATAAAGAAAGTATCTAGCCCAGCTCCAAGCTGAATTCTCTATATCCTGCAACCAAAGGCTATTGTATCTTAACCAAGATGACCCACTCCAAAACTCAGAAAGCATCACAGATGGGCTGGAGAGATGGCTTAGTGGTTAAGCGCTTGCCTGTGAAGCCTAAGGACCCGGTTCAAGGCTTGGTTCCCCAGGTCCCACGTTAGCCAGATGCACAAGGGGGCGCACGCGTCTGGAGTTCGTTTGCAGAGGCTGGAAGCCCTGGCGCGCCCATTCTCTCTCTCTCCCTCTATCTGTCTTTCTCTCTGTGTCTGTCGCTCTCAAATAAATAAATAAAAAATTAAAAAAAACATTAAAAAAAATAAAGAAAGCATCACAGAAAAAGAGGTTGGATGAATTTAAGTGCACTTGTGAACACACAACTGGTGTAGGTACCTACAATGATCTATACAATATTGGTACCATTAATATTTCATCATGGATGGGAAAAGGCTCATGAGTTCCCACCATTCCCTGAGGCACTATTGTCCATTAATTGTTGCTGGGAGAGGGGAAGTAATTTTTCTTCAGTGGTTTAACCACTGATAAGTTACCCATTGTTGTAGAAAGTTACATAATGCTGGACAAACATTTAACCAAACAGTTTTATGGGACAAAGAGATTTATGTCAAGCTTATAGCTCCAAGGGAATTTCCATTAATGGCAGAAGATGCTGGCTTTCATTCATAAATCCAAGCACAGAGAAAAACCACCACTAGTCAGCAAACACCAGAAATTAGCAAGCAGAGCCCTTAGAGCTCAGACTTCTCTACATACCTTTGGGCTGGAATTCAGATCTACCCGGATGACATGCCCATTATAACAGTAGTCTGCCCACTAGGAGCTAAAGCTGCAAATTCAATTTTCATTAAAAAAATGATCCCATGTGTAACTACATTCAAACTACAATATTCTGACTCTGGACTCCATATATTCATAACCATCTCACTTTGTAAATTGTATTCAGTCCAACTTCCAAGGTTCCCATAGTCTTTACTAACTCTCGATCAACTGTGACTTCTGTAAATCAAAAAAAAAGTTACACACTTCCAACATTTAACAGCATAGAGTAAACATTTCCATTGCTATAAGGTATATCAAGGAAAGACAACACCAATGAAAAATCAGTAACCATCAGGTAAAAACCAAATATCTGCAGTTCAATTCCAACATCCAAAACTATGATGATAATCTGGAATTCCAACATCCATCCCTCCAGCTGGGCTGAGTAGCTAAGGAACACTTCCAGCCAGAGCCAACAGCACTCCATGGTAACCTTTTCACTGTCCTGGTATACCCAAAACATCTTTGTATCTCTACTAGAAACCATAGTCCATCTTACAATAACCTCACTGGTCTCTACCTACACAAGGACATTGCTCTGTTTCACATGTTGCATTTCAGCATTGGCTTCTTGAATCATGTGTACTTTATGACCCACTTCTATGCAAAATCAATAACAGGTATGCAACAATATAGACATTTTGTTAATCTAGGGAGTAAATAAATTTTGACTTGAAGACCAGGTTTCTTATTTTCATTTATGTCCTTTCAACAAAGCTTGTATTCATACTATTCTACTTTCAAGGTAGAAATTACCTCAGACATCATTTTTAGTGTTTCAGTGAATAGCAAATGGCTTATCCTTAATAGTAATAATCTGCTTGACAACAGCAGTTTCAGTAACCTAAAATCTGTCTCTGGGCCAGTAATTTTAAACTTCTTTAATTTCCTGGAATAAACCATATATCTTTCAGTTCTATATATTCTGACAAGCATACCAGTCCATACTTTTAAATTCAACTTTGGTCAAACTCTCTGTGCATAGGCAATGGAACACAGCCAGTTTTTATGCCAGTAACCTAGTTCCAACAACATTCTCTGTTGTCTCTCCTTCCCCTTTGAAAGTTCAAAAGCCAACACAATCCTCTCTGCTATTAGTATTTTCATACTCCCACCAAAATAGTACATATAATTTGGCTTACCAAACTACAAGGTTTTTTTAGTCCAAAGTACCAATGTCTGTTCCATTCCTTCAGTACAAAAGCTCCAAAAATCCAAAATCCGCATGGCCAGATTCATTTTGCATCAACACCCCACTGCTGGTATGAAATTTTGTTGTAGACAGATCCACAATGTTGGAACAAACATTCAACCAAACCAGATTTATGGGCGGAGGGGTTTTTTTTTCAGTCTTACAAATCTCGGGGAAGTTCCATCAATGACAGAATAAGCTGGCTCCCATTCACAAACCCAAGCACAGAAAGAAACAACCACAAGCCAATAAACACCAAAAAGCAGTAATCAAGACCCCCATAGCTCAAACCTCTCTACATGCCCTTGGTCTGGAAATTAGATCTGCCTCAGTGGCATGCTCTACTGTAGCAGGAGTTTTCTTTCTAGGGGCTGTAGCTACAAACTCAATTTCAATGAAACACCTGAGTCTATGGGGATCATACATTCAAGTTACCACAACTCATGCTCCAGTAAATGATATCCCAACGATTATCTAAGTAACCCTAATTAACTTAAGTGGGTCATAAAGAAAATGACATAACAACAAGAAGGAATAGTTTGAAAGAAAGGGTGCAGTAGGAGTGGGAGGGGGATAAGAGAGGATTAAGGGGTGAATATCATTAAAATATAGCTTATGCATATATGAAATTATTGAAAATAAAATTATTTAAAAAATGAATTGTCAACTTTTTGGAAGATTGACTTCAATAAAAGGCAGCTAATAGCCTGTTTATTTTATATTTTTTAAAATATTTTTTGTTGTTCATTTTATTTATTTATTTATTTGAAAGTGACAGAGGGGGGGGGCAGACAGAGAGAGAGAGAGAATGGGCATGCCAGGGCTTCCAGCCACTGCAAAGAACTCTAGAAGCATACATCCCCTTGTGCATCTGGCTAACGTGAGTCCTGGGGAATTGAGCCTTGAACTGGGGTCCTTAGGCTTCACAGGCAAGCACTTAACTGCTAAGACACCTCTCTAGCCCTTATTTTATATTTTAAAATATATTTTTTATTTATTCCCAAGCAGAAAGAGATAGAGAGAAGAGAGAATGAGCACACCAGGGCCTCTAACCACTGCAAATGAACTCCAGATGAGTGAACCCCTTTGCATATCTGGTTTTATGTGGGTACTGGCCAATCAAACCTGCATCATTAGCCTATAAAAGCAAATTCCTTAATCACGGAGCAATCTATTTAGCCCTATTTTGTATTTTGGAATGTAAAATTTTAAACTAAAGGCAGTGTTTACCTACATTCTGATAGTTTGAGGATCACTACATGTTGTGTATAACCCATGTTGGGGTTACAACAAACTAGCCAGACCAATCTATTCTACTGAAATATCAAAGTACAAGAAGTTTTTCTGGAATTTTGAAAATTGACTCAAATTGTCAGTTTTAATGTAATTGTCAGTTTTGATCACCAGTACTATCTTTGTTTTGGATTGTATTTGAACTTGCCTAATGTGTGGTGAACAAAGAGACAATGTTATTTTATTATCCAACAAAACATTGTCAGCCAATGTACATTGAACTGGGCAGGCAACAGTATATCTTTCTTTCTTGGCTTGATTTTAGGTGGAAATATCTAGACAAATACAAACAACAGACAATCTTCAAGATATAGAATATGAGACCTTAGGTTATTACAATAGCTTCTGACAATCATTTTGCTTAGCTTTGAAAGCTACTGAAGCAATCCCAGAACTTTAAATTTTGTCAAGTGCAATGAAACAGTAAAAATGGTCTGACTGAAATGGCTGACAGACTGCAGTGATAAGTGAAATTTGGGACACAATATAATCTGTGGAACTGTGCTCAGGCTCAGTAGGCACATCCACACCTATTTATAAAACAATCAGGAAAAACCTCCTTGAAGGAGGGATTGCCAAAGAGATAGGTATTGGGATTTATATGCAAGGAAAGCTCCTTGATTCACAGAGGGAAAGATGATGCAAGAAGCTGAGTAACTGTACCTGCCAAAACCCTAGATAAATAGCAACTCACAATTGAACAGTTTGTAATCTATAGTGATAGGCAAAGCTGCCTTAGTCTCTTTGAGATGTCAGTGGTACCTTGGAGCTATCCACACCACCAAGGAAGAAAGTTGTTGGAGCCCAAGAGGCAGACTGTGCCCTTGCTCTGAAGTTGATTTGCCCAGCCAGGCAAATGCACATGGGAGGTTTGACTTTGTCATTCACACAGGTCCAGATGGTGCTGTCCAAAGCCAGAATCTCTGGGCCACCAGAGCAGCATGGAGAAGCTTCAGCTCCTCCTGAATAAAATGCTGGCTCTTGCAGCAGGAATGTAATGGAAGAGTGCCAGACTTTTCCAGCCAAAAACCTACTAAATTCCCTTTCTTGTTTTCATCCAAGTCTTTACTTGAAATATTAGAGTTATAAAGTATGACTTAAGAAGAAACTTGTTTTTTTTTCCAATTTAAAAGCTATTCTGAAACTTTGTGTCATGACATCACCAGAAATTAAACTTTAAAATCAAGGAAACTCTTCATTTACACATTTCTTCAAACTGCAATTTATTTGGAAATGAAGACCTATGCTAGAAATGCAGAGTATAGCTTGTAAATGATTTTCTTAAACTGATAAGTCCATCAGAAATTTATACAATGCCAACTGGTGCTTGCTGATACCTGTTACTGGAAGAGAGTTTCATAAATTATCCACATTATATAATAAGGTATTCAATTCACACTATTCCAATGTGTGCCTGCTTCCTTTTTGATCCCAAGTACTTGATTTAATATCTGGTCAATCATCTCTACCAGACTTTGAGCTCCACTGAGAGTAACAGCTATGCCCAAGTCATTTTTTTAGCTTTCTAGTCTCCTGTCTCTTAGTCCAGCCTGGTGCTTTTCAGAGTAAAGATCTTAAATGTTTACTAAAAGTAGATGAAATTTTATTCCAGTAATTTCTTTTACTCTTTAAGGCAGCACTTAAAAAACTCATTTTACATTAAAAGCCAAGAGAGTTAAGCATTTCTCTGTAGTTCTGCCCTATAGATGTTTCTCAGAAATGGAGTCACATAAAGGGGAGAAGACAGAATATAAAAATTACCATGTGTTTCAGTCTGGTACCTAATTTTCATAAAGTTTGTTATTTTATTACCCAATATATTTAGGGTCTATACTTACAAAGACTAATTTTCTTTGTTGGCAGTTAGTAGACATTATTGCTATTATTCATCTATTATAATTAGATAACAACCCACCATGTTGAGAAAAGACACCAGGCTATCAGGCATCTCTTTACCCCACATTGAAAACCATCCTTTTCAGGAAACCTTATGTATATTTTGCTCTTCTCTGTTTATTGCATTATAAAATATACTTTGTATTTAATATACTACTAAGACTGTCAGCTCTTGTGAGCAAACCTTTGGACTTTTTTAGTCCTCTCAATATCTCTTAGGAGGAATGTGGCTTCTGTAGGATCCAGTACTTCATGTATACTGCCCTCAAATGTATATTCTCAGCTTTACTGTCTCCATCATTCACCAATGTATCTGTTACATCCATTTAGATGATTGTATGTAACTTGTTTTTCAACACACCTAAAACTAAACTCATGTTCCTTCTTGACTCACTCTGTCTTTTAGCCACTTAAACTATAAAATTATTCATAAAAGTTGTCTGCCCTCTTCATTTCTTTGGTTTTGTAGACTACTTGACTTAATTTTTTGCTTTCCCATCTACATCTGCTGCTCATGTCCTAAGCTAGCACTCATCACCTCAACTTTAGACTATGCCAGGCATCTCTTAGTCTTAAATCTCAACTTCATTTACCTTAATATTATCTGTTACTAATCATATTTACATTCTGAGAAGTCTATTATAACATCACTTTTGTTGAAAATTTTCCTTGCTATGGCACATCAAATGGCTTGTCACTGTTCTCAAAGTTGAAGTCCAAACACCATGTCATGGCTTATAAGATCTTCTACATATAATTGGAAACAACTTGTATAATATATCTCATAATTCTCTTATATGAACCTTAAAATACTTTCTGTGTTTACACCTTTGTTTCTGCTAATTTTTTCAGCAGTGGTATTCATTTCCCTTTCAGTTAATGTGATTATTATTTGTTAAGGTCAAACTCATGATGTTTGGCACAATGGTATTAATTAAATGAATGCATGGACTCAGCCCCAGTTCACCTAGAAATTACTCCTACTCACTTGAGCCCATAACTACTCTTTTCCTCTATTAGCATTTACATTGATTGTACTGATTATCTTTACAGAATAATTTGGCAGTTGGCAAATTTTCCTCATGTTATTAAATTTGAAGATATCTTTCTAGCCAACTGCATTCTAAACTCCTTTTGGGAAAAAGAAAAAAAAATACTCCTTCTATTACATCTTGCATATCTCATCCATGTACATACTTGAATATAGTCAGTCAAAAGCATACATGAGTAGATTTCTCACAGCTGCTAAGCAAATTCTTGCTGTTAAATCACATGTGGAAGTAAAGATAATAACTGAGACTGTTATTACATTTTCCTTCTGGTGATTGATTTCTCTATGTTCAATGTAAATAAAAAAAAAAAACCTGGTACTATTTAGCATTTTTTGCAAAACATTTAATTTTTTTCAGAATTTTAAGGAAATAACCTCAGATTATATTCTGTGGAAAACTTTGTTATATTTTCAATATGTAATGTCTTCCACAGGATCATGTGTTTAAAATGTTTGTCATTAGCTTGTGCTACTGTTCTGGGAAGTTGGAGAACCTTTGGGGTATGGAAATGTGGTGATCTGAAATTAAAATGTCCCCCATAGCCTCAGTGTTTGGATAGCAATCCTGGTGGCATTCTTTAGGAACATTATAGATCCCTTGAAGCCTTGCTTGAGGAAGTGTGTCACTGGGGACAGGCCTTGAAATGCTCTGATTCATGTTCTTGCTCTCTTTTTACTTCCTCTCCAATGATGTAGTGAAGTGAAGCCAGCTATCTGCTTCTGCTCTGTTTTTCCCATCAGGATAGACTTATCCTCAAAACTGTAAGCCAAAAAGAAACTCTTTCCCTGTGTTCAGGTGTTTGTCTATCAATGAGAAAGGAACTTATACAGGGATCTAGATCAAGACATAAGGCTTCATGGTTAGGGATTATAGCCATGCTGCTATTCTGTTCTGAGTACTCTGCTTCTTGATTAACTGACCCATGAGGAAGCTGCTATGGATAGGAATTGGTCTTGATGCCATGCCTTCCCCACTGTGTTGGGATATATTCCTTAAAATCTGAGCCAAAAGAAATCATTCACCCTTAAGTTGTTTCTGTCAAGTATTCTTTCACAGTGATGTGAAAAATAACATACATTTCTCTTATATGAGGGCATTTAAGAAAAGTAGCTGTACTACTAGAAGCCACAACCATGAAAACCCTACTAATGGACTATTTTTAATGGGCTGATTTTGCACTTCCACCATCTTTGATGACTGAATAATATGTCAATTTTATCAGTTACAAATTAATTATGAAAATGGTAACAAGAAACCAAAATTCAATCTCAACAACTTTACATGACATGCAAATTGTATAATAACAAAGCTTGTCTATTCTTTGTGATTATATATGTGAATAAAAGTGACACTCAAATCCTTTGTCTACATGTTTCAAACATCAAGATGAATGACATTACCACTGCTCATATGTTGCTGAGAAGGCACAGCTTCAAGGTATAATCAATCTGCATGTTGCAACAGATATTATTCATTTCAGTAAGTAGGTATGCTTGGTGAACAATTAGAAATATCAGTAACACTAAGTGGGGAAGTCTGAGTCTTCATTAGTGGAAATCCTAGTGAGGAGAGAGGGAATAAGATATTGTACTATGAGCCTTCTGGGTCAGGCAGTCACCTAGTACTTATTTTCTGTTTTTGATTTTTAAGGACCCGAAGTCTTAAAAAATGGGGAATTCTAAAATTCTTGGCTTATGATTTATATAGTTGTATATATTTGTGTGAAATTTTGAAGGTGTTAATGTGTGTATAGTTTCTTTATATACGTGTGAGTAAAAGCAAAGATAAAAATAAGAGGCCAAAGGTCTTAATAGTTATGCATTTGGTTATGAATAACAAGTTCTCTAAGATTAGCATAAGCCAAAAGGAAGATTTATTATAAAAATGAAGCATTTCAAGGAAACAAAAAGTATTCATTGCAGTTTTCCCCCTCATGATTTTCTGGCCTCTCTTTTCTGTCTCTCAAGGTTGAATTTCATGACATCAGATTAAAAAAAAAAAAACAAAAACACCTTAGCCTCTGTGTGGATTCTCAGTTTCCACATTCTCAGTTTAGCCAAATATCAGAAGCTGAATGGCATCTTTACATGATGAGTCCAAATTCTGAGGAGTAGATTCTAGTTGGAACAGCTTGAAGTAAATATTTATCCTCATCTAGTCAGCTATAGTTTAGGAAAGGGCCCGGGAGAAAAATCAACTCAACTTAGGTCAAATATTTCCACATGTTCAATCATTTGTGGCTCAGTGGGAGAAGATGTATTAGTGACAGCAACTTGGGCCTATCCCTGTTGGGAGATGGTAGGAGATGTGGTCATGAGATTATATACAATCAAAGAGCATAAGGAAGAGGGAGAGTGATGGAGGAGAATAAAGCAAAATAAGGTGGAAATTTCACCTTTTTAGTGTTATATAGTCATTTAGTTTTGGTATGCTTAGTACATAATTCAGAGCAACTGCTATTTCTCATTATTTTCTTATTATTGCTATAATTCTACTTATATTATCTGATAAGACTTTTGTTTGTTTGTTTGTTTTTGAGGTACGGTCTTACCCTAGTCCAGGCTGATGTGGAATTCACTATGTAGTCTCAGTGTTTCCTCAAATTCATGACAATATTACTATCTCTGCCTCCTGAATGCTGGAATTAAAGACATGTGCCATCATGCCCAGCTTGTAAGAATTTTTTAACTTCATATTTTGAGTGATTTATATGTAATTATAATTCAACAGCAGTGTTTTATCACACCTAATCTGATTTTTCATCCTAAATAAAATCTAAATAGGCCTTTTATATATTCATTAACACAATATGTAAAAAATCAAGATGGTGCTTAGAATTCTATATTCAATCTTATAATCTCATGTTGGTAAGGCAGAGTTTATCAATTAACGTCCAGATCTCTTACATTTTTTTAAGTGTCCATATCCATTAGCTGGAATTAAAATGACATATTTATAAAATTAAATAATTTTACCTATAGTCCTATAGCACCTATATTTTATGATGGTCATGTTTGAAATGCTTACTTTTCTGTTAGACTCATTAAAAGTGTATTTTTAATCAAGCAAATTGCTGTATCTTCTTTTATTTCTTTTAACAATATAACTGGAGAGGTCACTATGAATTTTGACACTAGATATTGACATTTACCAGATCCATTGGTTTGATGGGGCTGTCAAACAGTTTGGCCTGATATGGGACAGGTATCTGTGAGGTGTGGGAACTGAAAGGCTGTGAGGCTCTCAAAAGTTATATTAATACTACAGAATAGAAAAAGAAAACAAGCTTTAGAGAAGATATTTTTTTTTTCTTTACAGCACATTCAAATGTAAAAATGTGTTGAAAATGCAGCTGTGGTGGTTTGAATGACCCCCAGTTGATTCAGGAGTTTATTAAAAGCTTGTAATTTGGACCTCTAGCTACTTGGATGGAGGAGGATTCATGGTGAGCAGGTCCTAGGATCCATCCCTAAGAGATGTGGGTGGATTTGGATTTGGAATTTCAATCTCAAGATATGCAGAGTTGCTGAGATTTGCCTGGAGTTCCTAAGTATGCTTGTTTATGGTACTGGTATGTTGGCAGTGGGTTTTTTTCTCTCTCTCTCTCTCTTTTTTTTTCCTGTGAAAGGTGGGGGAGATATCTTCTCCCATTATGAAACATCCCCTGGTTCTGTAAGCTTCAAATAAATTTGCTTTCTCCCTTAACTGTTTCTAGTCTGGAGGCTCATCCCAGTGACCTGAGGCTGTCTGCTACAGAATTGATACTGAGGAGTGGGAGTTGCTGAGCTCAATCTGACCATGTGGATTTTGATCTTTTGAAACTTTCATATTGGAGAAATTGGCAGGGACTTGGTACTTGCAACTGATGATGCCTTCCAGAGCAGTAAGCCAAGTATTATGGGCTCTTCTGGTGAGAGTTTGAACATGCTAAGTGCAGAGATTATTGTATTTGTAGGCTGGGTTTATGAATTTTCTAAGGGGAAAGAAAGATTGTAGAAAACCTTGTTGGGACTGGGCTACTGACATAAGAGCGGGCTGTGGTCTGTTGCACAGGGTTAGAGAGTTTTATCAAAGTGAAATTTATAATGGACTTATATACTTGGCTAAAGGCATGGGACTGAGAAATTTAAGATTTTAAGTTAGAAGAACTCAATCAAGTTTAAAATTACTGGCACTGAGACAGTTTGCTGAAGCTGCTATTCTCAAAACACATTAGCATTTGGTAGAAAGATGGCCCAACTACTTTGCATTAAAACAATGGAAAGGATGTCTGAGGAAAGACAGAAAGGAATTCAAACTCTTGAGAGGAGATCTGAAAAGAATGAACCTGATTTTTAAGGTTACAATTTATTTTATCCCTGAATTAAGAATATGGCTATATCCTACACACCTTGTATTGAAATGCACATGGTTTCAGGAGCCATTGCAAAGATGCCACACATAGGCAGGGCATAATGACCCTCATGAATATACTGCAAATCTATTGCAATATAAACTGTGGTTTCCAGTGGAGACCCAAGAATGTTTAATTATACCAGAACTGCACAAGGACTACTATGGAGTCTGTTGGCTTAGGATGCAAGTTTTGGTTGGCTACTTAGCTCAGCTGGAGGGGCAGAATTGCAAAATTCAGACACTTCAGCCACTGATTATGATATTGGACTTGAACTGCAGATGTTTGATGTTTGATTGATAGTAAATAAGTTTTCATTGTTACAGTCCCTCCTTGCTATGCCTTATAGTAGTTGAAAATGTTTAACTCTGTGCCTTTGTATGTTATAACTATACAGCTTATTTTGATTTTATAGGACACACAGCTAAGAGACTATCTTAAACCTTAGACTTGGAACTTTAGAACTATATTGAGCTGATAAAGACTGTGGAGACCTTTCAAATTGGAATGAAAATGTGAGATAGTTATGAATCTATTGGGGATCAAGGAAAGAATGTGGTGGTTTGAACAAATGCCTTCCAGTTGATTTAGGAGTTTACTAGATGCTTGTAATTTAGGGCTCCAATTACCTGGCTGGAGGAGGTATCACTGTGGGTGACTCTTAAGGTCCAGGCCTAAGGTGTGGGTGTAGATTTGAAATTCCATTCTGAAGATGTGCAAAATATGTGAGGTGTGCCTGAAGTTCCTAAGCATACTTGTGTGCAGGTGATTTTTTTTTTTCCTTTCTTTGCTTGGTCATGTGAAAGAGGGACAAAATTCTTTGGCCATTATATAACTTCACCTGGATCTATAAGCTTCAAATAAATTTGTCTCTTTCCATAACTGTATCTGGTCTGAAGGTTCATCCTAGCAACCTGAAGCTGTCTACTACAGCAGCCAACATAAAATTGAGATTTTCTTGGGGATGGTGTACAATGTGGTATTGAGAAGGAAGCACACTGCTTGATTCATCATTAGTAGGTCAATGGCTTGGAAAAGTCCTGGTCTGATAGATAAAGTGACTTTGTTTCTAGTTCAGGGTGAGATATTTGTGGGCCTTTCAGAAAGTCATTTATATAGTCCTTGAGCCACAGTTTATTCATTCATAACAAGAAAGTGTGGCATAAAGTGATACTTATGATAGTATAATTAGTTAATTTTTCTTTACTTTAATGAAATGCTCATGATAATTTATTTATAAAAAGAAAAATTTTATTCCAGTTCATAGTTTTATGTATTACAATCCCTACTCATTTTATCCCATTGCTCTGAGCCTGTGCTAAAGCAGCGCATCATAAGAGATTAAAATGGTAGAGAAAAACCTCTCATCTTATGGCCAAGGAGAAAAGAAAAAGTGGGCCAAAGTATCACATTCACAATTGGTGGCATGTCCCCAACAACCCAAGGGTGTCACTCATAATCAGCTAATTTCTGAGGTGTCCACTACATCTCTTTAGTACTCTGAGGACCAAGCTTTTAACACATGCCTCTATGAGAGACATTCAAAATCCAAATTTCAGCAGGTATCTATCACCAATTTTATCTGATGACCTGAAATGATTCACAGAACAATACTTCTAAATTCTAGTAATAATTTCCTTATTTTAAGGGTCTAGAATTAGCAATTCATGCAATCCTATAATACCAATGAAATCTTGTTTAGTTTGCATATCTTTTGTCCTTTCCCTAATGTATATCATTTTCATTCTTCCCTGATTATTCATTAGTGATAAAAAAATTTAGATGGTAGCATAGGTACCATGCCAAAGCAGCCTGGCGGGGGGGGGGGAGCCAAAAGAAAAAAAAAAAAAAAACCACCCAGCAAAATACACACTTTTACTAAAAAGTGAGGTGTATAGGAAATTAAAACAGCAGTAGAGAAATAGGAGAGATCCAGAACATCCAGAACCCCCATGGGCTGGCAGAAGCTGCTCTGGTGGGGAGGGTCTGCATGTGAGACTATGGCAGTGCACTACAGCCAGCCGCCAGGCTCAGCTTGAGCCTCAGGAAAAGCCAGGCGAGGGAATTTTCCACTCACACCGGAATTCTCCACAAACTCAAGAAATGTGAAGGGAGAACGGCAGTGAATAACAGAGGAACAGATCACAAGGTAGAAGAACACATGGAACATCAGGTAAACTAGAGCAGCATTGGCTCCCTCCCCTCCCCCACTGCCAGTGCCCAGCCCTCAGGAACAGACCAGCAGAGCAGAGACCCAGCCACACCTACTTGAACTGACAGAGCACCAAAGAGGGACCCAATCAAGAATACAGCTGAGACCAAAATCATTCCAAAAGGTAACTGGGATTACACCAGGTCAGTACCCACCTAATAAACCTGGAATATATGCCTGAACCGAAGTGCTGATTGCACCTTCCATATCAGGATAAATTATATGTTAAATCAGATGGATGGTCAAATTTGCCATTCTTAAACAAGCTATATTTGGGCTTCTTATTTGTTGCTGCTTGAATTATAGTGGCTTTGTTTACACTTCTGTTATACATTAGGGAAGGTCTCTCCTTGTCACAAGCTGACTTAGAACCCTCTACAGACCAGAAATCTTAATGGCCTTGTTGTCAGGTTTAAGGGAGTAGGTGAGGCACCACACAGCCTAAGGGACAGACAGAGGATCTGGTTGTCATAATACCTACTCTTGGATAAATATGCTGTGTTGTTTTTCATTGTAAGTGTACATTGTTTAGTTAAATTTTAGAATCTGCCTGTATTTTGTTCCACTTAGCCTACTTGAATACTCTCACAGCAGGCAAAACCAACACTAGAGCCACTTTTGTAGGTACTCTGAGAGTCTTCAAAGCCACGCGTAGCTCCTTAAGCTCCTACCCAGAAGATATATGACATCAGATTGATTCATATATTTCATAATACCCAGCTAACTGGAAAATACAATCAGTAAATAATGCAAGATGAAAAAATATATACATTATAATACAAGAAACACCAAAAATCAAGACAAAATAAATCCACCAAAAAGTGTAAATGCATCAGAAATTACCTCCAGTGAGCACAAGTTAGAGGAAATGCCTGAGAAAGATTTCAAAAGAATGATTATAAATATGTTCAAATAACTCAAAGAAGAAATCAAAGGAAGCCAAGAAGACACAGGATACCAATTTAATGAAATAAAAAGGTCAATACTAGACATAAATAAGGAAATAGAAATAATAAAAAAACAGTCAGAATTACGAGTAATAAAGAACACAGTTAATGAAATTAAAAACTGTAGAAAATCTCACTAGTAGAATGGATGAAGGAGAGGACAGAATATCTAACCTAGAAGACCAGGTGGCAGATCTAATACAGTCCAACAAAGAGAAAGACAAACTAATAGAAAAGTATGAATGGGAATTTCAAGATATTGGGAACACTATGAAAGGATCAAACATAAGAATTCAGGTCATAGGAGAAGAATTTCACTCCAAAGGCATAGTAGGCATCTTCAACAAAATAATAGAAGAAAACTTCCCCCAAATTGTGAAAGAGGTACCAATGCAGATACAGGAATCCCTTATAACACCAGCCAGACAAAACCTGGAAAGAAACTCTCCTCGCCATATTATAATCAAATTACCAAACATACAAGCCAAAGACAAAATATTGAAAGCAGACGGAGAGAAAAATCAAGTTACCTACAAAGGCAAGCCCATCAGGATTACAGCAGATTAATCAACACAAACGTTAAAGGCCAGAAGGGTATGGAGTAGTGTATTCCAAGTTCTTAAAGACAACAACTGTCAACCAAGATTACTTTATCCTGAAAAGCTATCCATTCAATAAGGACATTCCACAACAAAAGCAGGCTAAAGGATTATTTGAAGACAAAATCAGCTCTACAGAAAATACTTGAAAGAATCCTCCATGCTGAAGAAAAAGAAAAGCACACATATGAGGAACCTGGAAAAAACAAACAATACTCAAATACAAGTTAACACTAGAGAACAAAGGTAAAACTGAAAGAACTACAAAAAAAAAAATGACAAAAATGAATACACATTGTGGTGGTTTGATTCAGGTGTCCCCCATAAACTTAGGTGTTCTGAATGCTAGGTTCCCAGCTGATGGAGATTTGGGAATTAACGCCTCTTGGAGGGAGTGTATTGTTGGGGGCCAGCTTATGGGTATTAAAGCCAGTTTTCCCTTGCCAGTGTTTGGCACACCCTCCTGTTGCTGTGGTCCACCTTACGTTGACCAGGGGGTGATGTCCACCCTCTGCTCATGTCATCATTTTCCCTTCCATTGTGGAGCTTCCCCTCGAGCCTGTAAGCCAAAATAAATCTCTTTTTCCCAGAAGCTGCTCTTGGTTGGGTGATTTCTACCAGCAATGTGAACCGGACTGCAACACACATCTTTCAATAATATCTCTTAATATCAATGGCCTCAATGCCCTAAACAAAAGACATAGGCTTGCAGACTGGGTTAAAAAGCAGGATCCTTCAATTTGTTCCTCCAAGAAACCCACCTTTCTACAAAGGGTGGACACTATCTTAGGGTGAAAGGTTGGAAAACAGAGTTTCAAGCAAATGGACGTAGAAAACAAACAGGGGTAGATATCCTAATATCTGACGAGGTAGACTTCAGTCCAACATTACTTAAGAAAGATAAGGAAGGGCTGGAGAGATGGCGTAGTGGTTAAGCGCTTGCCTGTGAAGCCTAAGGACCACGGTTCAAGGCTCGGTTCCCCAGGTCCCACGTTAGCCAGATGCACAAGGGGGTGCACGCGTCTGGAGTTCGTTTGCAAAGGCCGGAAGCCCTGGCGCGCCCATTCTCTCTCTCCCCCTCTACCTGTCTTTCTCTCTGTGTCTGTCACTCTAAAAAAAAAAAAAAAAAAAACATAAAAAAGAAAGATAAGGAAGGCCTATATATTGATTAAAGGCACCCTCCAACAGGAGGACATTACAATCCTAAATATATATGCAAGTAACATGGGGGCCCCCAAATTCATCAAACAAATGCTATTAGAACTAAGGTCACAGATAACACCAAACACAGCGGTAGTGCGTGACTTCAACACCCCACTATCATCAATTGACAGGTCATCCCAGGAAAAAATAAACAAAAAGGCATCCGGACTAAATGAGGTCATAGAAAGAATGGACCTAACAGATATATACAGGACATTTCATGCAAATACTGCAGAATATACGTTCTTTTCAGCAGCACATGGAACATTCTCTAAAATAGACCATATATTAGGATACAAAGCAAATATTAACAAATACAGGAAAATTGAAATAATTCCTTGCCTTCTATCTGACCACAATGGAATCAAACTACAAATCTACAGCAAGAAAGGCTATAGAGCATACACAAAATCATGGAAATTAAACAACACATTACTAAAGGATGAATGGGTCAATGAAGTAATCAAGAGGGAAATCAAAAAAAAATATAGAGTCCAATGATCATGAGAACACAACATACCAAAATCTCTGGGACACAATGAAGGTAATCCTAAGAGGTAAGAATCAATATTGTGAAAATGGCAACCACACCAAAAGCAGTCTACACATTTAATGCAATCCCATCAAAATTCCAAAGGCATTCTTCATGGAAATAGAAAAAGCAATCCAAAAATTCATTTGAAATCACAACAAACCTTGAATATCTAAAATAATGACTGAGCAACAAAAATAAGGCTGGTGGTATGACCATACCTGATTTTAACCTATATTACAGAGCTGTAGTAACATAAACAGCGTGGTCCTGGCACAAAAGAGGACATGTAGTTCAATGGAACAGAATACAGGACCCAGATATAAGTCCAGGTAGTAATATCCACCTGATATTCAATAAAAATTCTAAAAATACTATTGGAGAAAAGACATCTTCTTCAGCAAATGGTGTTGAGAAAACTGAATTTGTATTTGTAGAAGAATGAAAATACATTCCTCTCTCTCATTCCTCTCTCTTTCCATGCACAAGAATTAAGTCCAAATGGATTAAAGACCTAAACATCAGACAGGGAACTCTAAAACTGCTAGTGGAAAAAGTAGGGGAAACTCTTCAACATATTGGTCTTGGCCAAGCCTTTCTGAATACAACCCAATAGCTCAGGCAATAAAACCACAGATTAACCCCTGGAACCTCATGAAATTGTACTGCTAAGGACACTGTGAATAAAGCAAATAGGCAACCTACAGAATGGGAAAATATCTTTACCTGCTATATATCTGATAAAGGATTAATATCTAGGATATACAAAGAATTCAAAAAGTTAAATAATAAGAAATCAAACAAGCCAATTAAAAAATGGGCTATGGAGCTAAATAGAGAGTTCTCAGAGGAAGAAATATGGATGGTGTATAAGCAGCTAAAAATTGTTCTATGTCACTAGTCATCAGGGAAATGCAGATTAAAACTATATTGATATTCCATCTCAATCCTGTCAGATTGGCTACCATTATGAAAACAAATGATCATAAATGCTGACAATGATGTGGAAAAAGAGGAACCCTTCTACACTGCTGGTGGGAATGCAATCTGGTCCAGCCATTGAGGAAGTCAGTGTGGAGGTTCCTAAAACAGCTAAAGATTGATCTACCATATGACCCAGATATAGCACTCCTAGGCATATATCCTAAGGACTCATCTCATTTCCTTAGAAGTATGTGCTCAACCATGTTTATTGTTGCTCAATTTATAATAGCTGGGAAATGGAACCAGCCTAGATGTCCCTCAACTGATACATGGATAATGAAGATATGACACATTTGTATAATGGAGCTCTACTCAGCAGTAAAGAAAAATGAAGTTATGAAATTTACAGAAAAATGGATGGATCTGGAAAGGATTATACTAAGTGAGGTAACCCAGGCCCAGAAAGCCAAGTGCCACATGTTCTCCCTCATATGTAGATCCTAGGTACAGATGATTGGGCTTTTGTGTGAGAAGGAAAAAACTCAGTGGCAGTGGCCAGTAAGTTAAAAAATCGATACAAATGGAAGAGGAATAAAGGTAGGAGGGTACTTAATAGGTTGCTATCCTATATATGTAAGGAGAAGAATAGATTAACGGTGGTGAAAAGTCCCAATGTGAGGTCAGGGGAGGAGACTGAGTAAAGGAAAGTTGGCGTAAGGGCTAATGAAAATCTAAGAGGACATAAAGAAATGATATGGAATCCTCCAGTTTTGAACAATGGAATACTCAGGAGCCATAGATCTTTGCTAAAAAATTTTCAGTGCCAGGGATGGGATACCTTCCAGGGAGTTGTTGTCCAGTGCAGTCCCTGATGCCCCTAAAACATTGTAGGCCACTGCCTAGGCCCTTGGTTTCCCACCAGGAATTGATGGTAAGACCCTATTGCTGAAGACTCCACATACTTGGGCTGTAAGGCCACTGAGAAATCCTGCTGAACTGAGCTGATAACCTCCCCTATGTAGACCAGCTGACAGAAAGCTGGAAGAAGCCATTCTACGTGCAGTTCAATGGGAGAAAGAGATACCAACAATGAAGATACTCAACAGTGGACACTGCAAGCTTTATAATTGGCCAGCCAGGCCAAATGAGCCATTGGGTTCAATAGTGACACGTCTGTCAAGGTGGAAACCAACTGCCCTCCAATTGCACTGGAGGCCTGCTCCAAGGGAGGAAATACATCCCTGATACTGAAAACATAGAACAGGGGTAGTCATGAGCCCTAGGGGTGTAACATCGGCTGATGTCTGGAAAAATGTATATACTATGCTTATCAAACTCCCCAGTAAGCACTTCTCTTAATATTCATACCCTTATATTAATGCTACTCTCACTTTGGATAGAGAATCTTCTCTTTTCAGATAGCAGTGACCTTGGGATGACTCAGAAGGTATCATAGTGCTGGAAAGAAGTGACTGGAGTACTGAGTAACATCTCATTTACACCTTCCAAGGCTCAGGGTCTAATGTGGAGGAGGTGGCTGAAAGAATGTAAGAGCCAATGGAAGGATAGGACTCTGTACAACGTGCTACCTCCAGATATAAAATGGCCTGGATATCCATGACCTCGTAGTGCCTGACACTACCTACACAAGACCATCATAAGAGGAGGGAAAAATCATGACAAAAGAGAGACTTATTGAGATGGGGAGGAGATATGATGGAGTATGGAATTTCAAAGGGGAAAATGGGTGGGAGGGAGTGTATTACCATGGGGTATTTTTTATAATCATGGAAAATGTTTTTAAAAATTGAGAAAAAAATAAATTAAATTCAAAAACACAATAAATTAATTCAAACCAACAAAAAAATTTCCCTTTCAGACGAATTTCATTTGCTAAGGGAGGCTGGGTGCTTTCTGATGAATGGGAATGCACAGGAAAGATACCAACCTGGAAATCTTTCAGTTCTACCTCTTTCTTTTGGCACTGTGTAATAATGATATTAGACTGAGGACTAGCATAACACATGTTTAGAAATTGAACAGAACCAAAATGCAAACTAAAGGTGATGGGTTTATCAGCAAACCGTCTTCATTTCATCTCAAACAAGCTTCAGGTTCTCAGAAAAGGTTAAAAGTGTGAGGTAATTTGCAACTTGGACATAGAAGAATTCATTTTCTAATAGGAAAGCTAAATTATATAAAAAGAAAACTTTTATTAAAGCAGTTCCACCAGAGTGACTCTGAATAAGAAGCAGAGCAATTTTCACCATGTAAATTATGTTTTCAAATTAGATTTAAATAACATAGTAATTCTTTTATTCATGTTACCCACCATTTAACAGAAATCAATAATTTGGTTAACTTCCTTAGTTTCCCCTAGGTGAAATTTGATCACAATTGTTGAGCAATTGAAAATGTGGTGATTTTTCGAGCCATACAATTTGAGGAATTCAGTGCAATTATTTTTCTAATAATGTTAGTTTACACTTACATGTGTCTCTTATTTCCTGTCAATGTTTCAAAATCTTTTCCTGATGAGTCCTGAATTTTATTTTACTTGTAGTGGCATATTTATTGATGCTGTCAGGTAACTGTAAAGCCATAAAAGAAGACATAATTATGAATTTTAGTATGTCTATTTATCTTTGTTTTACTGTCAGCATCAACAATTATGAATCTTATTCAGTCACATATGGACCATAGTGCCTTGAGCAGAAGTCTGGAATTTTAAAAATAACTTAATTGAAATATTAATGGAGATGTGTTCTATTTAGGCTGTAATGTAATTTCATAGATAGCATTGAACTGGACCAGTGTATTTTAGCATTCTATGAATTCTTTCCTTTCTCATTTTGACAGAGTGAATGGTAAAGAAATTTGGATCAATGTGGCTATGAAGTCTTGCCCTCTACTTACTCTTAACTGCTCTTTTAGGATTGGACAAAATGAAAGAGTATCAAAAAATTTCCAGCTTGATTAATTATTTCACTGATTCCTAGATAGACATTTGTTCAGTTAGTCTGCATATATATCAGACCTTTGGATATATAGAGATTGATTCACCTGGACCCAGTTGTCAAGGTCACAGTTGCAGAATTAATCTCTGCATACTACAGGAGAGGGAAGTTGTAAAATTACCAAGAGAATAAGTGTACTGAGGGTGGGCAATGAAGTGGGTGGAAGAGGGCAAAGTGTTAGGAACAATTTGTGACAATTCCCACTTCAACCAAGTTCATTTAGTGACTTAGTCCCATAATCAATAAAAGTTATTTTGAAAAAAAGGCTAGTTTTTCCTAGAGTCTCTTGTTCCTCTTAACTGTAAAGAGTTAATTTGCCTCATCTCTCAGGAGTGAGAAATGGACCAAAAAAAGAGTGGAACTTGGAAGGAAAATAGAGAAATCCATTTATCTAAGACCTTGCTTTTAAACTATGGACTCTTTGTAGTGTTATTATAGCTCTAATATTTCTCTACTATATACTTAAAGGTTTGGATTACTTTTAGTTTAATGACAACACCTACATTTTCAAAGGTCATCTCATGAATTAAACATGTGCCTGGTAGATTTGTGCGTTGTTTTACCATTTCAAAGATACAATCCAGTGGAGAAGGTAATGTGCCTAACATACAATGGAATTGGGTTTCGCTATTCAGCAGGTTTTCTTAAAAAAGTGTATGATGGAAAGGAGAAATGTAACCTATAGTTACATAGTTACAAAATAGTTGCTCTCCATGTAGAATAAAATACTTTAAAAAAATTCCAACATTATAGATAACAATATGTGGGATTATGGAAATGAAGAGAGGTTCACTGATGTGTAATTTAAATTCAGCTCCTTGAAGTGAAGTCCATTGTGCAGTGGCACAAGGGTTGTAGGCAAGATTCAATTCTGTTGAGTGTATTGTGAAGTGGACATGGAGAGAAATCTTGACATCAACAATCCAAAGAATCAGAATTGCACAAAAGTCTAGGCTGTTAAGGTCTGACAACAAAATGATTACCAGTGAATCAATCTGTCAGTGACCAAGAAAATGAGGAGAGTTCATTTGAACAAGTGAGTGAACATTTGAGTGACTTGAAAATGTGATATATTGTCAAAATAGTTTCAGACATGTTCCAATAGTAAGAAAAGGATTTCAGTGAAATGTTTGGTCAATTGCACCATTTACTTATTAATTATCAAGGAACATTAATTATACTGATAGCTGATACATAGTTAAATCATATTTATTACAAACACCAGAGAACACATTGTTGGGTAAGAAAAATGGTAGAAAGGCAAAAAGTAAAGAAAGTCTGACATAGATTTGGAAGATGAGAAGGAGGTGCTATAGACACTATGTGGAAGAAATATAAATAAAAGTAGGCATTTCCTGTCTGGCTGCCACTATTTCTGTTTCAGAGCAGCAACAGCCAGCACAATCTCCGCACCAAGAGTCATTGAGGGATGGTTTATTAAAATACTGGAAGTGCAACTTTAAGAATCAAAGACAAATAGTCCAAATACTAAATCCACAGCCTGAGTATTTGGGAATGACTGTGAAAAGACATTCTGTCTAATACACTCTTGGGAGCAGAGTTGTTCTGTACTCACAAAATGCAGTGGGAGGCATTTCATTAGAATTTACAAGAATTAGTCTGAAGATGACTAGGGCTTGTTATCTGAATCTATACTGTCATTTATTGGGCTTTCAGAATGAATTTAACTAGTAGGAGTGGTCCATGCTATGGAAAATTTGCTGCTTAAGGATCATACTATGTACCACAGTGTTATATATTGGCTTGAAACTTGTCATGCAGTTCAGGCTGTCTTTCATTTTGTGATCTTGATGTCTCAGCTTAGATGACAGGCATGTGCCACACTATCAGCCCAATGAAGATTTCATGCACCATTTTTACCTCATTCTTGCTAGACTCTCAGCAATGAAGTGACTTCTCATGAAACACCAAACTTTTTGTAAGCATGCTACTTTATTTACTATAATCTGAATTTCTGCTCAAAGTGAATCCCTAACTTGAGACAGTTAACATTGCAATAGGGACACTTGAAGGGAAAAATCCCTTCAGGTGTGCTTTTTTAAATTTTTCAATTTTAAATATTTTAGTTTTGTTTACTTGTTTGAGAGAGAGAGAGAGAAAGAGAGAGGGGGGGGGGGGGAGAATGGGCTGCCAGGGCTTGTAGCCACTGTACTGCCAATAAATTCCAGACACATGCACCACCATGTGCATCTGGCATTATGAGGGTTCTGAGGTATCAAACCTGATTCTTTAGGCTTCACAGGCAAACATCTTAAATGCCAAGCCATTTCTTCAGCCCAGGTGTGTTTTGAAATATGTAAACCATAGTAGACAAATAGTTCACAATGTCTGGTTCTTTGTATATAAGGGTGTGGGCAACCAAAGAATGGAGTTCCTGGAGCAAATTGATACTTTTTCTTTGAAGTAAAGTGCTTATATGTTTAAGGTAATTTACCTTTTCCAGGAAGACCATTTTGCTCTCTGAAGAAATAATTTGGTTCAAAGGGGTAACAATTCAGTATCATTAAGCTTTTCAGGTGCTACGTGTTCTATTATAAGCAAATCCTGGAGAAGGCAATTTGCCTCAATTAGATGATCACTTTGAATCTAGGAGGGAGTATATTTTACTTACCTTACTCATAGTCATCAATTTTCATTTGATTGCCCAGGTGTGTATGGAAACGTGTTATGTATCCTATGCAAGCTTAATAAAATAAACCAAATCCCTTGTTCTAAGTAGCATATGTTCAGCAGTAGTGCAGCACATGCCCCTGCTTCTGGTAAACATGGATGAAGTGCTCAGGACTTATACCCTGGTCTACTGAGGCTGGACAAAATTCTGTCTTTCTTGAAAAGCAGTGGCAAACTTTTATTTTTGACAGGAAGATGCCTGGGGTAGATGACAAAATAGAGGTGTCCTAACTTTGATGGATGTGGTAAGTACTGGCTTGCTTAAGAAAATATATTTATTTTAGTGAAACTGAGGGGGGGGGGTGGATAAATGGGTATGAGCAGGGCCTCCTGCCACTGCTGCAAATGAACTCCAGATTCATGCACCACTTTGTGCACATGATTTTATGTAGGTACTGGGGAATCAAACTCAGACTGTCAGGCTTTGCAAGCAAGCACATTGAAACACTGAGCCATTCTTCAGCCCAAGGAATGACTTTTTTTTTTTTTATCAACTATGAAAGTACTTCAGATATTAAGCCTCATGGAACCATTAATTACATTTAAAAGGCATTATGGGAAACAGCAAAACCAAGAAAAAATTAAGGAAAATGTTTAGAATTAGTGCCTCATAAGCAGCTCTCTAGATGTCTAAAGAGTAGGTAAAGGTTATTGGTAGGGAATCTATTACAGCAGTGATTTAAAGAGGGAATACAGGAAATGTGCTGGAAGAAAGCGAAAATCATTAGGGTGCTACAATTTAAACATTAGGCAGTGACCAACTGGCTCCTCTCTTGGCTCCTTGGTATAGAGCCTGTCAATAAATCCCCCATTAATCAACACTTTCTGTGCTTTGCATATAGAGCAATGGAAATAGCTGTGCTATTTTTTTTCACAGTCCTTCTAACTTTGAGACTATCACTGCACTTGGGCTGAAAATGGCTGAAACATTGTTTTGCTTGTTTATAACCCAATTTATTTGTCAAAGCTGTTATGCACTTCCAAATAGTGCTAATATGGTACTGTAGGGTAATGAGATGCTGGTCAGAAAATAAACTGTTTCGAAGGAGCATTAGTTTTACTGTTTAGCAATGTGTCAAGCAAAGGCATTTCTTAAGAAATAATGAGCTTTGAGGGATATAGCCCAGACTGACCTAGAACCCACTCTGTAATACCAGGCTGACTATCCTCCTACCTCAGGCTCTCAATTTCTGGGAATAAAGTCATATAACACTACACCTGGCTCAAACACCTTACTGGACACAACAACATCATGTCTATTTACATTTTCATTTGGTTTTATTTGGCTCAGGTGTTATGTTACATGTATTTAGGAAATTAAATGAAAAAAATCTCTGTGATATAAGACTGAATTTTTAAAATTATTTCAACTTATACATGAAGTTACCTTGGCAACAATTATTTTGGTAACATAAACATATTTTTGCCATGTTAACTTTGAGAAACTTAAAATAGTTTCTTTTCCTAATATTAGAAAAATACTTATAGAACATCTTTACTGCACTAAAACAGAATTGTCTTCATCAAAACAAATTGAAATACTTGGAATATAGCTCAACTACAGAGTTATTGACTGGCATGCACAAAGCCCTGGGATTATTTCCAGGCAGCACAAAAAAAAAAAAAAAACAGACTTTTATTATAGGGGAAGGTGCATGCATCTGCAATCTCAGCTACTTTGGAGACTAAAGTAGGAGGATCTTGAGTTCAAAGTCTGAGTAACGTGGGAAAACTCCATCTCAAAACATAGAAAAGATATCCTTTAAATTGGTTTTGTTGGCTCATGGAGGTAGGAGGAATAGGAATTTGGGGTCAATTTAGGCTGTACAGAGAGACCTTACTTCAAAATATACACACAAAACTCATACAATTTAATTTTAAAAAAATTTTTATTTATTTTTATTTATTTATTTGAGAGCAAGAGAGATAGCGAGGGAGAGAGAGAGAGAATGGGCACACCAGGGCCTCCAGCCACTGTAAACTAACTCCAAACATGTGCACCCCCTGGTGCATCTGGCTAATGTGGGTCCTGGGGAATCAATCCTCCAACTAGGGTCCTTAGGCTTCACAGGCAAGCACTTAACTGCTAAGCCATCTCTCCAGCCCCATACAATTTAATTTTAATACTTTCATTACATGAGTTTCTTGCCCATAAGGCCTGACTCTGGGTTGGCTTTGTCTAGCAATAGGAGAAACTTGATATATATTTATAATTTATAATTATCTATCTATCTATATCTATCTATCTATATCTATCTATCTATATCTATCTATCTATCTATCTATCTATCTATCTATCTATCTATCTATCTATATATATATGGAGAGAGACTGTTTTGATATATATATATGGAGAGAGAGAGAGAGAGAGAGAGAGAGAGAGAGAGGCACCATTTTGGTCCAAACAAGGGATAAAGTCATTCTCAGTCTGTCACTTCCCTCCCTACAGCAATGTTACAGTTTATAGAAGGGATGGAACAAAAGCCAGGAAATTAGCATTCTTACCTTTGGCTGGGAGCTGGAATCATCTGAGCTGGGTAATAAGACTTTCTCAGGAGTCATGGGCCAGTGCTTCTGGAGCTGAGCAACTTCCACTCATAATGTGATATTTCTCATAGAACACAATAACTATAGGATAAAATATTTTTTAAATGCCTGTTTTTACAGACCCATTGTACTCTATTATTATTGTTGTTGATTTGTTTTTGTCACTGATTTCTTGGCAGTTGTTAACCTGGGTTTAAAATATAGTTAATTCTTACTACTTATGATAGTTATATTTTACATAAAAACTGAGCCATTGACCCTTGAGGAAATGTAAGTTTAGGCGTTTATTATAAGCTTTTGGTCACATTTTCATAAGCAAATCAGTATGTAGCCTTTTTAATCTATATTTGTGCTTAGCAAACCTTATTTAATATGTATAGTTGATTCATGAACGTTGGACTCATGGCCAATAGCACTCAACTCATGCTTGAATGTTACTTATATAATACATGCATTGTTTTGGTAAGAAACATAATAGGTTTCTTATGCTTAGGAACACTTGAAAGTACTCTAGCATAATTCTTGGAGGGTAGGGTAGTTTAACCTGAAAAACCATACAAAAAAGCACCAGGAATGTGGCACTAAAAACCCCCACAAAGTACATTTGTTTACATTATGAGAATGACCACTGTTACCTTGTTTGACCTCAACTGGGAATATGTATATTTTGTGATTCAATCTTGTCACTATTCTGTGAATATCTGGTAATGCTAATGAAAACACTATAAAAGTTGATTTTGGTGTTACAAATAAGTTTCAGTGTTGAGGCACATTTGCAAGGTTAGAATATCCAAATAATGAGAATCAACTATATTCTATTATGAAATAACTTGTTTGTGTTTTATATTTTAAATATGATTAGGAAGGCATTCTGTGCTTTCAAAGAATAAATTGTTCAGAGCTACATAAGGCTTTGGCTTAATATAACTTTCCATTGCCCATTTAATCTTGTAAATTGTTTGTGTGTGTGTGTAATATATGTGGTTTGGTATATGCATATATGTGTGCATCTGCACACGTGTGCAGATGCCAGAGGAGACCATTTGGTATTCTCTTCTATTACTTATCTGTCAGTTTCCTGGAGATGGAATCATTCACTAAAGCCGGAACTGCTGATTTTTTTTGGTCAGACTGGCTAACCATCTCCCATTATTCCTGCCAACTGGAAGGGGTTACAAGCATGCATAGCCATGCCCAGGTATTTATGTGAGTGTTGGATAATTGAACTCAGTGTGAATCAATCCCTGCCAGGCCCTCATTCTTGCATGGCAATCACTCTTACCTGAAGAGCCATCTCCTACAACCAATAAGTCATTTTTTAAACATTTTGTTTTCTCTCAATTTAGTAAAACAATGTAGTTGTTTTAGTGGTCATTTTCAATAGCTCCACGATGATGAATCATGAAGATTCACATTGAGAAGCATTTACCAAGAGACAGAAATCAAGGAGTAAAATACCTGGTCTTCACATAACAGTCTAATAAAATTCACAGAGCTGAGATGTGCTTAATCAACACTTGTTGATGGGATTTGACAATTTCAGTCTGACTTTGCAGATTATAATTGAAAATGTTATGGGAAGCAAGATGGATGGCAACATTTATTTGAAGATACTGCCATTACATTAACTCTATGACACACAGTGATGCTATTATTTGGGTCATACTTTATATAACCTCAGTTCTAAAGTATACAGTATTGGCCAATATTTAAAATATTTTTGTTCATTTTTATTTATTTATTTGAAAGTGACAGAGAGAGGGAGGGAGAGAAAGACAGATAGAGAGGGAATGGGCATGCCAGGGCTTCCAGCCACTGCAAATGAACTCCAGACACATGCGCCCCCTTGTGCATCTGGCTAACGTGGGTCCTGAGGAAACAAGCCTCAAACCAGGGTCCTTAGGCTTCACAGGCAAGTGCTTAACTGCTAAGACATCTCTCCAGCCCTTGGCTAATATTTAAGACATGAACATTTTGTTCTCTATAAAATAAAAATAGCCTAACAGACATTTTATAAAGTGTGCTCTGTGGAATTGAATCATTCTATATTGCCATGAAAATAAAAACTTTCAATTGAAAGGGAGTAAGAAATAATAGGGGTGACTTATGAATGATGCTTTTAGGCTCCATGACAGAAATAACTAGCAATATGTGGTCACTCAAAAAAGTTCAACGGAGCTGCTATCTGAGTGTCAGAGAGGAGAGGAAATAGAAAATTAACATTTCAGTCAAATGGTTTTTAAATGAAAAATAATTAGTGTGTGAAATTCACTGTAAAAAGGAAAAGCAAAACCTGGGGATATTTAAAAACAAAAGAACTGGATGTGCATGCAGTATGGCATCTCAAAGTCCTGTTGAACAGCTAATTGTTAGGAGTTGCATTATTGTCAAATTCAAACATCAGCTAGAGTAAAATGATAGTCAGTTCATCTCTCTTATCTTAGGTTTATCATTGAAAATGATGAAACCTCTTTCCTGTCTATGTTTTTTACTTCACTTCATGTCTTTATACAATAGGTTATCTGCTAGTAGACATTTATGAAAAGGAAAGGAGGAGAAGAAATAATTCAAGTTTTTTTTTTTAAAGGATGCCAATTTTGTCTAGAAATCAAGTCATTACAAAGGTAACAGGATTAAAAAAGTTGTCAGAATTTCTTTTACTATAATGGAAAAGTGTACTTTCTATAAGTGAAAAGATCCTTATAAAAAAGAAAAATGACTTTCAGAACATTACATTGTGCTAGCATACATTTTCCTAGGATTTTTAAAAATAGTAGTCATTAAGATGTGTCAGGCCAAGCCCTGGAACAGAGTTTTGTCCAATAAGGTGTGTCAAAAATGCACAATTCCAGCCAATGAAGGAAAAGAGTCAGCACTAGAGAGGACCTAGGGAGAAAAGGCACAGACATTTTTAATAACCTCTCTTAGACACTCAAGTTTTAGAAAATTGAAGTGTGAGTTAGTTCTCTTGTGTGTCCTTGGAGTACTTGTCTACCTTAGAGGGATTGTTTAGTTTTTGTGTTAATTATACTGAGTAGCATGGAAGGACTCTTATTCTCTTACTGGTGTTTCTGTATTATACAACTGTGCAACAACAGCCACTCAAGTTCCCCTTAGAGAGCAGGCAGTATTTATATTAAAGAACAGGGAACCAAAGTGAATTTCAAAGGGTTTATTACAAGGTCTGAATTTCTAAACAAATAACCAAGTTGCTCCTACTAAATGACTATTGGCAGCCAATATTTACGAAGCACTTGCTATGTACCAGACACTGTATTAAACATTGTATGTGGTGGTTTGAATGAACTGTCCCCATAGGCTCATGTGTTCAAATTATTTTTTTACTCAGCAGGTAGCAATTTAGGAGGTGATGTCTTGCTTGAGAGGGTGTGTCAATGGAGGCCCCAGAGGACACAGTATCCCACAATCCGCCCATACCCAAATCTACCTGCTTGTGAGACAGGGTTTCTCATTTGCTAGGAGTTCACCAATCAGACTAGAGTGGTAATCTAGTGGTCTCCAGAGATCCTCTTTTTTTTTTTTTTCTCTGCAAGAGATTTTTTTTTATTAGTTTTCTATTCAGCAGAAGTTTGGTACCATTATTAGGCTCATCCGTGACCTATCCCCTCCCCATTGGCCCCTCCTTGTCGAGGTATATGGGTCGTTCATTGTGGAGTTAGCCCACAGTTATTGGTACGATAAATGACTCTGCATATCATGACCCAACATGTGGCTCTGACATTCTTTCCGCCTCTCTTCCGCAAGTTATATTAATCACTTATTAATTCTAAGGTGGATAATTATGATGTAATGCTATTAGCAAAAGAGAACTTCACAATTCTGTAAGTGTGAGCATCCATATAAAATATTTCAGTCATTTTACTTTTTTATTTAGTTTCATATAGTTGCAATTCATTTACAAAATTACTTCACAGGATAAAATTATAACATATATACATGCATATATGTATATCCATACTTGTACATGTATTCACATATATGTGCCAATACACATCTCTGTTGATATTCAATGGCAGTTACTGAAGAAAGGATAGGCTTAATTAATTTCAAAGCTGGTAATAAATGGCATAAAATCTAAAATTTTCAGCTGGGGAAATGGTTCAGTCATTAAATGTGATTATTGCAAGGCCTAGTTGCCCAGATTCAATTTCCCAGCCATCTATATAAAGCTTGACAAGCATTAATTTTCAGTCGTAAGAAACTCTGGCATGTGCATATACATGAGAGTACACATACTCATACACACATAATATATAATTTTTAAACAACCAATATTTTCACCTTCTAACTTAATATTTTTCTTAATTGATAATTTTCATACTTGAGCATAATGTAATTTGGTCATATTCCCCTCCCAATACTTTCTTTTGTCCCTTGTTTTCCCTTCCATTGAAATCCTTTATAACTAGACCCACTACTGTTTTAATGACTTTCTTTTTTCCAGCTTCCATCATCCATGTCAAAATTTTGATGAGTTCAGTATTGTAGAGGAAATAGCCTCTTTGAGGTCATGAAGTCATGAACACTAAGCTAAAAGATAGTGTCTGAAGGTATTCCTTCTTATCCGCTGGCCCTATATTTTTCTGTCCCCTCACCACCAATGTTTCTCAAGCTTTGCAGCATCTGATAGAGATGTCTCCTTTAATACTTAGCACTCAACTGTCACATCTTCTCAGCAGTATTATACCTTTTGCATCTCCCAAGTAGTTATCCGTTTTCTGTAAAAAGAGGCTTCTCTAAACAAAGATGAGAGAAGCACTAATCTATAGGCATAAACATAAGTATAAGTGATATTTTATTGGCACCGTGTATCCTTTTAGGTAACCAACAATAGTGGCTTCCCTACTAAGGTCCATACCCTTCACAGTCATAGGTTTAGGACTAGGCTATCAATGCCATGGATGAATTCTCTTCCAGAGAGTGGGTCTCAGGTCCAATCAGAGACAATGTGACTACCTCCCTCATAATAGTCATGCCAAGAGCTAGAGAGATTGCTCAGTGGTTAAGGGCACTGCTTTTCATATCCTGTCATCCTGGACTCAATTTCACAGTACCCATGTAAAGCCAGATGAACAATGTAACATGTGAATCTGGAGTTCGTTTGCACAGCAAGAGGTTCTGGCATACTTATGCTCATTCTCCCTCTCTTTCTTTCTCCTTCACTCTCTCTCTTTCTCCTCCCACTTCTTCCCTTGCAAATAAATAAATAAAATTATTTTAAAAAGAAACAGTCATGCCACTGTTGCATCTGTGGCCACCTCTTACCTGGCTAGTTGGTTGTATTGTATGCAAAATGGATCCATACTTGAATAAGCCTATTGATGTCTTTTTTCCCAGCAGGGTGCATAGCACTTTTCAGCACTAGGACAGTTAGCTAGGAGAGAGAAAAGTTACAGCTTCATTCTAGGTAACCTTTTATTGGTATAACCTAATATTTATAATACATGTGTGGCATAATAATTCTTTTTACCTTTAATTCACTATGTAATGACAGATATTTTAAATTATTTTTATTTAAATATATCCAATCATCCTTGAGCAGTTAGTAGTTCTTTTTTAAGGAGAGCCATATCCACTTAGGGATAGACCACTTAGGTTAGCAGAGGTCAGAATCACCACTCCCTTGATGATACAGGTTCTTCAACATCTGCGAAAAAGTCCTCTGTATTCCACTCTGTATCCTTTCTTCTTTCAGTTATTCAAATAATTTAGTGACTGTTACAGGCCAGAAACCTTCCTATGCATACAAATGCAATGTAAGATACTGTTATTGATTCTAAGGTAAAGGCCTACTAAAAGCATTAGAGAGATACATAGGCACGCATTAGAGATGGGTGAAGTCTGCATAAGATGGGTTTGAGTACATGTTGAAATTTCCATCATGGATTGTATCAAGTTGGGTAAGGGGATGTGATATGGGGCAAGGAGGCTATAGTGAAAATGAAAGTAAAGGGGCTTCTGGTTAAGATGGCGGCTTAGGTACCACGCCAAAGCAGCCTAGGGGGAAAAAAGCCCAAAAACACTCAGCAAAATACACAATTTTACTAAAAAGTGAGGTTTATAGGAAATTGAAATGGCAGCGGAGAAGTAGAAGAGATTCAGAGCCCGCACAGGGCGGCAGAAACAGTCCTGGCAGGTCCGCCGACCAAAAGCTGCTAGGATTGGCTCCAGCCGTAGGAAAAGCCAGGTGAGAGGAGCTTCCACTTACACTGGAGCTCTTCGCAATGTGAAGGGAGAGTGGCAGTGAGCAATGGAAGAGTAGACAATGAGGTAGAAGAACACATGTGCAGCAGAGAACTAGAGCAGCTGTGACTCCCTCCCCTCCCGCACCACCTGTGCCCAGCTCCAGCGAACAGAGCAGCGGTCCCAGAACCAGGCCACACCAACTTGAGCCATGAGCGCGACCCAAGTAGGAGCAGAGTCCGGCAGCAACAACAGGGGCTCTGGCACCAGCAGCAGTGGCACCAGTAGCAGCAGGCCCAGCAGTGGCAGATCTAGTAGCGGCAGAAGCAGCAGATCCAGCAGCAGCAGCTTCAGAGGCAACAGTGGAGGATCCAGCAGTGGCAGCTAAAGCAGCAGCAGCAGCGGCAGCAGCAGTGGTGGACCCAGCAGAGGTGACAGACCCAGCAGCGGCACCTTTAGCAGTAGTGGCGGCATATCTAGCAGCAGCAGTTTCAGGAGCAGCAGTGGTGGTTCCAGCAGTAGGGGTGCCAATCTGCAGGGCCACAGTTGCCAAACTCAGTTTGCCTCACAGGAAAAGCCAGTGCCCAGCTCCGGAAATCAGAAGATCAGCCCAACGACCCAGCCAGCAACTTGACTGAGACCAAAATCATCCAAAAAGGAAATTGGGATTGCACCAGGGAAGGTTCTTACTTGGTCACAAGCTAACTTGAATCCCCAACAGACCAGAAATCTTAACCTCTTTATTGATAGAGGATCTGGTTGTTATAATAACTACTCTTGCATAAATACTCAGTGCTGTTTTTGATTGAATGTGTACAGTGTTTAGTTAAATTTTAGAATCTACCTATGTATTATTCCACTCGGCCTACTTGAATACTTCCATAGCAGGGAAACTCAACCCCTAGGAACACCATTGTAGATACACTGACAGTCTTAAGAGGCACACCTAACACCTTAAGCTCCTACCCTGAAGATATATAACATCAAATCAATTGATACAGCTAAGAATACCCAGCTAGCTAGAAAATCCAAGCATTAACATAATCCAAGATGCAAAAATATATACATTATAACAAAAGAAACACTAAAAAGCAAAACGATATAAATCCACTTAAAAGTATTAATGCATCAGAAATGACCTCCAGTGAGAATGAGTTAGAGGAAATGCCTGAGAAAGATTTCAAAAGAATGATTGTAAACATGTTCAAAGAAGACAAAGAACAAATCAAAGGAATCAAAGAAGAAATCAAAGAGGATGTCAAAGAGGAAATCAAAAGAATGAAAGAGGAAATCAAAGAAGATGCAGGACACCAATTTAATGAAATAAAGAAGGCAATACAAGACATAAATAAGGAAATAGAAATAATGAAGAAAAAACAGTCAGAATTACTAGCAATGATGAACACAGTTAATGAAATAAAAAACTGTGTAGAAAACCTCACCAGTAGAATGGATGAAGGAGAGGACAGAATATCTAAGCTAGAAGACCAGGTGGCAGATTTAATACAGTCCAAAAAAGAGAAAGACAAACTTATAGAAAAGTATGAATGAGAATTTCAAGATACTCGGGACACTATGAAAAGTTCAAATATAAGAATTCAGGGCATAGAATAAGGAGAAGAATTCCAGTCTAAAGGCATAGTAGGCGTCTTCAACAAAATCATAGAAGAAAATTTCCCCCAAATTGGGAAAGAAGTGCCAATGCAGATACAGGAAGCCTTTAGAAACCCAGCCAGAAAACAACCTGGAAAGAACCTCTCCTCGTCATATAATAATCAAACTACCAAACACACAAACCAAGGAAAAAAATATTGAAAGCAATTAGATAGAAAAATCAAGTTACCTACAAAGGCAAGTCCATCAGGATTACAGCCAATTATTCAACACAAACTAGAAAAGCCAGAAGGGCTTGGAAAGATGTATTCCAAGTTCTGAAAGATAACAACTTTCAACCAAGGTTACTTTATACTGCAAAGCTATCCATTCAAATAGATGGAGAAATAAGGGCATTCCATGACGAACCAGGCTAACGGAGTATTTGAAGACAAAACCAGCACTACATAAAATACTTGATAGAATCCTCCATGCTGAAGATAGGAAAAGTACACATATAAGGAACCTGGAATAAACAAGCAATACTCAATACTAGTTAACACAAGAAAGCAAAGGTGGAACCATAACCACACACACACACACACAAAGGCAAACATAAATACACACCTTTCAATAATATTTCTTAATATCAATGGACTCAATGCCCCAACCTAAAGACATAGGTTTGCAGACTGGGTTAAAAAGCAGGATCCTACAATTTGTTGTCTCCAAGAAACTCACCTTTCTACAAAGGATAGACATTATGTTAGGGTGAAAGGTTGGAAAACATTGTTTCAAGCAAATGGGCCTAGAAAACAAGCAGGGGTTGCTGTCCAAATATCTGACAAGGTAGACTTCAGTCCAACGTTGGTCAAGAAAGATAAGGAAGGTCACTTTATATTGATTAACGTCACACTCCAACAGGAGGACATTACAATCCTAAACATATATGCACCTAACATGGGGATTACCAAAAACTCTGGGACACAATGAAGGCAGCCTTAAGTGCCTATATTAAAAAATTAGAAAGGTCGCAAGTAAACGACCTATTGTTCCACCTTAAAGCCTTGTAAAAAGAAGAACAAGGCAAGCCAAAAATCAGTAGACGGGAAGAAATAATAAATATTAGGGCAAAAATTAATGAAATAGAAACAAAAAATACAATCCAAAGAATTAATGAAACAAAGAGTTGGTTCTTTGACAGGATAAACAAGATTGATAAATCCTTAGTAAATCTGACCAAAAGAAAGAGAGAAGAGACACAAATTAATAAAATCAGAGATGAAAAAGGTAACAAAATAACAGTTTCCACAGAAATTCAAAATATCATAGGGACATATTATAAAAACATATACTCCACAAAGTATGAAAATCTGAAAGAAATGGATGATTTTCTTGATTTATATGACCTACCTAACTAAATCATGATTAGATTAATCACTAAAATAGACCTATAACAACTATGGAGATCAAAACATTTATCAATAATCTCCCAACTAAAAAATGTCCAGGCCAAGATGGATTCACTGCTGAATTTGACCAGACCTTTAAAGAAGACCTAATACCATTGCTTCTTAAGCTTTTCCAATAAATAGAAAAAGAAGGAATTCTATCAAACTCCTTTTTGAGTCCAGCATCATCCTGGTACTAAAACTAGGCAAAGATAGAACAAAAAAAGAAAATTACAGACCAATCTCCCTCATGAACATAGATGCAAAAATTCTCAACAAAATATTGGCAAACAGAATACAAAAATATATCAAAAAGATCATTCACCCTGACCAAGTAGGCTTTATCCCAGAGATGCAGGGATGGTTCAATATACACAAATCTATAAATGCAATACATTATATAAATGGGTTGAAGGACAAAAATCACATGATCATCTCATTACACGCAGAGAAAGCATTTGACAAAATCCAACACCCCTTCATGATAAAAGTCCTACAGAGACTGGGTAGAAGGAACATATCTCAATATAATAAAAGCTATTTATGACAAGCCTACAGCTAACATATTAATAAATGGGGAAAAACTGGAAGCTTTTCCACTAAAATCAGGAACAAGACAAGGGTGTCCACTGTCCCCACTTTTATTTAATATTTTTGGAAGTCTTAGCCATAGCAATAAGGCAAGAGACACACATAAAAAGGATACAAATTGGAAAGGAAGAGATCAAGTTATCATTATTTGCAGATGACATGATTCTATACATAAAGGACCCTAAAGACTCTACTAGCAAACTGTTAAAGCTGGTCAAAACCTACATCCATGTAGCAGGATACAAAATAAATACACAAAAATCAGTAGCCTTCATATATGCTAACAACAAACACACAGAGGATGGAATCAGAGAATCACTCCCATTCACAATTGCATCAAAATAAATAAATAAATAAATTACCTTGGAATAAACCTAACCAAGGAAGTAAAGAATCTATACAATGAGAATTTTAAAATACTCAAGTGAGAAATTGCAGAAGACACTAGAATGTGGAGAAACATCCCTTGTTCCTGGATTGGAAGAATCAATATTGTGAAAATGGCAATCTTACAAAAAGCAATCTACACATTCAGTGCAATCCCTATCAAAATTCCAAAGGCATTCTTCATGGAAATAGAAAAAATCAATCTAAAAATTCATTTGGAATCACAAAAAACCTCGAATATCTAAAATAATACTGAGCAACAAAAATAAGGCTGGTGGTATCACCATACCTGATTTTAACCTATACTACAGAGCCATAGTAACAAAGACAGCATGGTACTGTCACAAAAACAGAAATGTAGATCAGTGGAACAGAATAGAGGACCAGATATAAGCCCAGGTAGCTATAGCCACCTGATATTCAATAAAAATGCCAAAAATTCTCATTGGAGAAAAGACAGCCTCTTCAGCAAATGGTGTTTTGAAAACTTGATATATATCTGCAGAAGGATGAAAATAGATTCTTCTCTCTCGCCATGCACAAGAATTAAGTCCAAATGGATTAAAGACTTTAACATCTGACCTGAAACTCTGAAATTGCTAGAGGAAAAAGTAGAGGAAACCCTTCAACATATTGGTCTTGGCAAAGACTTTCTGAATACAACCCCAATTGCTCAGGCAATAAAACCACAGATTAATCACTGGGACCTCATGAAGTTACAAAGATTTTGCACTGCAAAGGACACAGTGAAAAAAGCAAAGAGGCGACCTACAGAATGGGAAAAAATCTCCGCCAGATATATATCTGATAGAGGATTGATATCTAGGATATACAAAGAACTCAAAAAGTTAAATAATAAGGAATCAAACAAGCCAATCAAAAAAAAAATGGGCTATGGAGCTAAATAGAGCATTCTCAAAGGTAGAAATACAAATGGCATATAAGCATCTAAAAAATGTTCTATGTAACTAGTCATCAGGGAAATGCAGATTAAAACTACATTGAGATTCCATCTCACTCCTGTCAGATTGGCCACCATCATGCAAACAAATGATCATAAATGTTGGCAGGGATGTGGAAAAAGAGGAACCCTTCTATACTACTGGTGGGAATGCAATCTGGTCCAGCCATTGTGGAAAACAGTGTGGAGGTTCCTAAAACAGCTAAAGATTGATCTACCATATGACCCAGCTATAGCACTCCTAGGCATATATCCAAAGGACTCATCTCATTTCCTTAGAAGTACATGCTCAACCATGTTTATTGCTGCTCAATTTATAATAGCTGGGAAATGGAACCAGCCTAGATGTCCCTCAACTGATGAGTGGATAATGAAGATGTGGCACATTTATACAATGGAGTTCTACTCAGCGGTAAAGAAAAATGAAGTTATGAAATTTGCAGAAAAATGGATGGACCTGGAAAGGATTATACTAAGTCAGGTAACCCAGGCCCAGAAAGCCAAGTGCCACATGTTCTCTCTGATATGTGGATCCTAGCTACAGATGACTGGGCTTCTGTGTGAGAATGAAAATACTTAGTAGCAGAGGCCAGTAAGTTAAAAAGGAGAGAAAAAGTGAAGAGAAAGGAATGGAGGAAGGTACGTAATAGTTTGGTATTGTATATATGTAAGTACAATGATTGAGATGGGGAGTTAATATGATGGAGAATGGAATTTCAAAGGTGAAAGTGTGGGGTGAGGGAGGGTATTACCATGGGATATTTTTTTATAATCATGGAAAATGTTAATAATTTTTTTTCAAAAAAGGTGAAATTTAAGGTGTTTTGTCAAAGGCCTTAGACCACATTGGGTCAGTTAAGACAGAACGTTATTTCTTTAGCAAAGCCTTATTGTTCCAGGAAAGCAGGGCTTATTTCCTTGACAATGTCACCAAGGAACACAGGTTTGTCTGTCTTGCTCTCCTTTTTCTTAGGCCATTTCTTAGATATCATTGCCAAAACTGAGTATTGTTTTGCATATCTGTTTTATATCTTTCTGGAAGAGGAAAATAGAGGAAGTATATACAATATAAATTTCTTTTGAGCATATAAGGCAGATTGAACATACCCTCTATACTCTTATTGCATTGGCAAGAACTTATCAACTTTGTTCACAAAGGGAACCTTTGAAATGTGTTCAGCTGACAACCTATGTGTGTTATAAGAAGAGGAGAAAAGAATTCAGGGAGGCATAACAGGGGTGTTCATAACTTCCCTCCTATTAAATTGTCTGTTCAGAAAAGCAAGTTCTATGTATTATTAGGTTCAAATTTAAATCAGTCCCAAAGAGGCAGCAAAATCCAACAGGAGGCAGGTATGGTAGCACAAACCTTTAATGCCAGAAATGAGGAGGTTATGGTATGAAGACCACAGTGAGTTCAAGTTAGTTGCAGGTCAGCCTGGGCTAGAGTGAGACATTTCTGCAATTTTTTTTTAAAGAAAAAAAAATAACATAAGATGTAGTAACACATGCCATTACGATTGTTTGCTGATAGTAGCTGAAGACTTCTTTGGTTGGCCACAATTGAGACCAGTAGAGGGTTATTCTACTACTACCATTACTACTTATTTTAGTCCTTTTAAGAGTGCTTGACCCATCCAGAACAGATTGAGAAGAATAATGCTCTCCTCAAGCCAGGACCACATCATTTTTTTCATTTGGCAAATTTTCTGCATGTCTCTTATCAGGGCTACAGATTCCATTGTAGTATACAGAATAATATAAATCTGAAGGCTTCAAGTAGAATAATTTCATCACATGTGAAAAGTTTCAGATGTACTATGTTCTGACAAGCCATGTTACAAAGGAAAAAAAAATGTATGACTGTGCTTGTATATCATTACTAATGAGGGCAGCTTCTGACATGTCAATGACATGGGTACTTGTATAGAATCTGTGCCCCAGCTGTGTCATGTGCCACAGTTATTTGTATCTCTATAATATGATGTTCCACGCTGCATATATTGAGTTATGTGAGACATAAGAGGAGACAGACCTTTTGTTTCTCTTCAAGAAACAGTATGTCTCTGAAGCCATAATTGGGTAGTATGAGACGTTGACATTTTGCTCTATCTTGACAGCCAAATCAATGTTATTGAAGGCAGCCTGTAGTCATTCATGACAACCTAAGAATTAATACTTTTAGCCAATTTCAAGATTGTTACAGCATGCAAGCAAGGTATGTTAGTTTCCAAAGCATTTTTATAAAACAATATAAATCATTCATATCATAAAATTAAATTGGATCAAAGGTCTCCTCTAACCACAATTGGATCATTTCAAACAAACTTTGCAGGAATAACCTGTATCACTTTTTATATTGGAAAGAACATGGAAGTTTATTCATGCCCATTGGACCTAGCTAACGTGGAGGTAAATTTCAATAGCACAAGTTTGTATCCCAGGTATATGAGTAGAATAAAAAATGCTGAAGAATAGAATATATAAATGAATGGACTATTTCAGAGAAAGTTAATCCTCAACAAACGTCCCCTGTTTCCTTTGCCAGGGGCAAGCTATGAGACTCATTTTGGCTAATGTTCAGGAAGTTGATATGAAATTAGATACTTCTGGCCTGAGTGATCAAGACTTTGTACTCTTCCTGTATTCTACTGTACTGCTGATGAAATGACCTTGGGGATCACCAAGTTCATATGGTATAACTGCCCCTAGAGTGGAGCCTTATGAACCACTTTATATGAATGAGAAGCAAGCTAGTGTCATAGTCAAGCTTATTCAGGCTGTTGCAGAGATGATTTCCATTATCCAAATATAAAGCAAAATTTCCATATTGTCCATATAGGTCATTGAAAAGAGTATCCAAATATCTACTCTTGTGAATTCTGGTTGAAGTTTTCAAAAGATAAATCTTATTCATTTTTAAAGGCATTATATCACTATACATGTCAAAATGTTAACTTTGTGTGGAGAGCATAACACAGAGAAACATGAAATCAGATCTAGTTTTGCAGCTATCATCATTCATGTTGTATTTCTACTCAGTGTCACACAATTCTAAGCAATTGTGAAGCTGGACATGAAGCTCATACAGGAGTCAATGATAGCATCTCTAATAGTTTATAAATGTAGTCAGCTGCTATCACACAGTAAGTGCTGCTAGAGCACAAATAAAACCTATAATCCATTGCATGTAGAATTACTGGTGTATGTCAACACCCAAAATTATATGTAAGGAACAGATGACATCTTGCCAGAACTTGTATTTAAATCCCTTTTGTTCCTAGAGGTAAGCTGGAGGGGATCCACATTTCTGCCCAGGCAGTGTTCATTATATTTCAGCAGTTTGTCCTTGCTACTCTCTCTAGAAACTACATTCTAAATGTAGAAAAGGGTTAAGCAAAGTTTTAGCAGAAAATTATTTGGGCTGACTTGCTTTAAATTAGAAATTCTTATTAAAAAGTTCAACTGTAGCATATTAAAGAAAGTAATTATTGTAAACATAACCCTGCTTCATAAGAAGTAATAAAATACTTGGCAGTCCCAGTCTCAGCTTATTAATGTATCCAAATCTTTACAAATTCTCATGCATTTTTTGGTAACTCTATTTTATGTCTTTGTGTTTAACTTATTCCAGGCAGCCTTTGTCAGAAAATCCCATATAAGATCAAGAATCTGAGCCCATGACATTAATATAGTCACAAGATGAAAATATAACTTCATGAGCTCCCTCCTTCCACCTTCTTTTATCTTCACAAAATGGGACGCAATATAACATCCACAACAGGAGAAATGATGTCATTTTATCTATTGAAGTAGTACAGCTGACTGACTGAATAACCCAAACTGATAATATGCTAATAAAATAGCCTTGGATGGTCTGAAATAGGATTGGCTATAAACTGGTCCCTGACAGAAAGATAACTGGTATGTAAGACTATCTTTTGGAGACTTTCTCATTTAATAGATAATTCATTGTAATTAAAATTAGAATGAAGTAGCATTCACTACTGGCTCCTAAGGGAGTTTATCAAGGCAATGGGATACCTAGTTTTTAATCAAGAAAATTTTGTATAAGGTAAGTCCCTATTAAAATATAGCATCTTTTTAAAGGAAAAATATATATATAGGTTTTGCATCTTGCCTTCATTTTACTGTTCTTTTATGTTTAATGTAATGGTATTTCTTGTTTGTAGAAGAAAGCTGTTTGTTTGGGGTCACATATGTCACTGCATTATCTGTGGACGAAATGAGTTCATAATTTAACTTTTACCTTTTATCTGCATGGAAGATGAGAAATCCTCTAATGGGAATTTTATGGAATCCTACTTACAGTGATATTTCTTGTTTATTTGTTTGAGTTGCTAAAATTCACAAATTCCCCCTACTCTGGATTTGGACCTGAATATATGCAGGTTTAGATCTCTGAAAATACAGACAAGATCCTTGTATTATAGCTTGCCCTTTGGCTTACTCACTCTTGTAATACAAAAATGCAAGGAATCACATATAATTGCAGTACTGGAGCAAGTCATGTTTAGTTTCTTTTTTTTTAATTTCCAAAATTTCATTCTTTTTTTTCTCAATTTTTATTAACATTTTCCATGATTATAAAAAGTATCCCATGGTAATACCCTCCCCACTATCCAATTTCCCCTTTGAAATTCCATTCTCCATCATATCCCCTCCCCATCTCAATCAGTCCCTCTTTTATTTTGATGTCATGGTCTTTTCCTCCTCTTATGATGGTCTTGTGTAAGTAGTTTCAGGCACTGTGAAATCATGGATATCCAGGCCAATTTATGTCTGGGGGGAGCATGTTGTACGGAGTTCTACCCTTCCTTTGGCTCTTACATTCTATCTGCCACCTCTTCTGCATTAGACCCTGAGCCTTGGAAGGTGTGATCGAGATGTTACTCAGTACTCCAGTCACTTCTTTTCAGCACTATGATACCTTCTGAGTCATCTAAAAGTCACTGCCATCTGAAAAGAGAAGATTCTCTACCCAAAGTGAGAGTAGCATTAACATAATGGGATAAATATTAAGAGAAGTGCTTACTGGGCAGTTTGATAAGCATAGTATATACACTTATCCAGACATCAGTAGATGTTACACCCCTAGGGCTCATGACTACCCCTGTTTTAAGTTTTCAGTATCAGGGATGTGTTCCCCCCCACCCCATGGAGTAGGCCTCCAGTCCAATTGTAGGGCAGTTGATTTCCACCATGACAGACATGCGACTATTGAACCCATTGGCTCATTTGGCCTGGCTGGCCAATTATAAGGCTTGCAGTGTCCACTGTTGAGTATCTTCACTGGTGGTATCTCTTTCTCCCATTGAATATACATGTACAATGGCTTCTTCCAGCTTTCTGTCAGCTGGTCTACATGCAGCAGGTTATCAGCTCAGTTCCAGCAGGATTTCTCAGTGGCCTTGCAGCCCAAGTATGTGAAGTCTTTAGCAATAGGGTCTTACCATCTATTCCTGGTGGGAAAACAAGGGCCTCGGCAATGGCCTATAATGTTTTCGGGGCATCAGGGACCTCCCTGGACAACAACTCACTGGAGGTATCCCATTCCTGGCACTGCAAATTTTCTAACAACGATCGATGGCTCCTGAGTGTTCCATTGTCCAAAACCGGAGGATTCCATATGATTTATTTGCACCATAATAGTGTTATGGGGTGATGGGGTTTCAACATAACATTTAGTGGCTTAGGATAAAAATGTTATTTGTTCAGTACTCACAAATTTTCTATAAGTCTGTGGTTACTAAACTCAAAGGACCAAAAACCGAAAGCCAATTTACTAAAGGTGCTATTCTTCACATGTGTGAAATGCCATTCTGCAACACGTGACATAAGAATCACATGGCAGTGCCTGTGTAGACTATGACTTGAAAAGACCAATTCTATCATTTGTCCTAATGATTATTCCTTCCTGCGATGTCACCCATGCCACACCTCCTTTCCAAGGCATCTGAGGCAAAGGGAGAAGTCAAGGAAGCATCTTTACCATTAAAAACTATTGTATTGTATGTTAGTTTTGGATCCAGTATTGAAGTGTAGGAAGCACTATGGTAGGAGACATGAGTTCTACTCTAAGTGAGTTCAAATGGTTTTCAACTTTCTCTTTCAATGAAGGCAAGTTAGAAGGCTTCATGTATAGCAAAAGCCATTATTATTAAGAGTTCTTTGAATAAATTTTCATGACAAATATAAATTTTAGAATAAGTTAAGCAATATAAGCAATCAAGGGCAATGATGACTTAGTGGCTAAGATGCTAGCCTGCAAAGCCTAAGAATTCATGTTCAACTTCCCAGATTCCACATAATTCATATACACAAAGTGACACATATGCTCAAGGTGGTGCTGCACGCATCTGGAGTTCGATTGCAATGGCTGGAGGCCCTGGCATGACAATTCTCTCCCTCCCTTCCTCTCTCTCTCATATAAAAGGCCAATCTATTTGGCATGCCTCAAAAAAGAAAGTAATTGCCAGCCATGGTGGCACACACTTTTAATCCCAGCACTCAGGAGGCAGAAGTAGGAGGACTGACATGAGTTTGAGGCCACCCTGAGACTACATAGTTAATTCCAGGTCAGCCTGATTCAGAGTGAGACACTACCTCAAAAAAAAAAAAAAAGAAAAGAAAAAAGAAAAGAAAGTAATCAAGTATGTTTTTTAATCTCACTAGTAATCATTACAATTATTTTGAACATAGACAAATGGTCTATGTTCAAAAACATCATCTGAGAGTGATTTTGTCATCCAGATGCCATTTGCTAATGTCTAAAGACCTTTTATACTTCTACTGAAAGTGGATGTTCTTAATTTGTACAATCAATCTATGGTAATAATACTAATCCAACAGACATTTTCAGTTGTCACAGCTGAGGAGAGGTATCTGGTGGGTAGTGTCAAGGAATGCTGGTAAGCATGTTATGATGCACAGGGCAGGTCACGACAACAAAGTATGATCTACTCCCAATATATAGTATTGAATTTGAAAAACCCTAGCGGGTTGGCCAAACATTCCCCCTCAGGAGTATTTTTATCCCAATACTGTTTAAAATGCAAGTGCATGGTGATGATAAAAGATTAATTTTAATCCATTTTGTAATTGTAAATTTTCTACAGACATTGCAGCCCCTTATTTTCTTTGCTTAGAGAATGCTGCTTTCACTGTTGTAACCTGGGTAGAATGCCAAATATACCAAAAGTCAAGGTATAGAGGTATTTATATAGTATTCATAGGCCTTGCTGAAGTATTCAGTGCCATTAACAGAACTGTACTTTTGAAGCTTCTGAGAAAAATTGGCAGCTCTTAAAATTTTCCCAATATGCTAAGGTTAATCTGTGATGACATGTGTCAGGCTTTAGTGCTGTGTGGTTTGGCTAGCCCCAAATGGTAAGAAGAATTTATATTTAGGAATTAACCTGCCTTTCAAATCAATGATGGAAGAAGATAGATGGCAGTATTGGCAAGAAACATTTACACAAATTGTTTTTATAAAGTTTAAGGAGTATATATAAAGCTTTAGAAAATAGGAAACATCCAAGATAAAAACAGGCAGACAGAGGGAAGTAGATATGAATTTCAGTAACTGGTTCCTTGTTGGTCTGTTTTTCTTATGTTTTATGTTCAATAGATCAGCAAAGCTGTGAAAGATTTTGCTTCTTGGTATGATAGTGGTGGTGAATCAAAGCCAATTAAATGCCCTCATTTAAAACATTATTAATTTATTGTCTGGTATGGTGGTACATGCCTTTAATCCCAGCACTTAGGAGGCAGAGTTGGGAGGATTGCCTTGAATTCAAGACCATCCTGAGACTATGTAGTGAATTCCATGTCAGCCTGGACTAAAATGAGACTCTATCTCAAAAAATTAAAAAAATAATTTATTGATAATTTCATACATTTATAGAATGTGTTTTAATCATATCAATGCTCATTACATTCTGATGTCTCCCCCGCTGCTCCCACTAAATCTCTTCTTCACAACTTCCTACTTTTAAGTCTTTTTTATCATACACTGAGTTAAATTTTGGTTGCTGGCATGAACATGGGTAGGAGTTTATTTACTGGAGCATTGGAAACTTAGCAGTGGCCATACCACTGAAGAAAATGATTTTCCCTTTCCAAGAAACCATTAGCTGCCAATAGCTTCTCAGGGAGGGGTAGGGCCAAAATTCTGTAGGTCCTGTGCAGATAACCATAGATGCTGTGAGTTTATGGATGCAGGAGCCATATGTTGTTAAGAAGTAGCATTATACATCACTCTTCCCCATCCTCCAGCTTTTACATTCTTTCTGCAATATTTCTTAAGCCTTGGACAGGGCAATGTTGATGTCTTTTTAGGGCAGAGCACGTAGTAGTCACTTATTCTCAGAACTTTGGTCAGGTGTGTGTCTCTGCATTAACTTCAGCCCTTTGTAACTGTAAGGTTTTCTAAATAAGCTGAGAGAAAAACAACAACAACAACTAACATTTGGGTATAAACTAAATACTCATAAGGCAGGTTAGGAACATGTTCATTTAGCATAAAAATAGTAGTAGGTTCCACAGAAGACTATAAGAGACCTATAACCATGGGCTTTTGCTCAGGTTTACAATTCTAGGTATAAACTCCATCCTCTAAAATTAATCCATTCAGAAATCAGTTGGTTATCCACATAATCATGCCAGTATTGTACCAGTGGGCACATATCACCTAGCAGATTGACACTGTGGCCCCAGGTTAGAACATTAATAAGCTTCCTTCTTCTCTTCCCCTTTCTTCCCAGTCCAGCAGCTTGCGTAGCACCTTCCAGCACTATGACACCTAGCTAATAGTGAGGAAAATTCCAGCCTAATATCAGCTTACTTTCTCTATACTCTGCAAGCAAAGTGAGTGGTGTCTTCAATAATAGTGTTTTATTATCTAGTTCTGGAGGGCAACCAATAACAATAGCAATAGTCCATTTGGGGGGCAGTTCTAGACTCTCCCTCCCTAACAATTTATAGAGAGGTTATCCCACATCTGGCACTGCAGTTTTCATTTAACGATGTTGGCTTGTGGAAGAAAAGGGGTTTAATTTAGTTCATAGTTTCATCATGGCAGGGAAGTTTTGACAGTCTGGAGCAGGGTGTCATAGTCACCAGTAGACACAAAGCACAAGAGGAACAGTAAGGGGGGGGGTACACTATAAAACCCCAAGGCCTGATCCTAGTGTCCCACTTTCTCAAAGAATGCTTCACTTCCTAAAAGTTCTGCAACCTTTCCAAACAAGACCAGATGAGGATTAAGTATTCAAACCCCTGAGTCTATGGCAAACATTTTACATTCAAACTACTTCCATTCAAACTGGATGCCCTCCTATCTGATAAATTCTCATGTAGCTAAACAGAACTCATTATCTGTAGAAGCATACTCATGCTTGCCTCTGAAGAAAGAAGCATGTTAAATAATCAAGGCCACTTTTACTTCACTTCTGTACTTTAACTTCCATCTTCATGTTTCTGTTTGTTCTTATTTTAATATATCTCCAGGATATTCTTTATGGGATTATGCCCAAACTGAAAAACTCTTTTCCCTCTCTTCTATGATGACTTTATGAGTCAGACCTGATGAATCAAAAAATGTCCTTCTCTTGGTCACAGTGATCAGATAATAGCATCATTCATGCTGAAGGATTAGAGATAGATGCTCTCTTATGAGTAGTTTTATGACTAGCATTACTTCAACTCGAAGGATTTCCTTGACTACTTTGCTTCATAATATTCGTTCCCAACTCTGATTTTACATAGGTTTTATATGTTTATGGTTTATAATTTAACCTTCTGTGTTCTTTAAATATTATATTTATTTATTGGAGAGAGATAGAGAGATAAGAGAGATAATGGATAGGCGAGGGCCTCTGGTCACTGCAAATGAACTATAGACACATACACCACCTTGTGCATCTGGCTTATGTGGGTACTAGGAAATCAAACCTGGGTCTTTAGGATTAGCAGGCAAGCACCTTAACCACTAAGCAATCTCTCCATGGTTTATAAATTGGTTTTAATTCAGCATTTCATTTTATTTTAAACTCAGAGCAAAAATATTTTGCCCTACATTTTTTTTTTGTATTTTCATATTGTTCAACTTAGGATGATCACATGATGGGTATATAATAAGTAGAAAATTTATTCAAACTTCCACTCATAGCTATGATGTTTGAGCAACTAAGAAGTGTTCAACTCAATAAGCTACAAACAAAACACATATTAAAAAATAATAGTCCTCAACTACATAAGCAATGAATGTATGTATCTTTAGCCAATTTACAGAAATGAAGCAATGATAATAATTTACAAAGAGATTTGTGAAGTCAGGAACCCTGCCATATGAATCTTTTGTACATATCAACATCTACTGCTGCAGTACTAATGATAGATGTGCAATACAAATTGATTAAATATATGAATGACTATATTTCCCATTACTTCCTTTCTACTGTGACAGAAATGTTCTATAATTTTTTATTTTCCAATATGTCATAGCCATGGGTAGCTATTGAACACTTGAAATGTTGCTAAAGCAACTAACTAAATGTTTGTATTTAATTATGATTAATTTAAACTTAAAATGGCCACATGCAACCCATGGTTGCTGGCTGTAATATATTTTTTATTTTTTTGTGTTGTCTATTTTGATTTATTTGAGAGAGACAGAGACAGAGAGAGAGAGAGAATGGGCACACCAGGGCCTCCAGACCCTGCAAAAGAACTCCAAATGAGTGTACCCCCTTGTGCATCTGGCTAACATGGGTCCTGGGGAATCAAGCCTTGAACCAGGGTCTTTAGGCTTCACAGGCAAGTGCTTAACTGGTAAGCCATCTCTCCAGCCCTGTAATATGTTTTTTTATAAGCACAAACAACTTATAATATGTAATATAAAGAACTCATGAAAAAGACATATTTAAAGACTTATAACAAAGTTTATTTATTTTGTAAAGAAAACAAATCTAATTAATGGTTGTTGTTTGAATACAAAAGTAGGTCATGAATTGTAGGTTATTTCCTCAAATAAAGGTACTATTGAGAGCAGACTGGATCATGAGGGCTGTAAGCTCATCAATGAAGGAATCCATACATGATTTCATAAATGAATATACTGTTAGGAGCTGAGTTGTAGGAAATGGATGTGTCTTTGAAAGGTATACCTTGTTTCCTTTCCTTTCTCATGCTCTCTGCTGGGTGGCCACCATGTAGTATGTGGCTTTTTGCCCCATCATGTGCTTCCTACTGTAATGTCCAGCTTTCCATGAGGATGGTAAGGGGGTTATGGACAATAGACTGAAATCTCTAAAACCATGAGCTGAAATTAATATGCCCTCCTTTAAAGTTTCTCTCAGGCATTTTGTCACAACAATATATAGCTTACAGATATATCAGTGATAATTAAAGCAATATTTAAGTTCTTCTCATAAGGCCAAGTTCATGTATTACCTTTGAAGCCTGCCTTTAGTCTGACCCATATCTCACTATCAGTTTGCCCAGTTTAGAATTAATAATGATTCTTTCCAATGTTATGTTTAAAAATATTTTATTTATTTATTTGAGACAGAAAGAAAGAGGCAGATAGAAAACAAGCATGCCATGTCTTCTAGCCGTTGCAACCAAACTCCAGATGCATGTGCTACCTTGAGCATTTGGCTTACTTGGTCAATTGGCTCTGCCAGCAAGTGTCTTAAGCCTTCTCTCCAGCAAGTGTCTTAAGCCGTCTCTGCAGCCTATCCATGTTATTTTTTAATAATATAATTAATTTTCAGTGCTGCATTATAACCTGATTTACTTATACTTACTTCAAAAGTTGAATTTATAGCTCTTTGAGGAAGACATTATATCTTACTCTGTGTGTGTGTGTGTGTGTGTGTGTGTGTGTGTATGTGTGTGTGTATACATGTGTATATATTTATGTGTGGAAAGCAGAGGTAAACTTAGGTATTTTTGCTTAATTACTGTCTATATTATTTAATTTTTTATTTACAACTTCCATAAACATAAGCAATAAATCATGGTCCCAATCTCCTTCCATCACTCCCTTTTTCCCTTCCAAATCTCTTCTTCACTGAATTCCTTCTTCTTTCCAAATAGTCTTTCTTCTATTTTCATATCATGGTTTGTTCCTCCTATTATTCAGGTATTGTGAGCTAGTATCAGTCACTGTGAGGTCATGAATATCATGGCCAGTTGGTACTGAAAGTGTATTTTATGCACTCCTCCCCTTCATTTGGCTCTTACATTCTTTCTTCCACCACTTCTGAAATGGTCCTTAAGATCTGGAGCGTGTGATAGATGTCTTATTTAATTTAGTTCATTTATCTGAACAATCTATTATCACTTCTCAAAACTGTGATGAGTTTTAAATTGCTCCAGTGGTTACCATTACCTGAAAAGAGAAACTTCTCTAACCAAGAGTGAGAGTAGGACTAATATATGGGCGTAATCATAAGTACTTAGAGGGCTGCATTCCAGCTTCCTGACAGGTCGTCAACAGGAAGGAGGCTTCTAGCTCACCTCCAGCTTGAAATCTCTACATTATTTCTTGAGATATGGTTCCTCCTTAAACCTTACTCTCACTTGACTCAGCAAAACTAGCTAGACAACAAGTTCTAAGGATTCTCCTGTCTCTACATTCCCCATGTTGAGATTACAGAGATGCCACACTGCACCTGAATTATATGAACACTTGGAATTTGAACTCAGGTCCTCATGCTTGCATGACAAGTAGTTCACCCACCGAGCACTTCACTCATCCTTTCTTATTCTTATTCATTAATTCAAATATATTTATTAAATTCTTACTATGTAATAATTGACAGTGTTAATTTCCTTTGTTTAGACCTTGAATAATTTTGTTATGGTAATCTGGTTGGATCCATACATTACAATTTAAGATAGCATGTTATACAATTCACAATGTAAATTCTGAAGTGATCCTACCCTATTTTGACCTTTCAGCTGAGAACTAAGAATGTTAAAAGGTTACTAACCAGAGAGCAATGTGTAAGAAAAACAAATAGAATATCTCATATGGATGACATTACTACATGGAGGTTCTGGGGAAGTGAAAGAAATTCAACATCTGGAACCTATGTTAAACAGAACAGAATGTGGGAGGAGACTGGATAGGACTAAGGAAGCCAAGGCGAGCTACTGAGGCAATATCGAGGCCACAGAAATGAAGCTCTCTGAAGAACTTTCATCAGCTGAATGGCAAAGTTATCTTTAGCTTTAAAAAGTTAGTTTTGGTTGTAGAGAGGAATAAAGTAATTTTCAAGATAGATAAGGTAAACATAGCTTGAACCAGAATTCTATTTTATTTTTGAGACTGTATCTACATATCTCCCAAGTTACCTTCAAACTCACCATGGAGTTGAAGATGCTCTTGAACTTCTGAAGTTCTTTTCTCCACCTATAGAGTTCTAGAATTATAGGTGTGTGCCACCATGTTTAGTATTTTGCAGTGCTGGAGATGGAACCAAGGCTTTGATGTGTGTTCAGCAAGTGTTCACCAAATGAGCTACACCTTCAATCCATAATACTTTTTTAAAGAAAATATTCTATTTATTTATGTGAGATACACAGAAAGAAATAGAAAAACCTAGCACACCAGGGTATCCTACTACTTCTAATGAACTCCAGATGCATGTGCCACTTTTAGGGTCTGGCTTTATGTAGATACTGGGAAATCAAATCCAGACGATCAGGCTTTGAAAACAAGTGCCTTCAACCACTGAACCTTCACTCAACTCTAGAATTCTTATACCTTTCAGAACTAGTATGAGCACTCACATGCTCAGAGAATATTTGAGGTGCAATTATTCCAAGAGAATTGTGAAGGTTAGAATATTCTTCATTTGGATAACAAAAGTGAAGACAGAGCTAAAAAAGTAGCTACATCTTCTGGGACTTATGTACTGCCAACCATATGTCAAGATCACATTTCAGATGATTACATTAAAATGAAAAGCATACAATGTATGCCAATAATAGCATGTTAGAAAACAAAGAATAAGATGTTCAGTGTAGTGATAAATAAAAAAGATGTAATACTTAACTACAGTCTCTATACTAAATGAAGTTTTACACATAAATTGGTACCAGATAAAAACTGATTTGCCATTCATATTTTTGGATTGGGAAATGCACGTTTTCTTGAGACCAAAAATTCTGAGGTTAGCCTAAAATTTTGTTAATTTCCATTCTCCTTCTAAAGTTAGCACTGTTGATGATGGTACAAAGATTAAAGATGGTTAAAACTCTATCAGAAGAGATTGAAAGCTGTGAAATTATTGAAATTACTTGCTAAATGAATAAATCAGTTTAAAGAACTTTAAGAACTTGGGTGTTTTCCATTTTTAAGGGATAACTTACATTATCTTGTCTGGAGTCAAACAGGATGACCAAATGATTTCTGTCTCTTTCTTTAATCTTCATGCCATTTGTCTTTTACCTTTTTGCGTGTTTACTCCACATCTAATAGCATACCTTTATTGAATGTCCAGTTCTGCCAGTCATCTCTGTGCTCATCCTAAATTATCTCCTTATGTTTATGTTTTTTTTCAATTAAATATCTGGAATATTGTTATAGTCCAAACTCATCAGGCTGTTTCTTTACTATTAGGCAAATGACTGAATATTCCATTTCTCTCAGGAATTTTCCATGACTTGTTTTTTTTTTCCTGTATTTCACTTTTGAATTTGTTTAACTCTTCAAAAAGATAGATAGATAGATAGATAGATAGATAGATAGATAGATAGATAGATAGACAGAGTTTTTTAATATATTTTTTCATCATTTTCTTTTTGTTAATATATTTCCCTGCAACAGTAGCTCAGTAAATTTAACTGACTTTGGCATTAACCTTATAAGGAGAACATGTGAGTGAGATATGTAATGTGCACATGACATGGATAATTTAAAAAAACATTTTATTTATTGATTTACTTATTTGGGAGAAAGACAAAGACAGATTGAGAGATAGAGAAAGAGAGAATGGGTGCACCAGGGTCTCCAGCCACTTCACATGAACTCCAGACACATTTGTCACCTTGTGCATCTGGCTTGAATGGGTACTAGAGAATCAAACCGGGCTTCTTAGGCTTCTCAGTGAACTGCCTTAACCACTAAGCAATCTCTCTAGTCATATTGTGTAATTATAAAAGCCTTAAAATATTTATGGTTTTTTTTCCCTGTGGAGATCTAGACTTAGACTTCTACAACTAACAGTGGTATACCAAAGATACTGAAAACATGCCTTGTGATTTATTCAAGGATTATTGCGATTGGCTTGGACTCTAATTGTGATCATTAACAAATAGCATGACTAACATTCTGTGAACAAAATGGAAAATATAATACAGATACAACACCCTGCCATTACCTATCTGCTTTCAGTTCAAATTAGTATAGATTCCATTTTCATTACAACAGAGAGAAGTGGAAACAATGGGTCCCTACTAGCCACAAATCAATACATAAACTCAGATCAATGGATGTAAGCATCTTTGGATATTTGAAATATTTTTATGCATTTGGCAGATGTACAACAGGAAGCAATCCATTAGATTTTGAAAATTGGAAAGACAATAAAGATAGTCTACATGCTTCTTATATCCTTCTTATATCCCTTTTATTTCTGATATGAGCACTAGCTTTTCTGACTCCTATTCCAAATGATTAAAATTAGGATATCCTGAATTTTTCATATATAGTGAAAATTATATCTGAATTCTATCTATCTCTTTCTTTTACCTACTCATTCATCCATCATTCATTTACCATTCACTCATGCATTTTATGTCTCCCATGCATTTTCCATGGGAACATTGGGACATATATATGCCTTCCATTTTCCACTGCTTGAGAAATGAAAATGCTAATATTGGTCCAGGATTTTTATGAAGATGAATCATTTGCAGTCTAAAACTAGAAAAATATGAAAGCCCGTATAAAGCTATCCATGTAAACTTATGTTCTCTCTTTAAAGGCAGAAGCTGGTGGAGCTACTTTTCTAGGTGAATAAAGCAGCTGCTTTTCATATGGTACATTTTGAAATCTTTCTTTCCATATGGGAGGGCTTCAGTATGAGGTCGTGAGGAGTCATAGCCTGTAGCTTCCCGGCTTTATCATATCATAACCAAATGAGCTATCATATCAGGACACAAACTGCTGACAAATTTTTGGGTCTATTCCTAACCTATGACCAAGATTTATGACCATCATGACTACAAATCACAAGGTAACTTTTTCACTAGAAATTTCTTACTGAAATAGTATTAAGCCATATATTGAGAAACAAAAGCTTTGTAATTATGTACTCACCCAAAAAATTACCCCAAGTAAGAAAATCAGCACATTTATGGAAAGGTTTTCATCTTTCTTGTTAAGGTTACTGTGTTGTATTTCATGTCTGAAGGAAAGGACCAAGATCTTCAATGTTTACCAAGATTTAGAAATGTTGTGCTGAGGCCTTGCTCTTAGGCAGGTGATGTAGATCTCTAGTGGTTGGGAAATAGTGTATTCCCTTTGGAAAAATTTCCACTTTAAATGTATTTACTACTAAGATCATCTACTAAGAAGTGAACCCTGCAGGAATTTGACCTTGTTACCAAGGGAAAGAAAGTTTGTCAGAATTTGTTACTTAGAGTCTTAAATTATCCCTCTGGCTGGAAATAATGTTTTAAAAACAGTGCTGGAGGATAGAAATGGATGGTTGAGGCCTGGTGAGGTAAAACATGAATGACTATTTCTGTGGAGGGGGAGACATAAGCTAGACTCTATAGTCTTGCTAGGAGAAGAGCTGCGGAAGTGAAGAAGAGATTTGTGCCTGGAGAAAGTGAGTCAATTGTTCCACTGAGAGTGCAGAGGAAAAGAACGGATGATATTAAACCTCAACATTCAGAAGAATTATTTTAGCTCGACATTATCCTGTAATTATTATAGCTCTGCAGGTCTCTACTCATTCTGCAGAATCATATTTTTTTTTTCTGAATGGTTTAGCACATCTGCAGTAAAGAAATGTGTAAAAAGGAAAAACTCAATGAATTTCATAATCTGTGGTTGGCTTGACTGCCTTAGGAAAGTATTCTAAAAATATATAAATTATTTCAGGGTTACTTAAACTGATAGCAAAGCTATAGCTGTTGGTTAGCATAATGAAGATTGAAGGTAGCTCAAAATGACACCCCATCCTGGAAAACTGACACCCCACTTTGGAAAAAATGAAAATGAAGTTTACTGCTCCTGCATCATACATTTATTTATAAAGTGCTTAAAAAGCAGAATGGCTAGAAATTGTGGGTAGTTACATTCTGGTGAGCAAAAGTCAGTGGAAAATTATATTCTTAAGCTATCAAGTTTTCAGTTTGTGCTATTTCAACCTAAATGATCCCAGAGTCCAAACTTCCATTGTAGATGTAAACATATATTGAATACACAGGTTCTCAAACCAGTGTCCTTTACATGCTAGTGATAGGGCATTTGAAAGATAAATAGAAGATCCAAGCTTATATTAAAATAAGGAAATATCCTAGGCATTATTTAGAACTCCTTATGGGAAAATAAAATTGTGGGGGGGGGGCAGGCATAGAATACTTCAGTCAGTGCAGTGTTGGCCAATTTTTAAAATTTTTACTTCAAATGTCAGTATCCTTTAAAAAAGAGTCACTATACATACAAATTCTTCGAGTATTGCAACTTTGAAACACTGAATCAGCAATGTGCATTTAATACTACAATTTAACCTACTTATATATGCCAGATTACATGGGAATGAAAGATCTGGTCAATTTGTTCTGTGTCGCCTATATCAGAGATTGGTGTGGCAGGGACTCAGTGTTCAGTGACTCACTCTCCCTGGACTGTCTTAATGAATTATGAAGTGCCAGTCTCTTGGGTCCTGTTTTAGTTTGCAATTCACATGTTAATATAGACATGGGTGGGATGCATTTACTTAAACAAAGAGTGCAACAGGTTCTTTACTGATCTTTGTGCTTCTTAAAATTATATTTCAGGGCTGGAGAGATGGCTTAGCGGTTAAGCGCTTGCCTATGCAGCCTAAGGACCCCGGTTCAAGGTTCGGTTCCCCAGGTCCCACGTTAGCCAGATGCACAAGGGGGCGCACGCGTCTGGAGTTCGTTTGCAGAGGCTGGAAGCCCTGGCGCGCCCATTCTCTCTCTCTCCCTCTATCTGTCTTTCTCTCTGTGTCTGTCGCTCTCAAATAAATAAATAAAAAATGAATAAAAAATATTTAAAAAAAATTATATTTCAGTGCAGTACCCATCCTATAAATATTTCTCACTCTACCTATAAAATCCACACATTTGTTCAGTGGAAATCACTTTTACATGAAGATGGGGTCATCCAGAAGTTATTATTATGAAGATGGTACTCATACCAGGTTGAAATAATTGCTCTATTCTTTATTTTCTAGAAATTAAAGATGTCAGACTAACTATAAAACAATGTCCAATTTCTTTGTGTTGTTTTTTCTTACTGCTGTATAGAATTCCATTGTGTAGATATACCACATCTTAGTTATCCATTATTCTAGTGATGGACATCTGGGTTGATTCCAGCTTTTAGCTATTATGACCTGAGCCACTACAAACATGGTTGAGTAAATCTCTCTGGCCTGTGGTTTGAAGGTTTTAGGGTAGATGCCCAGTAAGGGTATGACTGGGTCTGTTGGTATTTCTATAGTCAGCTTTTTCAGGAGTCTCCATATTGCTTTCCAAAGTGGTTGTACCATCCTACATTCCCACCAACAGTGAATGAGTGTCCCTGCTTCTCTACATCCTCGCCAGCATTTATTTTCATTTGAGTTTTTGATGTTGGCTATCCTTATTGGTGTAAGGTGGAATCTCATAGTTGTTTTAAACATGGCTCAGTGAAATTTTGCGGAAGAGGGAGCGGAAAGAATGTCAGAGTCACATGTTGGGTCATGATATGCAGAGACATTTATCGTACCAATAACTGTGGACTAATTCCACAATGCACGACCCATTTACATCAACAAGAAGGGTCCATTGGAGGTGGGGGTAGATCATGGATGAACCTAAACAATGGTACCAAACTGCCTGTATTTGCTGAAAAGAAAAATAATAAATTAATTTTTTTTTAAAAAAAACAATGTCCAGTTAGTTCTACTGCCCAGATGGGGACAGAATCAACTCCTGTTTCCTGAAGAGTTTTCTATTACTGAGGATAAAAATTTATTGAATTGAGATCATTGTAAATTAAGAGCAGCACTTTGGCGTAATAAAATTTGACTATTTTTAATCTTCTAAATCTCATAGGAATATATTTATAACAGAATGAAACATTTGGCTTAACCAACAAGCTTTTGGAATATTTCTGTTAGACACATTGTTTCAATGGTTTCAGTTCAAGGGTGAAAATCACACTGCTCTCTCTTCTTTTCTTCTTACTTGGCAAAGATGTTGAATTTCTCTAACTATGGTCCCCTTTTTCATTAAGGTCTCTTAAGGTTGCCTGGTTTTGTAATGTAATGGTCATCTTCATATCTTAATAAAACAAAAATTGAATTATATGCACTGCTGGGCAAGTATGACATGACTTTTGCTAGCATATGTAAGGTGTGAAAACCTGGGGAAAACTACTATTCAATTTCAGTTCCACTTGAGCAGACTGTGGTGCACTGGAAATGACTTCAGTCCTAATGGCACTGAAAAAAAAGTAGAAGTAGAGAAAGGTAGAGATTACTGATTTGAACCTAATTAAAAAAGACTTGATAAAAATGCCAGAAAGCCAGATGGTAAAGTGAATTTCTTAGTACGGTGCCAGTCCATAGCGGGAACAGGTTTAGAAGTTGATATTCTTTAAGTGTAGATTGATAAGATGAACAGTGAAGCCAAAAGAATTGTGTGAACACTGATGGAATTTACTCTTCAAACTATTTCTTGCTTCTATATTTAAATGGAAACAACAAACTAAATTCTCAACTTTAATCAAAGTCTAAAACTACAAGAGCTTTAAGCATTTGATTATTAATGAGTATCTCCAACACTAATTTGAAAACTAAATACTAACACTTATAATACTATTATAAACAGTAAAGTGAAAATTCAGTACAAGGGGATGGTTCCTGTTTAATTTTAAAACTTTGTCCATCTTTAATTTTAAAAGTGAAACAATTGCTTATTCCAAAACAAAACTTAACAAAATAGTACCCCAGTTTAGCTAACTTATGGTTAATTCCAACACAAACATGAACAATTGGAAATTACATTGGAGCATACAATTTTAGATGGGTATTTCCTGGATATTTTGATGACATAATTATGGACATCTCTAACTAGGACCAATTAAGATAATTTATACATTTTCTTTCTTCATCTAGATAATTTTTTCCTAGTCATGAATAATACTCTTAAATGCAGAATATTTATCCATATATTCAGTACTATTAAAAAGTAAATTAATTGAGAATTTGTCCTATCTACAGAATAGACTGGGAAAGGGTCAGGAAAACTGTCATTGGTATCTAATTTTGCGTCTAGAAATTAGTTTTTGGAGCACTGACTCAAAGCCTTCGTGTTGTTTTTCAGTCTATTTGTTTCTCTGTGATGCAACCAAGTAATTTATAGGTAACTACAGCTTATATAAGTGCCAGGATAGAGTAAATAGATCTGTTTTTCCCAGCTAACAACACATAATAATTCCTTGAATTTATTGACTTCCTTTTCGGAAGAGCACAGGGAGAAGACTTTGTGCCACTCAATTAATCTCCAAAAGTGAAGAGCTTTTAACAAGTTTAGGTGTTATCAGGGACACAGCTAATGAGTTTTTTTTTTTTTCAAATCTCAGGTTGGATACAGTAAGATGTTAACTCTGTACCTCAAAACAGAATTCCTTCAGTACCACAATCTTTAGTATGTTTCATAAATTCTATCCAAGACAATTTATCTAGTGGACTACTGTTAAGTTCTATATTTATTTGCTAGTTTACCTTTCCTAGGATAATATGAACCACCAAACAAATAACCTATCTGCACAATAACCTGCACACAAATGGAAGCACCAAATCCTTGTCAGATAATTCTTAACTATTGGTATCCTAAAGGCTTAGCTCTTTCTGTAGGCAGTCTCCTTTTTGGCCAAAGCATTGTTGATTGCTGATTGTCCGTAGTCATATCTATCTCTCAGCCTTCTGACTGCTTTTTCTGTGTATCCTTAGATTGTCTGAATATTAGTGTTTAGAATTTTATTGACTTGCATATTTGTTACCATTTATTTACAACAGGTATAAATATTTAATATATTTCCCAAAATATGTAATAATAGACTATTGAACAAATTTTATGCATACAAATAAAAAAGTAGTTTGCAGTTTTTATCTTCTTATTTTTAAAATATCCACTTTATTGAGGTGTATTATACACAGTTTGTGGTGAGTTCTGATGGTTAAATATAGGTATATACATACTTTGCCATTCAAACTGCATTCCATTCCCAACACCACTCTGTATGTTGCTAGCTTTCTGTTTCTTTAGATTAGTGTCTATTTTCTAAAGATCTGTATATAAGCATTGTGGCTGGCTGTTTTCATCCAGCATAATTCACTTCTGCCTCATTAGTTTTGTTGGTCAAAGCAATAGTTCTTTCGGTTTTTATTATGGACTAGATTCCATGATATTATGGAGTAGTATTCCATTATAGGAAGATACCACAGTTTTTGTTGTTGTTGTTTTTTTTTTTTTTTTTACTGAATTATGGAAGGACATTGGATTGTTTCAAATTTTGTCCTACTATAAATAAAACTTCTATAAACACAGTGAGTACATTTCCTATAGATTTTCTTTTCTCTTGTGTAGTCACTTGACAATAAAAATGGCTGAGTTATATAACATGCATATCAATATTAAAGATTGTGGCAGTCAGGTTCACATTGCTGGTAGAAATCACCCGGCCAAGAGCAGCTTGAGGGAAAGAGGTTTATTTTGGCTTACAGGCTTAAGGGGAAGCTCTATGTTTGCAGGCGAAAATGACAACATGAACAGAGGGAGGACATCCGCCCCTGGCCCACATAAGGACCATAGCAACAGAAGAGTGTGCCAAACATTTGCAAGGGGAAACTGGCTATAACACTCATAAGCCCACCTCCAACAATACACTACCTCATGGACTTGTTAATTCCAGAGCCTCTAACAGCTCAGCTTTCAGAACAACTAAATTTATGGGGAACAACTAAATCAAACCCCCACATTGATCAACCCTGGAAACATGTTCTTTGGCAGATGGAGGTACTCCAAGATATTTTCTCTTCATTTGTGACTTGCAGTTTTTATTTTTTTAAAGGATTTTTTTCTTGAATAGAATTTTTTTCTTTTTAATGAGTCTAATATTTCATTATACTTGTTGATATCTATGAATTTTAAAAACATATGTTTAAAACTAAAGTCAACTTTTACTTGACAATTTTATGACTGTATATAATGTATTTGGATCATAATACCATCCCATTAACTTTTCCTGAACTTTTTTTTCCTTGCAATTAGTCCCCATGCTACTTTTATGTCCCTCCTTTTATTTCTTATGAGTGAGTGTAAGCCACTGAGTTTAGTGTGGTAGTTTGAATGGATACTTCCTAATTGCTTCATGAATTTTATTTAAGCTTGTAAATTGTTGACACTGGGAGGATCTTATGGTCCAGCCCTAAGGTGTGGGGCTTGATTTGGAATTCCAGCCTAAAGATATGCAAAGTGCTTGAGTTTTCCTAGTTTCTGAAGTGTGCTTGCCTGTGTGATGGTGGTTGCTTTTGGCTTTTCTCTCTGCTTGTATCTGTGCAAAGGGGACCATCATCTTCTTCCATTATTGAGCTTCCTCTTGATCTGTAACCTTAAATAAATTTCCTTCCTTCCATCATTGTGCCTGGTTTGGAAGTTCATCCCAGCAACCTGAAGGTGTCTACTATAATTAAGGTTGCTTGCTTTAGCATAGGTGGAAGATTATTTACCAGAGCACATGGATAGTAATCTCTCTTGCATTACCAGCCACCATTAACTGCTTATAACTCTCTAGCCAGGGATGGGGCCTCATGATGTCCATTATCCATGGCAGAATGTTCATGGGCCCTGTATTGTGTGGGTCTTGTTCAGACATGTTCAGATCAAAACAGTCACTGTGAGGTCATGAATACAACAGCTATGTCATAAAGTCATAAATGTTTTTTTACTATGTTTTTTATCTCAGTCATATTGTTTCAGTATTTTAACTTTAATAGATCTTTAATTATTAACCTATATTAATTATCATAATTAATTGGTTTCATTGTGATATTCCTCTATACACATGTACCATGGTCATTATCTCTTCCAACAAATTGCAAAACTATGAACCTCTCATAGGAGTGCACCTTAAATTCTTTTTTTTTTTTTTTTTTTTTTGTGTTTCAAGGTAGGGTCTCACTCTAGCTCAGGCTGACCATGCCCAGCTTCACCTTAAATTCTTAATAAAGCACAACGGGAAGATGATTCAGGACATAGCCAAAGCATTCAGTGCACAAATCAAGCCTATTCCAGCATTTATGAAGACCAAGGAGGTTAATCCCAATATTCCAAAGCTATCAGCTACAAATTCAGTGCCTACATTGCTCACCCAAAGCTCTAGAACTGTGCTTCTGTGTGCATTCCCAAGTATCTCAGATTCTGCCAGCCCAAGGTCAGGCCAAGCTTTGAACCAAGCAAGGCCCACGGCCAGGTCTAGGCTTTGGCTGCCTTTCTGGCTCCTGCTCTTACCCAGGCTTTAGCTATCAAAGGTGACCAAGACTTACGGATGCTCCAAGGGGAAATGCATGTCTGCAAATTTGATGACAAAATGATAGGTATGACCCTTGGGCTGCTATACTCATGAGGCTGTGTCCTGCTGATAATTTATTTCAATTTTCTTCATTTGGAGCTGCTAGTAATTTATTCCTTTGGTTTTCTTTTGTCTGAATATATGAAATTTATTCTATAACAGTAACTTCTTCCAAACATTGACTCTGTTCTGAAATCTACATGTTTTTAATTTATGGTTTTTAACTTGCCACAAGATAATTTTTAGGAGCTTACTCATTCATACTGGAAGTGAGGTTTCCATTATCCTCTATTTCAAAGACATGTAAAGCATGGGAAAGTATTTATGCAGTAATGATTAGTGAAAAATATCCCAATGAGCATCATGTATTCCACTGTTAGGAACAAGAAATGGAATTATATATTCATAGTTGAGAAAAGTGAAAAGGGAATTTGTCCAAGTTTTAACTGGGAACATTACCTTATTCTTTAAGATTTTCAGTTAGTTCTTTTTTTTTTTTTTTTTTTTTTTTTTTTTAAGAATAGTGAATTTGGTTTTGTGGTCAGAAAAATAATAAAATTGATTTAAAAAAAGATGTTTGATGGGAAAGAATCAATAATTAATAAATGAATCATATAGTCAATAAATCATCTAGTGGTTCAGGGAACAAAAAGGCTATCTAGATCAGAAGCACAGAATAGTTTTCTTTTGGAAGTGTTAGGATGTAAAATATTTCTTAAAGGGACTAGTTTAAATAAGTATTGCATGACATAAATGGGTTAGGAGGAGCTTACATACTTTATCAATATAGAATCTTATTCCTTCAATTTAAGAAAGTATATGTCACTCCATCTCCTGAGCTGAACTTAGTTTGTTGTTTTTTTTTTTTTTATCAGCATCCTTATACCATGGGTTGATATTGTTACCAAGGATGGCAGGGGTATATTCCTTGCCCAACTTCCAGGCTTCAGATTTTTTTTTTTTTTTTTATTCATTCTGGCTTATTGGCTATTTCGGGGAAGAAGTCAAAAGAAGGATGAAGCAATTGGTAACTTTTATTTATCTATGCTTTAAATATATTATTGTTTCTGTTTGTTTGCAAAATATTTTATTTTGTAACCAGTGAGATGATCTCAGGCTGATGATAATTTCATAAAACCCTCTTATCAAAATTCATGGGAAAATTATAACAATATTCTTTGCTTCTCTCTTATAAATTTCTCTCCTCGTATTTTTAAAGTGGTATTTTTTCCCAATAAAACAACATTTTAGGAAATGAAGTTGGAGGGCATGGGAGCAGTGGTGTGGAATGAGTAGGTCAGGCCCCTTTTCCTGGTTCTTCCCAGTTCCCTGGTCTGGGTTCCCTGCACCAATCTATGTGCTCGAAGTTGCAGTGGTGTGGAGTGGACCTGATTACTGATTCCTGGGTCCTGCCAGCTCCCTGTTCTGAGTTCCCTAAGAGGACAGTGTACTGACAGGCATGGTGGTGTGGAGTGAGTAGGCCAGATCCCTGTTTCCTGGCTCCCCTGAGTTCCCTAGTCCGGGACCCACTTTAGCTAGATGCACATGGTGGTGCATGTGTCTGGAGTTTTTTGCAGTGCCTGGAAGCCCTGGCATGCCCATTCTCTCTTACTCTCTCTCTCTCTGTTACTATCAAATAAATAAATAAAAATTAACAAAACTAAATAAATAAATAATACATATAAATGCACCATACACAGGTGCACCAAAGTTTATATAACAAAATGAACTCGACAATAAAACAACTAAACACCAATCATACCATCATAGTTGGAGACTTCATTACTCCACTATTATCAATAAATCGATCATCCAAGCAGAAAATCCACAGAGAAATAATAGAGCTCAACAACATTATAGATCAACTAGACCTAACAGATAGCTATTGAGCTTTTCACCATAAATCTACAGAATACACATTCTTCTCATCATCTCATGGAGCCTTCTCCAAAATTGACCATATATTAGACCATAAAGCATGACTTCATAAAGTCAGGAAAATTGAAATAACTTCCTGCATCAACTCAGAACACAATACTTTATAGCTAGAAATTAACAAAAGACACATACAGAACTCCACTAGCTCCTGGGTACTAAACAACACACTTTTTAACAATGAATGGATCATGGAAGAAATAAAAAAAAAGACATTGTAAAATTCCTATAATTTAATGATAATGAAAACATTACCTACCAAAACTTATAGCACAAAGTGAAGGCAGCCATAAGAAGAAAATTCATATTGTTAATTGCCTTCATTACAAAAACAGAGAGATAACATATTAATAACCTGACTGTCCACCTGAAGGCCCTGGAAAAACAAGAAGAATCCAACCCAAAGTTCTCCACACAGAAAGAAATAACCAAGATTAGAGTAGAAATTAATGAATTGTAAATTCAGAAAACAATTTTAAAAATCAATGAAACAAGAAAAACATCTCTGGTGGTATCACCATATCTGATCTAAAGCTATATTACAAAGCTGTAGTGACAAAAATAGCATGGTACTGGAATATAAACAGAAACATAGACCAATGGAACAGAACTGAAGACTCCTTAGGTCAAGTAAGTACAGCTGCTTGATCATTGACAAAGGTGCCAATAATATAGACTGGAGAAAAGAGAACATCTTCAACAAATGGTGTTGGACAAATTGGATGACCATATGTTGAAAATGAAGTTAGACATACTTATTTCTCCATACACAAAAATCAAGTGCAAATGGATTAAAGACTTCGACCTAAGACCTGAAAATCTTCAACTACTGGAAGAAAAAATAGGAGGCACTATGTATGATATAAGACTGGAAAAAGACTTCCCAACAAAACCTCATTGACCTAAGAAATTAAACAAGCACTCAAGCAATGGGATCACATGAAGCTAAAAGCTTTTTCACAAACAAACATATCATAAGCAGAATGAATAGATTACCTACAGAATGGGAGAAAATCTTTACCAGCTATACCAGCTATACCATTGACAAGCTTAATATCTAGAATCTACAATAACTCAAAAAACTAAACAATAAAAATCAAACAACCTACTCCAAAAGTGGGGCAGAGAACTGAATAGAGAATCTTGAGTATGAATTATGAATGGTTAACACACACTTAAAAAATGTTCAACATCCCTAACAACTAGAGAAATGCAAATTAAAACAACTATGTGATTTTATCTTACCCTAGTAAGGATAGCAACTATTAAAAATCAAATGAAAACAAATGTTGGTGAGAATGTGGAGAAATAGGAGAGGCCATTCACTCTTGGTGGTAATGTAAGCTGTTACAACCACTATGGAAATCCTGAAAAGGATAAAAGGATAAATATAGAGTTATCAATAGACCTTGTTAATCCCTTGCTTGGCATTTGCCCTTAAAGCTCCACATCTCGGTTCAGAGATATTTGCTCAACCATGTTTATAGCTTCTCAATTTATAATAGCTAAGAACTGGAGTCAATATAGATGCCCATCATTGGATGAATGGATAACCAAAGTGTGGTATATCTTCATGGTGGAATTCTACTGAGCAGCAAGGAAAAATGACACAATGAAATTTGTAGAGAAATGGTCAAACTTGGAACAGATCATTATAAGTGAATTCACAGAGTCACAGAAAGACAATAATCACATGTTCTTGCACATCTGTGGTTCCTAACCTAGATCATCCCAAATTGTTGATATGCAACAAGGCTTGGACAATAGGAAAGGTAGGGCTTGGGACAAGGGGAAGGGGGGACACAAAAGTGAACCCAAATTGTACTGGTACTATAGAATCCTATATCTGGGAAGTTAGATTAAAAGCTGGAACCCTAAAGAGGATGTTAGGTGGAGCACCTGAATTGAAGGATCCTGGAGAGGGTGAGATGAAACCTAACCTTAAATTTCTCCTGTGTCTCTTTCTTTTCTGTCTTTTTCTTTTTTCTTTCCCTTTAGTGCTAGCCTGTAATTCCTGTATCCGGATCTGGTCTATATCCACAATGAGCTGTTAATTAGAGAGACCCACTACATCTCCCAAAATAAATAAGACAGTCTTCTGTCAGCTGAAGACACCATACACTGTTAGCATGTACCATGGAGAGAACTATTTGGAATCCGGGAGAGCCAGTCCCCAGACAATTACTCCATCTAGTGTTGGAAAGTACTACATGAGCTACTGGGGGAACGTGACTAACATCTGTCCAAGCAACTCAAAGTCTAAGGGACTCAGAAGCAAAGAACCTGACCTGATGCTCACACAAGTGCAATATTGGCACACAGCCATGGTAGGTAACCAACTGCTCTTGGACTCACTAACAGTTCCACTAGTGGAAAGGAAACCATATCTGGAACTGAGTGACAAGTCAGAATCATGTCCAGATAAAGATTCTGCTTTCTATTGTCAAGATCCCATTAATCTTGGGCTATAAGAGGGTTTACACCCTTTAAATTATCTCTAAATTAATAATAGCTATCCCATGTACCTGGTGCTGTTTTCACTCTCCATTGGAGAATCTGCTTCTCTTTTTCAGACCAGAGCTGGATCTGAAGAGATTAACGACCCAATGCACTCCACCCCAGGCCCAGCCCCAGCTGAAACCACCGAGGAATTGGAGAAATGAGCAAGAGTTCTGCTTTCTTAGTGAATCCGATATCAGCACAAGGGTGAAGGAGATAGGCACTGAGGTCATTCAACACCTACCAATCCAGAGACCCAGAGGCTCCTAAGTGCCCATCACTGGAGTAAACTTAAAATGCATCCAATGTGGCTCAGGGAATTTTGTGGAAGAGGGATTAGAAAGATTGTCAGAACCACATGTTGGGACATTTTGTACAAAGACATTGTGTCTTCCCCATAACTGACTATTGCCCCCATAATGCATGCTTGATTCACAATCTCCATGTGGTTGACCTGCATCCCCAACAAGGAAGGCCTCTTCAGGAAAGGGGCAAGGAGAAGGAAAAGGATGTCATCAACATGCATTGTTTACATACTAATATGTCTATGTCTAATAAAAACAAAAAGAAAATGAAGGTGGAATTTAAAATTAAATGTTGTATTAGTCAGGGTTCTCTAGAGGAACAGAATTACTAGAATGAATTATTTTATAAAGGGAATTTATTGGATTAGCTTACAGTAGTCCAATAGCAGTTGCAGGCCTGAGAACCACCGAACCTGGTAGCTGCTCAGTCCACGTGGCCAGATGCCTAAGCAGTCCCAACCCGGCACTGCAGATGGTGCCGGAAAGTCTGGAGGCTTCCTGAGGAGCCGCTGGGTTTCGATCCACGTGGGTCTTCAGTTGATGTTGGTCTTTAGTCCGCACTGGTCTTCAATCCACGCTAGAAGGTAGGGAGCAGCTCCGGCAGCCAAGTGGAAGGAAGGAAGGAAGGAAAAGGGAACTCTTCTACCCAGAGCTTCCTTATATCAAGTCCCTCTCTGAGCGGGGCCGCCCACTCTGGGGGAAGGGCTCACCCTGGGAGAAAGACCTCCTCCTTTAGTTGATCCTTCCTAGAAGCAGCCTGTGGATTACTAAACAGATCAAGTTGACAACACCTTAACTATCACAAATGTTAAGATATATTGTGTAGAGTTTTAATGGGAAATTAAAATAACTATTTTTTGAATACAATATGAAGTTTAGGCTTTCTACTTTGTTCAAAGTTTGAATGAATATTCCCTTACTTCGCTGGATGCATCACATATTGTAAACATTTTTTTGTCTTTGAATTTTAATGTTTTATGTGAATGAGGTACATTATTATAAAATAAACCATATGTAAGTTATTTAATCATAAATCCAACTTCCATATTATGTTCTGAGTTCACTCTCTCCTATGCAGAGACCAATAATACACAGTGCAAAAGGTCTGAGATCCTATTCAAGTGTTAGTGTTCAAAAAATCAATTATCTTGAAAGGACAAGAAAGGGAAATATCCTTATACACTTTGAAAAAGTTATCATTAAGCACATTTCTTAAACTTTGGTTAAGAACTTCTTTGAAGCAGAACAGTCTTTCTTGAACATTTCAAATAGTTGACATTTAATGCTCACATATTGTAAGTAAGATGGTAATATTATAGTATTAAGAAAACCAAAATAAATTATAATAGACCAAATTATCCACTTTGTCCATTTTCTCAGATTTCTCTATATTTGTTATTGCAGTTAGTTATTTTTTTAATATGTGGGTATCTAACAATCATCCCTTATAATCAGCAATAACAAATATGAGCATAACAATAAACTCGTAGAGACATATATAGATAATAAGAGTTATCCAAACCGCATTTGAACTTCCAGAGTTGTGCAAACTGTGTGAGAAAGGGAAGATGTTATGTTTCTTCATTCGTCATTGTGGAATCTGTTGATCAATTGCACCCTTACCTTCGGGCATTGTTATCTGTGGATTTAATATCTATAATTCTACTCACTTTGGGGGAAAGCACTATTTTTTTCAAATCTAAAACTACATGGTAAAAATATTTATTTATTTATTTATTTATTTATTTATTTATTTATTTATGTATTTATTTATGAGAAAGAGAAAGAGAAAGAAAGAGAGAATGGGCTCTTTAGGAAATTCATCTGTTGCAAACAAACTCCAGAGGCATGTGTCACCTTGTACATCTGGCTGATGTGGGTCCTGTGATATCAAACTGGTGTTCTTTGGCTTTACAGACAAATGCCTTAACCACTAAGCAATCCCTCCAGTCTTCTAACCACAATTTTATTGCCACCCAGTGTTTACATTTAACTTTCTATTAGTAAGCTTTTTCATCACCCTGGCCTCTTGCTCTGCAAGGTTACATCAAAGATTATCAGCAAAAGTTTGAAGTGAGGGAAGAATAGCAGTCACCTGCAGGGTTCATTTGTAGCCACAGACTCTTAAAATATCAAGTTCATTAATATTCCAGGTTTTATATTTGTTGGTCTTTAAAGTGTCCTACAGTATACTCTAGTTAACTGTTTATTGCTCCCTTTCAGCCCTCCTACTGTGGAGTGTCTTGCTAATGCTGAGATATTTCCAAATTTCATGTTGTCACTCCCCACTAAAGGCAGAAATAACTATTCAGTCACTTTCAAAATTATTTTTCATTTTCAATACCCACTGTGCTATGGTCCAGTGGAGAATTTTGTATATGGTTAAACTCAAATTTATTTTTATATCAATATAACATTATAAAACTTGTCCTAATGACCTCAATCTGTATTATATGCTGTGTACATAATAGGATAATTTTCCTAATGAAAACAACTAATATATTTTATATATATGGAGTTTTAAATTGTGATAATAATGATTTTTGGTGCCTATATTCTCTACTTTTCTGATGTGAAGTTTTGTAAAAATGGATAGTGATTTTATTGATTAGTTTCAAATGACTCAATAAACACATTCGTAATGATTCTACGAATAAATTTTCAAAATTATTTTTGTGCAATAAAGTATCTATGCAGTGGGAGTTTTAAACCGTGCACAATTTGTTCTAAATAAATTCAACTCATCTTTACATGTTGCAGTCAATAATTTTTTAATTTATTTTGGAATAAAACATAATAGCTTCTTCTTAATCTCAGAAATTTAAAAATCAACTCTTTTGCTAAAAGACTTAGCAAAAGTCCACACAATGTTTATAAAGACATATGAAAAATTAAAGTGGCATTTTTAGGGAAACTGCATATCTTAGATCTATTAGTGTTTTGTTTCTATTTCTTCTCCACCTCCTTCTCCATCTTCGTCTTCTTCTTCTTTTTTTCCTTTTTTTTTTTTTTGATATAGGGTCCCACTCTAGCTCAGGCTGACCTGGAATTCATTATGTAGTCTCTGGGTGGCCTTGAACTCACTGCAAATCTCCTACCTCTGCCTCTGGAGTGCTGGGTTTAAAGGCGTGAGCCACCACATAAGCACTTCTATCTACATCTGTCTGCCTATTCCAGTTTCAGTTGCCTATTCAGGCTGTCTAGTAATGATATTGAGGATACTGTGGGTGACCAGCACTACTCAGATGTTCTAAGATGGTAATGGTGACTGATTACCTCCAGAATGTAAGGATAGTTGTGTTTGTGTGGGTGGGTGGGTGGGGGTTATTGGGGGAGGTTCATTGAAAATGACTCAAAAGAAAGAGTGTAAAGCATGAGTCTTTATCATCAACGAATGAATGACAAAATTAATATACAGACACCAGAACTAGCTTCTTAGAATTATCTTTAAACAAATCCCCCCAAACCAAAAATGAAAAATCTTCATACATCTTTCAGACTAGAAGATTTTATACTCTTTGGGACATTGCATTATATGCGCTCATAAAGAAACCTTATCTTCTTATCTAAATCTGAAGTTTCAGAACACAGTACTAGTTATGATCCAGATATTCAGTCAGAATGATTTAGGATCTGGAAACATTAATATCCTTCCAGAAAAATAAAGTATTATTACATCAAACCCATGTATATATAGTGAAACAGTTTAAAGTATTATTGGAAGATACATTACCAGAGACTGAAAGTTAAATTGCAAGAGATATTTACTCATCTTAGGCTGCCCAGATAATTAAATCAATCATTGTTGTTTAGAAATTACAAATGCATACTACATTAATTCTACTCTTACTTTTGGTTATAGAAGCTTCTCTTTTCACATGGTGGTCACCTCTGGGATGATACAAATGGCAAAATAGTGCTGGGGAGAAGTGACAGAGGAGTGTTCAGCACTGAAATGTCTCTTTAACACCTTAAGGCCCATGACCCATTGCAGAAGAGGTGGCAGAAAGAATGCAAGAGTCAAAGGAAGGGTAGGACTCCTTTCAGTGCATGCTTCCAGGTACAAAATGGCCTGGATATCCATGACCTTACAGTGCCTGACATTACCTACACCATTCCAGTATAGTAGGAGGAAAAGATGATGACATCAAAGTAAAAGAAATAGTGATTGAGAGGGGAAGGGGTTATGATGGAGAGTGGAATTGTGAACAAGAAAGTTAGAAAGTTGGGGGGGACACTTCCAGCTTGGGGCTACCATTCAGAATGAGCTTTTGATCAGAGAAACCTACAAGGTTTCCCAAAACAATGACTTACTTCTGTCAGAGTACTTGATGACCCACCAAAGGCCAGTGGTAAGACCCTATTGCTGAAGACTCCATATGAAGCTGACACGTAAAATGGAATGGCATGGCTGGAAGCCAGGAGAGAGTCAGTCCCCAGACAGCCAGCGTGTCTAGTGCCAGAAGGTGCTACATGGGTGGCTGGGGGAAATGACCATTATCTGTCCAAGCAACTCATTGTCTAATGTAATTAGCAACAAATAATCTGATGTGATGCCCACACAAGTGCAATAGTGGCACACAGCCATGGTGAGGAACCAACTGCTCTTGATTTGGCTAACTGATCCCCTCAGTAGTACTAGACCCATAGCTGGAGCTGGGAAACAGGTCAGAACCATACCCAAACACAAGCCCACTCTCCAATATCAAACTACCATCAATCATGGGGTATAAGAGGGCCTACACCTATCAAACTCTCTATCAAAATAGTAAGTGTTATCTCAATTTTCTGGGTGCTTACTTACTCTCCGTTGGAGAATCTGCTTCTCTTTTTCAGATAAATGCAGATCCTAATGAGAGAGCTGTCCCAATATACCTCAAAAGGGGCCCGACTGAAACTAAGGACAATTGGCAAAACAAGCAAGGGTGATGTTTTCCTGTGAACCGGATACCAGCACAAAGGGGAAGGAGACCAACACAGAGAAAAATCAACTCCTACCAAATCAGAGAGCCAGAGCCTCAGAGGCCCCCAACACCTCAACACTGAAGCAGACCAAAAATGAACCCAAAATGGCTCAGGGAAATTTTGCGGAAGAGGGGGTGGAAAGAATGTCAGAGTCACATGTTGGGTCATGATTTGCTGAGACATTTATCATACCAATAACTGTGGGCTAACTCCACAATGCACGACCCATTTACATCAACAAGGAGGGTCCAATGGGAGGGGTAGATCATAGATGAGCCTAAACAATGGTACCAAACTGCCTGTATTTGCTGAAAAGAAAACTAATAAATTAAATTTAAAATAAATAAATAAATAAATAAAAATAATTTAAATTAAAAAAAAGTTGGGGGCTGGAGAGTTGGCTTAGTGGTTAAGCGCTTGCCAGTGAAGCCTAAGGACCCCGGTTCGAGGCTTGGTTCCCCAGGTCCCACGTTAGCCAGATGAACAAGGGGGTGCACGCATCTGGAGTTCATTTGCAGAGGCTAGAAGCCCTGGTGCACCCATTCTCTCTCTCTCCCTCTATTTGTCTTTCTCTCTGTGTCTGTCACTCTCAAATAAATAGATAAATAATTTAAAAAAAAGAAAAAAATAGTTGTGGGGAGAGAAGTATCATAGTTTATTTTCTATAATTATGGAATCTTCCAATAATAATAAAAAAGAAATCCATGATCTTTGTTCAGCAATTCAGAATGACACAATGCTATACTAGAAATTATTAGGTTAAATAAAATTGCAATGTGGGGCTGGAGAGATGGCTTAGAGGATAAAGCACTTCTGGTGGAGCCTAAGGATGTTCAATTCCTGAGTACCCATATAAGCCTGATGCACATAGTGGAGTATGTGTCTGGAGTTCTTTTGCAGTGACTAGAGATCTTGGCATGCTCATTCTTTGTATCTGCATCTTTCTTTCATAGATAAATATTTTTTCTATGACCCTCATGTATGTTTGCTAACTGGAATAATCTATCATAAGATATGTTATTTGAATATATCTCTGCTGTAGGCAGAGAAGCATCATAGGCTAAGTTTTTCAATAAAATATGTGTCGTGTAATATGTACAATAATTTTCAGATTGTATAAATATCAATGATATATTATGTAATAAATTAAATACTAAATTTCAGTTTAGTATCTCTTTTGGGTCTTCCACTTCTCATCCTCTGTATTGCTTTGTTGACCAAGAACTATGAAGGTTTACTTGGCTCAGCTTAAGGGAAGGCAGGCTTGCTCCTAACTGTTAAATTGAGGAATAAACAGACATGTGATCAGCACAATAGGTAATCCAGCTCTCTCCAATCCTTGCTTCAGCAGTTGCTAAATGAAGCCACTGTGGAACCTCTTGGTTCCAGTCTCTCTTGCCTGTAATGCAAAGCTACCTCTACTGGGCCTGCCCTTGTCTGAGCCATAGGCATATTTGCCCTAACAATGTTATTCCTATATGACTTACACAGGTTTCCTTTCAAAGAATTAGGTATTCCTGAAGCACATTTAATATCTTTGAATAGTTGAGTAAGGAAGGACTTCCCCCTTAAGTACATATAGATCAAAGTTCTGCAACAGAGAACAACCCTTCAGAGAGATCCTTTAATTGAGTAAGAGCTTTACATAATGCTGTCTCCCAGGTCCTGCCACTTGAGATTTAGATCTAAATGGGCTCCATTGGAAAACATATCAAAATAATTTAATTTATCATCACAATGACCAGAGAAGGGAGCAATAAAGATCTATAGGCCTTAAAAGACCCCAGAATAAATATTCAGGGTTTCTGTCAAAAGGCCTTTTGCTGTCTTACTATTCTATTTCCTTCTGAGGAAAAAATGAAGAGGCTATACTATTCACTACTCTTTCCTCACATATAAAGTTAATGGAACATCCTGACTAATATAATATATTTACTTTGATTATAGCATATTATTTGATATTTTAGGATGAATTTTAAATTACATATAGGAAACAGGAAAAAATATGCTAAGATCATTCTAGAAAAGTCATTTTGTTCTTATAGCCAGAATAATTTTTCAATTTGATATGGAACTCAGTTACCAGTAGAAGGAGATATTGCTGGATGGTTCACATTGTGAATGGATGCTCTTTTGGACAGGATATCTGTATTATTCAGGATTCTCTAGAGGAACAGAACTACTATAATGAATTATTTTAAAAAGTGAATTTATTGGATTCATAGTCCAATAGTAGTTGCAGGCCCAAGAATCAAGGAACCTGGTAGCTGCTCAGTCCAAGTGGCCAGATGCCTCAGCAGTCCCCATCCAGCACTGCAGATGGTGCCAGAAGGCCTAGGGGCTTCCTGAGGAGCCACTGGGTTTCAATCTATGTGGGTATTCAGGTGACAGTGGACTTCAGTCCATGCTGATCTTCAATCCATGCTGGAAGGCAGCAAGCAGCTCTGGCAGCCAAGTGGGAAAAGGGAAAGGGCTTTCTTCACACACAGCTGTCTTATATAAGGTCCCCCTCTGAAAGGGGCCCTCCACTTTAGGTGAAGGGCTCACTTGGGCTCACTTTGGGGGAAGAACTTCCTCCTTCAGTTAATCCTTCCTGGAAGCAACCTCAGGGGCCCACCAGAAAGGGATTTCTGTGAATTATTAAACAGATCAAGTTGACAACACCTTAAATATCACAAGTCCACCCCTTTTCAACTTGTCACCAAATCATATCTCCTTATATCATACTTAATTTCCAAATGAAAACAATAACAAGCTCATAATTCTGCCTAACATGGTATAACTATTCCATGTACAACCAGAACCACAAACTCTTCCCCCCAACACAAAGCAAAGTTCCTTAAGGAATGCTTAGTCTCTAATATAATAGGTCTAATATGAATTCAACTGTTAGCTAGTGACATAATCTTAATATTGTTGTATATATGTACAAACACTCTGTATCAAGGTAGGACAAACATTGCAATCACAGTCCTTATTTCTGGAACTAGTCATGTGACCTTAGCTTGTATTTGTAACTACCTTCTTCTACTACCCATTCTGTATTTACTTCACCTTCAGCAAGCACCCCAGCAGGTCTTGGCTCTTCACCTGAAGGGGTGACCCATACCTTCTTTCCTGAAGGATCTTGTCGATTTATCACATTACCTCAATTGAGTTGTTGCAGTTGTCCATTGACTTTGATAACAGGGCCTGGTAACATAAGAGACACCTTCAAAGGTCTCCTGCACTCCAGACATACACTTCCTTACCTCCATTCTGGAGGAGAAGTACAATTTTCCCCTGGTAGTCTGGATCAATCTCCCTTGCTACCACTGTAACTCCTTTCTCATCCTGTTCACTCAAGGGCATCAGGAGCCCAACGTGGCCAGGGAGAAGTCTTAGCTACCAGTTCAAGAGAATGTTCTTCATGTTTCCTGGCAAAAGCAGTCTCCCCTCTGGAACCAAAACTTGTAGGCCAGCAGAGTGTAAGGTTGTGGGAACAGGAAGCAAAACTTTAGCTAATGGGTCACTTGGGGTGATGGTAAGTGGGACCATTCCCATTTCTACCCCTTGATTCCTGGACTCATGAATCTGGGCTATAGGAGAAACAGTACCATCTATAAGATGCTGATTCAGAGCATATAGAGCCTGCTGGAGGACACTCCCCCAGCCCTCCAAGCTATTTCCACCTAGTTGGTACTGTAGCTATTTCATTAAAAGGCTATTCCACTGTTCTATCAAGCCAGCTGCTCCAGGGTGGTTGGGCACATAATAAGACCAGTGATTCCATGATCGTGAGCCTACTGCAGTACTTCCTCTGCTGTGAAGTGTGTTCCTTAGTCAGAAGCAATGCTGTGTGGAATGCCAGGATGGTGGATAAGGCACTCTATCAGCCCACAGTAGTAGTTTTGGCAGAAGCACTATGTGCAGGAAAGGCAAATGCATACCCAGAATAGGTGTTCATTCCAGTAAGAACAAAACAGTGCTCTTTCCATGACGGAAGTGGTCCAGTGTAGTCAACCTGCCACCAGGTTGCTGGCTGGTCACCCTGAGGAGTACTACTATACCAAGGTCTCAGAGTTGGTCTCTGGTGCTGGCAAATTTGGCACTCAGCAGTAGCCATGGCCATGTCAGCCTTAGTTAATGGAAGTCCATGTTGTTGGGCCCATGCGCAGTGGGCATCTCTGCCACCATGGCCACTTTTTTTCATGGGCCAATTGGGCAATGACAGGGTGGCTGAAGAAAGAGGTTGATCATTATCCACAGAACAAGTCAGCTTATATAAGTAATTATTAAAGTCATCCTCTGATGAAGTTACCTTCTGATAAGCATTAACATGGGACACAAGTATCTTTATATCCTTTGCCCATTCAGAGAGTTATATCCACATACACCTTCCCCAGATGTCCTTCTCACCACTTTTCCAATTATGCTCATTCCAAGTCTGGGAACACCCAGTCAAACTGTTGGTCACAGCCCATGATTCCATGTGAAACTGCAAATCTTGCCATATTTCTTTCCAAGCAAAATGCACAACCATGTGCACTGCCCAGTTCTGCCCATTGTGAAGACTTCCCTTCACCACAGTCCTTCATAGTTGTCCCAGAAAAAGGCTGTAATGCTGCAGTTGTCCACTTCTGGGTGGTGCCCACATAATGTGTGAAACCATCTGTAAACCATGCCCTAGTGCTATCCTCCTCAGTCAATTGATCATACAGCACACCCTAGGATGCCAGACGTGCATGCTTGGGAAGAGAATGCATTGTAACATGAGTAGAAACTATAGGCATTTGGGCAACTTCCTCACATAACTTACTCCTACCATCAGGGTCTGTTCAAGCCCAATCACGTATATACCACTTCCACTTAATGATGAACTGCTACTGTGCATGTCCACCTTTATGGCCTGGTAGGTAGATAGCACTCAGCCTAAAATGGGCAGTTCAGGTTGCATAGTAAATTGATGGCCCATTGTCAAACATTCAGTTACTACTAAGGCCCAATAGCAGGTCAAGAGCGGTCTCTCAAATGGAGAATAATTGTCTTCAGATGATGGCAGGGCCTTGCACCAAAATCCCAAGGGCCTACACTGTGATTCACCTATGGGGGCCTGCCAAAAGATACAAACAGCATCCCTATCTGCCACTGTCACATCAAGTGCCATCAGATATGCTGGGTCATATGGCCCAAGGGGCAGAGCAGCCTGCACAGCAGCCTGGACCTGTTGAAGAGCCTTTTCTTGTTCTGGGCCCCACTGAAAACTAGTAGCTTTCTGAGTCACTTGGTATATGGGACGGAGTAAGAAACCCAAGTGAGGAATATGCTGTTTCCAAAATCCAAATAGGCCCACTAGACATTGTGTTTATTTTTTAGTGGTAGGAGGGACCAGATACAACAACTTTTTCTTCACCTTTGAAGGAATATCTCTGCATGCCCAATACCAATAAACTCCTAGAAATTGCACAGAGGTGGAAGGTCCTTGAATTTTGGATGGATTTATTTCCCATCCCTGATGCATATATGCTGTATCATCAACTCCAAAGTGGTTGTAACATCCTGCTCATTTGATCCAATCAGCATTATGTCATCAATGTAATTGACCAATATGACACACTGTGAAAGGGACAGGTGATCAAGATCCCTGTGAACTAAGCTATGACACAGGACTGGAGAGTTAATATAACCTTGAGATAAAACAGTAAAGATGTACTCCTGACCTTTCCAGCTGAATGCAAATTGTTTCTGGTGGTCTTTATGGACAGGTATGGAGAAGGAAGCATTCATAAGATCAATAGTTGCATACCACGTACCAGGAGATGTGTTCATCTACTCAAGTAAAAACCACATCTGGTACAGCAGCTGCAATTAGAGTTACCACCTGTTTAAGTTTCCAATAATCCACTGTCATTCTCCATGATCCATCTGTCTTCTGTACAGGCCAAATAGAAGAGTTAAAGGGAGATGTGGTGGGAACCACCACCCCTGCATCCTTCAAGTCCTTTATAGTGGAACTAATTTCTGAAATCCTTCCAGGGATGTGATATTGTTTTTGATTCACTGTTTCCCCCAGTGGTAGGAGCCTCAATGGCTTCCATTTTGCTTTCCAACCATAATAGCCCTTACTCCACAAATCAGGGATGTGGGGGTTCTGCCAACTCATAAGTATATCTATCCCAATTATGCATTCTAGGACTGGGGAAATAACCACAGGGTGAGTTTGGGGACCCACTGGACCTACTGTCAGTCTAACATTTGGCAAAACTCAGTTGATCACCTGACTTCCATAAGCACCTACCTTTTAACTTGAGGGCTCTGTCACTTTTTGGAATCTCCTGGAATCAATGTCAATTCAGAGCAAGTGCCCAGTAGGCCCTGAAAGGTCTCATTATTTTCTTTCCCCCAGAGTTGTTACCCTAGAAAAAGACCAAAGTCCCTCTGAGGATGGATAGGTGTAAGCTTAATATTTTGAAACTTTTGGGGGTTGTAGGAGGGTCCTTCTTCAAGGGTACTCAGCCACTCCTTCAATCAAGGGGCTCAGGATCTGTAAACTGGCCCATGTCTGACAACTGATTAAGAGGTCTTGATTCTCTGTTGCTATGATTCAAAGTGACTGTATGTTCCCTTGCTCTGGAACTTTTCTGCTTATACAGATCAAGAAGAAACTCAGTAGGCTTCTTATCTATTTGACTTCTGGGAACACCATGATTAATCAGCCAATTCCAAAGGTCCTTATGAGTCATACCTTTATGTGCATAATTTTGCCTCTGCTGTCTATTACAAAAACACATTCACCCCACCTTTGGCGAATCAGCACTGCCACTTGGCCCTTGTTACCCTGAGGCCCAGTTATACCCAATGCATCTAAATCACCTAATGCAGCAACTGCAGCTCCCACTGTGAGGTCTTCATTACATAAAAGACCAATGACAGGGGACTTTAAGTACACTGGTGCTCCCCTTACAAATCTGTTTCCTATAGTCTTAGTGAAGGGCACATCTTCTGGAAGCTCCCATCGTGGGGGCAAAGATGAGTTTGCATGTAAATCCATTCTAGCATTCCAAGTTCTCTGAGCTTTTTAATCCCTTCATCAACATTAAGCCAAGGGATATCAGACAGCTCAAGCTCATTCACAGTAGGCCATGTTTGGATCCATACTTCACCCGACCAATCAAATAAACTCTTGGCACCCCTTCCAACTGCATGAGCTGCAATGTTAAATCTAAAATCTCTGCACAATGGGCCTATTTCAGTAAATTCAGTCTGATCTCATCTTATATTCCTTCCTCCATCATCCCACACCCTTAAAATCTGTTCCCACACATATTCCCTATGCTTCTGCCTGGACAAGTTAGAAAATTCCTGAAGTTCTTTAGGGGTGTACCTCACCTCCTCTTGTGTAATTCTTTCTATCTCACCTTTAGGGGCCTGCCTAACCTTCAGTCTGGTTACAAGCCTAGAGGCAAAGATGGGTAGTAACTGAGAAACACCAGCACCTCATGCTGATTCCTTAGACAAAGAGGGATTAATACCCTCAGGCAAGGGTGGGGAGGGTAATACTTCAGGGTGTGGAGGTGGGGATCTAAATGCTGTTAAGGGAGGGGAGGTCATATCTTCATCCAAAACAACTTCTTGAGAATCTGACACTTCGATGTCCCCAGGTTCTTTGGGGTCTTTCCACACATCACCATTGCAAGTCACTGGATCCCACTCTTTTCCAATCAATGACCTCATTTTAACTTCCGATAGCTGGTGAGGCTGGGACTTGAGTTTATGTTGCAAGTTAGCCAATCTCACAATGAGTGCTTGGGTTTGGTTATCTGCAATCTGAGCCCTATTCTGGCTGGAGAGAGACTCTCCTCCAGGGCACCTTCAGAATCCTTGAGATCATGTACATGGGTCTTAAGAATTTGGAATTTTCCTTTTTGAGCTTCTGCTGTTCCCTCACTACTTTGTCCAGAGATGCTAAAATCAATCAACCAGCCTCATCGTTTGTCTTACTCTTTCACAAATATTCAAATGTTTTAAATACAGAGTCACTAAATAACTTGCTTTTCACAAGACGTGACTCAGGATCACCAAATACATCTATCTCACAGAGTTCTTTAAATAGTGTCCACAATGGATAATTAGCACCCTCCTTATTTCAGTAAAAGTGCTCTCCTTATCACCAGTAGGGCCTTTATAACATTGAAGTTGGATAGCCAACCCCAGATAGCACCAAGCTCACTAAAGAAATCCATCCTTACAATTTTGTTTCTCTAGATACACTTCTGGTACCAAAATCTTCATTAGTCAGGGTTCTCTAGAGGAGCAGAACTGCTACACTGAGTTATTTTAAAAGGGGAATTTATTGTATTAGTTTATGGTAGTCCAACAGAAGTTGCAGGCTTGAGAATCAAGGAACCTGGTAGCTGCTCAGTCCACATGGCCAGATGCATCAGCAGTCCTGATCCAGCACTGAAGATGGTGCCAGAAAGCCTGGGGTCTTCCTGAGGAGCAACTGGGTTTCAATTCATGTGGGCCTTAAGTTGACACTGGTCTTCAGTCTTGCTGCTCTTCAATCCATGCTGGAAGGCAGCAAGCAGCTCTGGATGTGGATTACTAGGCAATTTCCAATTCATTACTGGATTGACAGTATTCATATCCCTCCTATTTTATTAAATCTTGAGGGCAATAATTTCCTTTTCCTTATTATTATGATTATTATTAATGACATATTTTATATGGATATACCATGTGTAGGTACCCTCTTTTCCCTCATCCTTGCCCTCATTCTGCTGGGGACCCTCCTCAGTGGGTTGTAGTTGAGGGTTATGTGTTGTGGGAGCAGTAGTCAGTTATTTTTTGTGGGAAAGAATGCCTCTGGGCATGATGTCTCAACCTGTGGCTCTTACAATCTTTCTGGTCCCCTCTTCCACATAATTCCCTGAGCTGTGGTGGGTAAGTTTAAAGTCTACTTCACTGATGAGGTCTAAGGAGACTCTGGATCTCTGCTTTGCTAAGTTTTGAGTATACTCAGGGTTTGTTTCCTTCACCCTGGTGCTAATTATCATGTTCACCATGAAAGCAGCACTCTTGCTCATCTCCCCAATTCCTTTGTGGTTTCAGCTGTGGCTTGGATGAAGTGTGATGGGTAGTTTATCTCCTCCTGTCTCACTACCTTCTGAAAAAGAACAGATTCTTCAGTGGAGTGTGAAGTCAGTGTATAAATGGGATAAGCATTATTAATTTATGGATTGTTAACTTATGGAGAATTTGATGCATTTGACCCCTCTTTTAACCAAAGACAAGTGAGACCTTCACACTGGAGAGCATTACTTTGTCTCCAGAGGATTCTGATTTTGTTCCCTATTCTAGAAATGGGTTCCTTCACATCTAGTGGATCTGTTAGCCAATCAGAAAGCTATTGGTCATCCAACAAGACAGTGTGGCACTATTGCATTGGAGTGTACATCCTGTCAGGATGTTTGCTTCGGAATAGATTAGACCTCTGGGTTGCTCAGACCCCGTTGGCCACTTTCTCCCAGTAGTTAATGTAGCACTTTCAGCACTAGAAAGGCTAACTGTTGGGACTGGCTATTTTCTGAATGTCAGCCAGATCTCTCCATGCTCTTGGTCAGCAGCATAAGGTGTCTTCAGCAATAGGGTCTTGCCTTTTGCTTCAGGCGGCTAATCATATTCTTTGACAGAAACCTATCTTGATTGGGGCTTCCTAGTTCTCTCCAATCAACAGCTCATTTTGGGTAGCAGCCAATTTCTGGTGTTGGGATTTACAGGACACACACACACACACACACACACACACACACACACAAAGATAATAAGCATAGTTTTCATCCCGCCTTCTCTAGGGCCCTTCTTTTCAGGTGTTTTCCCCTTACTCCTTTTGAGTGTTATAAATTTTTGAATATATCCAATGATACAGGTTTCTATGGTACCAATTCAATTTGGATTTAGTTATGTTTTTGCTTTTCCTACTCTTCGATACCCCTCCCTGTAAACCCCTGCATTCCTGTTGTCTGGGTCTTGAGTTACCTATCAGGTATGTTAGGTACATGAGATGGTCCAGGTTAAGTGAGTAAGACCATGTGGTGTTTGTCTTTCTGTGATTGTGTGAGTTCATTGAGTATGATCTAAGTCTATCCATTTTTCTACAAATTTCATTGTAGTTTATTTTTGTTACAGCTGAGTAGAATTCCATTGTGAAAAAATGTACCACAACTGTGTTATCCATCCAAGGATGGATACCTGAGATGATTCCAATATTTAGCTATAATTAAGAAAGCAGCTATAAACATGCTTCAGAAAATATCTCTGCAGTGATGCATGGAACATTAGGATAAATGCCCAGTAAGGGAATAACTGGGTCTGTCAGTAGTTCTACATTCATCTTTTTCAGCAATCTCCATATTGGTTTCCATAGTGGTTGTACAAATTTACAGTCCCACCAACAGTAGATGAGGGTTCCTCTTTCTCCACATCCTCACTAACATTTGTTGTAGTTAGGTTGTTAATTTGGGATCTCTCTGTCATTGTTATGAAGGCATTTAGTGCCATGGATTTTCCCCATAGGACTTCCTTCATTGTTTCACATAAGTTTTGGTAAGTTGTGTTTCCATTATTATTCAATTCTAGGAAATTTACAATTTCCATTCATTATTTAAAAGTATATATTCAGTCTCCAGGATCTAGTGGAGTTACTGTTGTGTTTCTTATTGTTCAATTATAGCTTTAAAGCATTATGATCTGACATGATTCAGGAAGTTACTTCAGTTTTCCTGAATTTATGGAAGCATGCTTTATCCTTAATACATGGTGTATTTCAGAGAATGTTCTCATGGGCTGCTGAGAAGAGTATGCATTCTTTAGACTTTGGGTGGAAAGTTTTGTAGATACCCTTTAGGTCTAGTTGGTCTATAATATTTTTGAGCTCTATTATTTCCCTGTTGATTTTCAGCTTGGATGATCTGTCTATTGATGACAGTGGAGTACTAAAGTCTCTGACTATGATGGTATTGGTGTTTATTTCTGTTTTGTTGTCAAGAAGGTTTTGTTTTATGCACTGTGGTGCACCTGTGTTTGTTACTTGTAGATTTATGATTATGATGTGCTCATGTTGGATTGTTCATTTAATGAGTAAGAAGTGGCCTTCTTTATCATTTTTGATTACTTTTGGTTTAAATTCTTTTTTATCAGATATTAATCTAGCAACACCTAATGGTTTCTTATTTCCATTTGCTTGGAATATCATTTTCCATCTTTTCACACTGAGGAAGGGTCTGTCTTTAGTGGTGAGGTGGGTTTCTTGAAGTAGCAGATAGAAGGGTCCATTTTTCTGGTCTACCCTCTTAACTTGTATCTTTTGATGGGTGAGTTAAGATCATTAATGTCTACAGTTACAACTGTGAGGTTTGATTTAATCTCTGCCATGATGAGTTTATATATGGGATTTGGTATGAAAGCACCAAAGAAATTGTGTTTTGTACTTTCGGAGCCTGCTGTAATTTTTGTTATTGTGATATTCTTCTTGTAGCCTCTTGAGATTGGTTGTTTGACTCTTCTTTGTGGAATATTCCTTCAAATATTCTCTGTAGGGTTGGCTTTGTGTTTATATAATCATAGAGTTGACTTTTACCGTGAAATGTTTTTCTTTTACCATCTATTATGGGGAATACTTTTACTGGGTACAGTAGTTTCAGTTGGAAGGCATAATTTTATAAACTTTGAAGTGCTCCATTCCAGGCAATGCTGGCTTCCAGCATTTTCATTGAGAAATCTGAGGTAATTCTGATAGAATTGCCTTTGTATGTAGTTAGTTGTTTCTCTCCTTTTGCTTTTAGCACTCTTTCTTTTCTTTCATTGTTCAGAGTTTTAATTATGATGTGACCTGGAGAATTTCTTCTTTGGTCCTGTCTGATGTTCTTTTAGCTTCTTGAATTCGGATAGACTTCTCTGTTGAGAGATTGGGAAAATTGTTTCTAGTAATTTTGTTGAATATATTCTCTATGCCTCTGGCCTGGATTTCCTCTTCTTCTAGTATAACCATGGTCTGGATGTTTGCTCTCTTTTGGGATCCCACAGTTCCTGCAAATTTTGTTTATATGATTTTTTTGAGCTTAGTGAATATTTTTGCCTCCTGGTCAATTTCTTCTGTCTAATCCTCCAGATCAGAGGTTCTGTCTTCCACATGAGTAACTGTGTTAGTGAGGAGTTACAGAGAGGTTTTTTTAAATTTTTTTTTTAAATTTATTTGAGAATGACAGAGAGAGGGAGAAAGAGAGAGAGAGAGAGAGAGAGAGAGAGAGAGAGAGAGAGAATGGGCACGCCAGGGCTTCCAGCCTCTGCAAACGAACTCCAGACGTGTGTGCCCCTTTGTGCATCTGGCTTACGTGAGTCCTGGGGAATCAAGCCTCGAACTGGGGTCCTTAGGCTTCACAGGCAAGCGTTTAACTGCTAAACAATCTCTTCAGCCCTACAGAGAGGTTTTTAAATGCTCTATTTGATAGTTGTTTTCTGTTGTGCTATTTTGCATTGTGTCTATCTCTTTTCCAAGGTATGATTTCAGTTTGAGGTCTGATTTTCTTGATGCTTCCTGGAATTCATCCCTGTATTTGAGTAAGTCTTCATTAAATTTAATCAACTGGTTATTGAGACACACCTTCAATTCTTTTATATATATGTTGAGTCTTCTAAAGTTTTCTTCAATTACATTAAGCTTAGTGTCAAAAGCTAAGTGCACTAAGAGATGATTCTGTTCAATTTCATTTATGCCATTGTTGGTTTTTTGATGGCTTGCTTTCACTTCAGAAATTCTTTTAATCAGGGTAACATTGGTTGTTGTGTTTTCATTTTGGGATTAAATTTCTGTTAATTTTTCTATGATTTCAATGGAGGCTTCCATTGTGGGACTAGGTATCCTTGTGGAGATCTCACAGCTTTCTGATTTTTTTTTTTTTTTTGAATTGTAGTCTACCCATCTTGGGGAAACTTCTATTGTATTGAGGGGGAAGCAAGTATTTGTCCTTGAAGGATCTTCCATGGGTTTTCTGTTGTAAATGTGAACCAGATTGGTGTACAATGGGGTTATAATCACAGTTGCACAAAATATGGAAATTGCAAGTTCATCAATGGTACCTGGGGAACTGGGAGGTCAGAAATCAGAAGCTCTGGCCTACTCATGCCATTTTCACATGCTCTTCAGCACATGGAGATCAGAGGTTGGGGAATCAGGATCTGTGAAGCTGGAGAGCTACTGTCAAGAGAACAAATCCTACAGTGGCCCATGCACACTGTGGCTCAGGGGAATAGATCTTTGGTAACCCAGGAGCCAGTCAATCAGGAAACCAAAGCAAAAGGTCTGGTTTCTCAGCCCACACACAAGGACCAGCCTGACCCAAGGCAGAAGTATCAGGGTTAACAGAAGCAGAGAACTTGGAGGTGAGGACCCAACCAGGAGCTCTTGGCTACTCACTCCACATGCACACACTCTGGAATGGGGAGTTGGGGAGCAAGGGAACATTCAATCAGGAATGCTTCTTCAGCAAGCTTACATGATCCAGGCAGCCCCAAGCCAACAACAGGAGAACCAATGGATACCAGGAAACTGGGAGGGTTTAACAGGAATATCTGGTCTACTTGCTCCATGCTTGCACCCTCCAGAGCAGAGGGTCCAGAATTCGGGACCCAGTGTTACTTCAATCAAGAAAGACCAACAAGGTGCCTGATCTACAGCAAGGATGGTGCAAGCAATAGCAAGGCAGCAGCAAGGGAACCAACTAGAACCAGGGTACTGGGAGGAGGATGGGGCACACAGAGATCTGGCCTACTCACACTGTGCATGCACTCTCTGGAGACTATATACATATATATAACCACATTTCATCATATATATATATATATATATATATATATATATATATATATATATATATATATATTTACTACTTCTTACAGTATTTCAATGTCCAAAGTTTTACCTGAGACTGAAGGGAATATTTTAACTTAAAACACAAGTTACATACTTCCAAAATACACTGGTACAGAAAACATTCCCATTTCAAAAGCTGATGTGGATATAACATTAGTTATAAGAAATATAAGTTATTAGTTATAAGAAAGAATGGCCCAAAGCATCACTGAAACTCTGCAGGAAAAGCACCAAACTCTACAGCTCACCGTGCAGTATCTGCAACTCATTATGAAATTGTATTGGCTCCAAAACTCTTGGCTAGCTCTGTTCGTCCATCTTTACTACCTGTATCCACTCTTCTGGGTATTTACTGGAGTCCACAGCTTTTTCTTTGGTGGATATTGCTGGATCCTGACAACTTCAACATCTTGGGGTCTACATTGAAATTTACCATTTATGATCATAACTTCATGCAGGGGCCTCTGCTGGCCCCTATGCAGGGAATCTGACCCTGTGTCACATTGATTAGCTTCAGTCGCCCTCTGAAACCATGATAAATTACTCTATGACCTTCTCCATTCTGCATTGTTTATGTCTCCAAAATTAGTATCACACAGACATGCTATCATGTTTTGCTACTAGTTAGGAATAAAGCCTGGAATCATAGCTTCTGTATGCTTACCTTGGTTAACAGATATCTCTTTAAGTATTATGAATGAGAATGTTAGCAAAATTTTAACAAATATTTGTGAGGTGCATGGCATATTCATTGTAATATGACCTCTTTCTCTGTTTCAAAATCATGGTAGAACAGATCTCCCTGTTTGGGTATTTCTTACCCTGATACTCTTGAAAAGCCCAGGGGAAAGGGTAAAAACCACAATACATATGATGTCATAATGAAGCCAGGACACAGAACTTTTATCAGTATTGTACATGTGGTGATTGGGTAAGTGCCCTAGTGGCTTAGTTTGTGATGTAGTGGGAAGAACTTACTATAGTATCAAGGATGGTGAATCACAACGGTGTATTCTAAAAGAAGTCAGAAGATACAGCTACCAAGATAGAGGTGCATTTATCTTAAAGTTTTAAGTTTAACTCTTTAACTCCTACTCTCATGCCTAGTTGTTTAAGTATCAGTTTGTGACTATGAAGTTATAACCTACATGCATGTGAAGTGTAAAAGAAAATAAATCAAAAACTATTCCAATGTTTACATGTATGCAACTGAAATATGTAGTTGTCATTGGGAATGGATATAAGTATTAAGAGACTTGATGTTTATTCATATTTTTTTATTTTACTTTTTACTTTATTATACATATATGTGTATATATTAAAATAAGGTATGCTCTTTTATCCCTTTGTCCCAATCCTGTTACCTTGAGGACTCTCCTTAGTAGGGTTATTGTAATCACTGTCGATAAATGAAGGTTTTAGTCTGTTCCTATGGAGTAGTGGGAGTATGGTGTCTTCTAAGGGTATTCCTACCACTCTGTGGTGCTTATAATCTTCCCACCCTGTCTTCCACAAAGTTCCCTGAGCCATGATAGGCCTGTTTCCAGTTCTGATTTAGTGTTAACCTCTCTATATCTTTTGGATTTCTAATTTTAGGGATTTTTAGGAAACAAATATAAAAATTAAAAAATTCAGTAGCATTAAAAGGATAACAAATACATTTAATAACATGAGATCCACAAAGCATAATTTTTTAAATTATGTATTCAAAACATCTGTATCTGCTATTATGAGTTTGATTTACAAAAATGTTTCTCCCCTTGGAATATTCCTATATTAAAATTCCTATATTAAAAGTTCCCATATTGCCATGTGTGTGTGTGTGTGTGTGTGTGTGTGTGTGTGTGTGTGTGTGTGGCATTATTTTTGCATGTATTATTATACACTTTTATAAAGTTTTCTTTTCTTTTTATTCTTTTTATTTTCAAGGTAGGGCCTCACTCTAGCCAAGGATGACCTGGATCTCATTCTGCAGTTTCAGACTGTCCTGGAGCTCATAGCAATCCTCCTACTTCTACTTCCCACATGCTGGGATTAAAGATGTGTGTCACCCCACATAGAGCCAAGTTTTTGTTTTCCTTGTATAGTCTACATTTCCTTCAAATTGTTTTTGTTTTCCTGCTTTTGTTTCTGTCTTTAACTTGTATGCAAGTTACATTTCTCAGGGTCTGGCAATCATTTATTGTTGAGAAGGATTCTTTGCATGACAAAACATTAGACCTCCAAGCTTTCTCCGAGTTCCATCTATTTAACTTCCCTATAAAATTCAGTTTTAGTAAAGACACTGCTAGTTCAGTTTAGTCCCCTCCCCATCCCCCAACCTGCAGGTGAGATTTGATCAAATCAGTGCAAAAGTCACATGGCCATATAACAAAGTGACAGAGATGAGTAAGTTAAAAAGAAAGAGTATAATATGAATGCATTTTATTATCAATTTATAAAACAAAGCTGATATTTAAGTGACATACATTTATTCAGTAATTACTGAACACTTTTAATGTATTGTGGGATCTTCATGTTTTAGACACAAATTAATGAACAAAACAGATGATCAGGCCCAATGGATATCCTGACATGAAAGTGGGGGCTAATTGGGCCTCACTCCTTAATGAGGATTTATATACAGTTAATGATTGGTGGGCAAGATAGGGACACTTTCTTCTGTGGCGAAGCTTCTTGTAAGTGTCCATGCTCCAGGAGACAACCTAATAAAACCATGAAAAACACACAAAGCAAAACATGAAACTAGGGCTGCAGACATGGCTTGGCAGTTAAGGAACTTGCCTGCAAAGCCAAAGAACCAAGGTTCAATTCTCCAAGACCCACATAAGCCACATACTTGGCACATGCATCTGGTGTTCCTTTGCAGTGGCTGGAGGCCCTGGAGTACCCATTTTCTCTCTTTCTCTCTGTGTCTCTTTCTGTCTGCCTCTCTCTCAAATAATAAATAAGTAAATAATAATAATAAACATGGAATGGTGTTTATCTGGGAATAGGAAAGGTAGATTAATAGGAAAGGTAGATTAATAGGAAAGGGAATGTTAGCAGGGGGTGAATACATTATAGAAATACATTATGTGCATGTCTAAAATGTCATAATGAAACCCACTCTTATGTATGCTCAACATATGCTAATAAACCTTTTAAGAAAGAAAAAGATGATGGAAGATAGTTCAAACAAATGGAAAGAGAGATATTTTCTATAGGCTTGTCTCATAGGTGGAGTAAACTGAGTTTTGAACTTTTGGAAATGTCTTCCCAAAGAAGCTATACTTGAACAGATATATAAGAAAGTATGTGGCCAGGCTTGGAAACCCACACTTTTAATCACAGCACTGAAGAGGCAGAGATAGAAGGGCCAATGTGAGTTCAAAACCAGCCTGGGACTACAGAGTGAGTTTGAGGTCAGCCTGGGCTAGAGTAAGACCCTACCTCAAAAACAAAGAAAAAGAAAATATGTGAAGTTAGCACAATGATAGAAGTGAGGGAAATGAGCTGTAAAGCAGGTGCCTGCACAAAGGAAGGCCACACATAAGCACTTTTTCAGTTCTTTTTTCTTAAAGTTAGTGAAGGGGAAGAGTTTTGGACAGAAGATATAGGACATATGAATGTCTCAGCATGATCTCAGAAAGACCTGTCAAAGAACTTGTAAGGTAGCATTCTTAGAAGCTGAAATATAAGGCAAGGACTTGCTTAAAATAAGGCAAGAGTGATGAGCAATGAGCAGTTGATAAACTTCTAATAATTCAGGCTAAGGAGTTTTTTCCCCGAAATAATACAAACAGAAGTGCTTTTTGCAGGAGGTGAAAATTTTCTATATATATTTTAAAAACTGATAATCCTGTTGAAATCATTATATTTTTAAAATATTTAATAAAATAATGAATCTAAGAAATTTTAATCAAGTGATACTAACAAAAGATGGTATGATCATAAACATAGTACTACTTGTGACATATTTAGATAAAATATGAGCCTACAATCAAGTCTTTCTGTGTAACTGTTTTGTGACAATGTGAGAAGACAGAAATCTAAGACCAGCATCCCCAAAAGATGCAGTGAACTTTGAGTATCACTTGGAATCAGAACAATGCAGTGTTAGCCATAAATCTAGTTGAATGTTTTTTTTAAGTATTTTTATTTATTTGAGAGAGGGAGAGAGATAGAGAAAGAGGCAGATATAGAGAGAAAGAATGGGCACACAAGGGCTTTCAACCACTGCAAATGAACTCCAGATGCATGCACCACTTTGTGCATCTGGCTTTCTTGGGTCCTGGAGAATCAAAGAGGGATCCTTAGGCTTTGCAGGTATGGGCCTTAACTACTAAGCCATTTCTCCAGTCCTAGTTGTAAGTTTTTTCACTGAAGCTTAGCAGCCATAATATAGTAAAAACAGATATAATTGACTTTTTAAAAAAATATGACCAGAGACTTTTTATTGCTTTACCTAAGTTATAATATCATAATTCCTCATTGACTTTCAGTAACTTTGTGAGTAAAAACAAAGTCATCAATTATATTGAGATCTTTAGAAGGAAAGACATCATTCAATACAAAATGATACTACCATGATTGTCACATAAAACTAGGCAGTTTGAAATGTTTTTCATGTTCCATTCTTGTTGGATTCTTGTATTACATGCCATTTATTTCCCTTTGATCCATCCTTCATGATTAAGGTACATATGATTTTCCCAAGATGTGATATTATACTGTCAGTTTAAGGAACTTCAGAGTAAATCGAAACCTAATGATGGGGCTGAAGAGATGGCTTAGCCGTTAAGGCACTTGCCTTTGAATCCTAAGGACCCATGTTTAACTCTTCTGCTCCCACATAAGCCAGACGTACAAGGTGATACAAGCACACAAGGTTGCACATGAACACAAGGTGGCACATGTGTCTGGAGTTTAAGTGCAGTGGCTGGAGCCCCTGGCACACCAATTCTCTCTCTTTCTCTCTCTCATAAAAAAGAATCTTATAAGTTTTTCATTTTTAAAAACTAAAAAAAAAAAGAATCTTGTAGTGTGTATGATCATAAATAGCAAACATGGCAAAATCAAAACATCATTTTTCCTAATTTAGTAGCATCTTATTCTTCTTTTCAAAATTCACTCAAAGAATTTGCAAATATCAACTATTTTATAATTGTGTAGTAGATTACATTTCAAAGTTAATCATAATGAAATGATCATTTATTACAAATATATATATATATATATATATATATATATATATATATATATATACATATTCTTTATTAACAACTTCTATGCTTCTATGCTTACAGAAAATAAACCACGATAATTCCCTCCCCTCTGGCACCTCCCCCTTCTGAACTCCACTTTCCATCATATTTCCTCCCTCTCTCTATTAGTCTGTCTTCATTTCAATGGCATCATTTTTCTCCTATTATTATAGTACTTATTTTTGTGCCTAACTCTGCTGTTAAACTCAAGGATTTAAAGATGGATATGAAAAAATATTTTCATTTATTCAAGGAGTCCATGGATTTGGAAGAGAATCATGGTATCAACTTATGAAGAGTTTTATGTCCCAATTTAATGGAGTTTTATTTTTAATGCAGAAAAATTGCAACTTCTAAAAGATCTTCACAAGAGGAGTTTCATGATCAAGTCTGTGTTAAAGTTACATAGCCATAAAGCAAAGTGATTAGAGATGAATGATTTAGAAGGAAAAAAGAGTTTACATGTATTGATGCTTACTGTGGGTAAAGCATACTACTAGCTTTTTGCATACCTAGTCTCAATCACTTAAAACATAAACTTTATAATAAACATGTTACAGGTGTGATGATTAGTATTGATTGTCAACTTGACTGGACCTAGAATCAATCAGTAAACAAATCTATGGGCCTATGAGGGAGTTACTAGATTAGGTTAATTTAGGTGGGAAGACTCATTCTAACTATAGGTGGCATCAATGAATGGGCCATAGTGTTGGATTAAATAAAATGGAAAAAGGAAAAAGAGAACTGAGCACACAATTCATTACTCTACCTCCTGACTGAAGTCCCAAGGTGACCAGCCACCTTCACCTCTTATTGCCATGTCTTCCCTGCGATGATGAACTATATTAATTCTTAAATGGTGAGCCAAGATAAAACCTTTCTTTTTTAAATTAGTTATGTATACAGTGTAAACAGTCATGTTGGTACCATCATTAGTCTCCTCCCTGTCTTTCCTCCTCCTCATTAGGGAATATGGGTCATGCATTGTGGGGTTAACCATCAGTTATGGGTAGGAGGCAATATCTCGGTGTATCATGACCCAATGTTTGGCTCTGACATTCTTTCCACCTCCTCTTCCACAAATTTCCCTGAACCATGTTGGGTTCATTTTAGGTTTACTTCAGTGATGAGGTCTTGGGAGCCTCTGTGTCTCTGGATGGATATCTGTTGATTGTTCTCTGTGTCTCTTTACTTCACCCTTGTGCTGGTATCAGGTTCACCAAGAAACACCACTCTTACTCATTTCCCCAATTATTTTTAGTTTAAGCTGGTGCCCTTTTGAGGTATGATGGGCTGGTTCTGTCTTTAGCATCTGTGAATCTGAAAAAGAGAAGCAAATTCTCCAATGGAGAGTGAAGTTAGTGCCAGATAAATGTGATAACTTGTTTTTTAGAGAAAATTTAATAGGTGCCCACCCTCTTGTAGCCCGTGATTGGTGGGAGCTTGGTAATGGAGAGCAGGCTCATTTTGGATATGGTTCTGGCTTGAGTCCCAGCTCCAGCTTTGGGATCTGTTCTACTGAGCAGATTGGTTAGCCAAATCAAGAGCAGTTGGTTTCCCACCATGGCTGTGAACCACTATTGCACTTGTGTGAGCATCATGTCAGGTTGTTTGCTGCTGAGTAGCTTAGACCACAAATTCCTTGGACCAATATTGGTCATTTTCTCTCAGTTACTATTGTAGCACCTTCTGGCACTAGGTGAGCTAACTGTCTGAGGACTGACTCTCTTCTAGATTCCAGCCATATTGCTCCATGTTCCATAACAACAGCATATGGTGTCTTCAGCAGTAAGGTCTTCCCACTAATCTTTGGTGGGTCATCAAGTACTCTGACAGAAATTTTCTTCTTTTGGGAAGCCTTGTTAGTCTCTCTGATCAAGAGCTCATTGTGGATAGTAGCCAAAACCTGGTCCTGAGAGTTACAGGTCAGAGCCCAAGATAAGAAGGAAGAAAAATATAAGTAATGTAAAGGAGGTAAAGAGAAGAGGGAGAGAGAGAAACAGGAACAGGAGAAGATTAAGATAAGTTTTCATCATACCCTCTACAGGGCTTTGTGATTCAGGTGTTCCCTCTAAGGGACTGGTGAGGATTCAACCATTTAGTCTGTCTTCTAGGTTGTAGAATTTTATGGTACCATTACTGTTTGAGTCCAGTTTTGGGTCCTCCACCCAACCCTTCCCCTTCCCTCCCTCCCCACCCACAGTATTGTCCGGTCTTTGAGATACTTGTTAGGTACATAGGAATCTCAAGTAGATTCAAGTTAGGAGCCATAGATGAGTGAGATTATTTGGCGATTATCTTTCTTCCATAAGTTGTAATTGTTAGGTATTTCGTCATAGCAACAAAAAGGTAAATAATATAACAAGAGAGGAAAATAAGGTTTAGGAATATTTGTTTCCATATAGTCATAATTATAATAAAATATATTGCTGGCATCTGAGTAAAGATTTACTTCAATATTCATAATTTTCATCTGGACCATGCTGTTACCTGAGGTACACTGTATCAATGTGGAAGTAAATTCTGATGTAGGCTTGTATCAACAGAATGGCAGTGGGGTGGAAATAAAGGGCAAATATGAAGACTATTCAGGGAATACAATTGGCAAAAACATAGTTACTGAATGGATTTTGAAGCAAGGGGAAAGACAGAAAGTGAGGGGTGAACAAGTTCTTCCAAATGAATGGAGAGCTGATGTTGGTATTTGCTGAAATTTCCTGAGAGGAAAAATAATAACAGATAGACAGACACTAAAGAGATATGATGAAAAGGGAATAGTTGATGGAATGAAATGATAGTGGAAATGGGAAACAGCACAGGTAAAAGAAATACCTTGGTTTCTCTGTGATAGGACTGAGGTTAAGATTAATTATGAAGTGTAAATTGTTTTAAACTTTATTATTTTATTTCTTTCTAATAATTTCAACCAAAATATTATAAAAATAAACTAAATAACTGAACTTACTATAATTTGGGAAGATAAACTTTTTTGAACTTGTGCACAGAAAGAAGGAAAACACAGGTTGGAGCAAGTTGGGCATAGAGTTGGGGGTAATAAGTGAGAAGGGAATCAACAAAAACAAATTATACTAGATGATGGATTCACAAGAAAAAAAAGTGGTAGGAGTAAAGCACATGCTCATCAGAAATGTACAAGTTCTTTTTGAACTTTGTGGTCTGGTACTTATGAAATTGCTACTTGATCCTAGTAAAATGAAGGAGGAGTGCTTTTGTGTCTTATTTATGCTACAGTTGTAAAATATTTTATTCATTTATTTGAGAAAGAAAGAAAGAAGCAGATAGAGAGAGAAAATTGGCATGCCAGCACCTCTAGGACTGCAAACAAACTCCAGACACATGCATCACCCTATGCATCTGACTTTATGTGGGTACTTGGGAATTGAACCTGAGTCTTTTGGCTTTGCTAGAAAGCACCTTAACCACTAAGCCATTTCTCCAATCCCATGCTACAATTCTATGATTCATTTATTTATTTATTTTCATTTTAGAGAGAGAGAGAAAGAGAGAGACAGAAAGAATTGGCATGCCATGGTCTCAGCCACTGAAATTGAACTCCAGATGCTTGTGACACCTAGTGGGCATGTGCGACTTTGCACTTGCTTCACCTTTGTGTAGACTCCAACATAGGTCTTTAGGCTTTGCAGGCAGCCCCCATGCTACAATTTTAATTGTAATAAATTCTCTTATTTTTTTTCTGGAACCTAATAAAGCCTGTATTTTTTTTTAAATTTTTTTTTGTTCATTTTTATTTATTTATTTGAGAGTGACAGACAGAGAGAAGGAGGTAGAGAGAGAAAGAGAGAGAATGGGCGCGCCAGGGCCTCCAGCCACTGCAAACGAACTCCAGACGCGTGCGCCCCCTTGTGCATCTGGCTAACGTGGGACCTGGGGAACCGAGCCTCGAACCGGGGTCCTTCGGCTTCACAGGCAAGCGCTTAACCGCTAAGCCATCTCTCCAGCCCAAGCCTGTATTTTTTTTCATTGCAGAGTTGTTTTGGCTATTGAATAAAGTTTATTAATGGGCATAAAGGCATTTAGTTTTTAATGTCTCCCTGTGTCAGTTTTATTAAATTATATTTTTTAGAAATATGGTCACTTAAGTTTTCAAATTTATTATAAAACATTTATGTACCAATTCCTTACATACTGAGTAGAAAAATCTATAGTTATGCTTCCCCTTTAATTCTGTTATTTATTGGTCTACTACTTTTTCCCTTGATTAATTCATTTAGAAGTTTATATCTTAAAGATTTTCTTGAAAGAACCAACTTATACTCTCTTGTTCCTTTTTATTGTGTATATACTTTCAGTGTCATTAAACACTTCTCTTCACTTTTTAAACTTTTATTTTCCTATAGCTCATTCAGCTTTTCTTTCCTTTCTGTTTTTAAGCTATTCTTTTGTAAGTTCTTGATAAGAATGATTTCATCATTTTTTACAATTGCCCAATATTTTTTTTTTTTTTTGAGTTAGCGTCTCACTGTAGCCCAGCCTGACCTGGAATTTAGTATGTAATTTGAATGTATAGCTTCATCATTGTTCAATTCTAAGTGTCTTCTCATTTTATTAAAAAGTGTCCTTTGTTCTACAAGATTTTTAGATTTTGTTTGATTGATACTAGTTCTATACATTATATATGTGTGTGCTCTAAATTTAAATGTGCTTGATGTGATAAAAAATCTTTTCAACTTTGCTAAATCTTCCCTCATAGCTTACATTTAGTTTCTATAAATATGTATTATATGCTTGTAAGTAATATTTATTCCATAATTATTGGATAGAATGTTATATTTTTGTCCATTAAATGACGCTTACTAATGGTTTAACTCAAATCTCCTGTATTCTATTATTTTTTAAACTGTACTCAAAATATTACTGATAGAATTATGTCAATGTTCTCAAATAATGAGGCTTACATTATTTAACTTTTCTCTGTAATTCTCATATCCAAATACTAACCAGGGCAGCTGTGGCTTAGCTTCTACAATTAGGCATGTCTGAGAGTGACTGGAATGTAATTTTTCCCTCCAACAAAGGCTTATATGTTTAATGACTTTAAATTCCTGGCTGGTGGTACTTTGGTTGAATGTTGTGGAACATTTATGAAGTGGAGCCTTGATGAAGGCACTCCTTGAGGTTTTATAGTTCAGCCCTATTTAGTGTTTTTTTTTTTTTTCTCTTTCTCTCTCTCTGTCTTTTTCTCTTACTCCTTGTTCCTCCATATTGATGTGATGTAATGCTTATTTCCTATTCCTTTAATGGTTTCTTTGACATGATGGATTTTATCCTCTAGAACTGCAAGCTAATTTAATCCTTTTTCCTTCAATAAACTTTTTATCTGGTTGAGTGTTTTGTCCCAGCAATGACAAAGTAACTGATACACAACCTTAGACTTCTTGCTGTAATTCATTTTATGTTACTTAATGAAGAGATACTCAGCATTGTTTCATATTCTAAAGTATGAAAAGTTTGTTGTGATGTTATAATCGTCTATATTTCTAATACAGACTTTTAAAAATATTTTTTATTTTCATTTTTATTTATTTATTTATTTGATTCCCATGTTGACTTATTTATTTATTTATTTATGTTTTTTTTAATTTAATTTATTAGTTTTCTTTTCAGTAAATACAGGCAGTTTGGTACCATTATTTAGGCTCATCTGTGATCTACCCCCTCCCATTAGACCCTCCTTGTTATTGAAAATGGGTCGTGCATTGTGGAGTTAGCCCCCTGTTATTAGTATGATAAATGTCTCTGAAAATCATGACCCAACATGTAACTCTGACATTCTTTCCGCCCCCTCTTCCGCAAGATTTCCCTGAGCCATGTTGGGTTCATTTTTGGTCTGCTTCAGTGCTGAGGTGTTGGGGGCCTCTGAGGCTCTGGCTCTCTGATTTGGTAGGAGTTGATTTTTCTCTGCATTGATCTCCTTCCCCTTTGTGCTGGTATCCAGTTCACAGGAAAACATCACCCTTGCTTATTTCACCAGTTGTCCTTAGTTTCAGTTGGGCCCCTTCTGAGGTATGTTGGGGCAGCTCTCTTCTTAGGATCTGCATCTATCTGGAAAAGAGAAGCAGATTCTCCAATGGAGAGTAAGTTAGCACCCAGAAAATTGAGATAACACCTACTTTTTTGATAGACAGTTTGATAGGTGTAGGCCCTCTTATACCCCGTGATTGATGGTAGCTTGATATTGTAGAGTGGGCTTGTGTTTGGGTATGGTTCTGACTTGTTTCCCAGCTCCAGCTAAGGGTCTAGTACCACTGAGTGGATCGGTTAGCCAAATCAAGAGCAATTGATTCCGCACCATGGCTGTGTACCACTATTGCACTTGTGTGGGTATCACATCCGGTTAATTGTTGCTACTTAGGTTAAACAATGTGTTGCTTGGACAGAACTTGGTCACTTCCCCCAGTCGCCTATGTAGCGCCTTCTGGCACTAGACATGCTGACTGTCTGGGGACTGACTCTCTCCTGGCTTCCAGCCATATCATTCCATTTTAAGTGTCAGCTGCGTATGGAGTCTTCAGCAATAGGGTCTTACCACTGGCCTTTGGTGGGTCATCAATTACTCTGACAGAAGTCTGTCATTGTTTTGGGAAACGTAGGTTTCTCTGATCAAAAGCTCATTGTGGATTGTAGGCCCAAGCTGGAAGTGGGGGTTACAGGTCAGTGTCCACTAAGAAATTGAGGAAAAAGATAACTAATATACAAGAGTTAGAGAGGAGAGAGATAGAGGGGAGAGGGGGAGAGGGAGGGAAGGAAGATGTAGGAGATTTAGGTCAGTCTTGATCCTACCCTCTCCAGTGTCTTGTGGTTCAGGTGTTTCCTGTAAGGGACTAGTGAAGGTTCAGTCATTTGGTCTGTCTTTTAGGAAGTAGAATTTTATGGTACCATTGCCGTTTGGGTCCGGATTACTGTTTTCTACCCTTTGATTCCCTCCCCGCCCTCCCATCCATCTTATTGTCTAGTTCATGAGGTACTTGCTGGGTATGTAAGGCATCTTGGGCAAATTCAGGTTAGGTGTTGCAGATGAGTGAGACTATGTGTCGATTTTTTTTCTGTGATTGGGTAAGTTCGCTGAGAATGATCTGTTCCAGGTTCAACCATTTTTCCTCAAATTTCTTTATGTCGTTTTTTCTTACTGCTGTATAGAATTCCATTGTGTAGATATGCCACATCTTTGTAATCCATTCTTCTAATGATGGACATCTGGGTTGATTCCAGCTTTTAGCTATTACGAATTGAGCTGCTACAAACATGGTTGAGCAAATCTCTCTGGCTTTTGGTTTGAAGGTTTTAGGGTACATGCCCAGTAATGGTATAACTGGGTCTGTTGGTATTTCTATAGTTAGCTTTTTCAGGAGTCTCCATATTGCTTTCCAAAGTGGTTGTACCATCCTGCATTCCCACCAACAGTGAATGAGTGTCCCTGCTTCTCCACATCCTCGCCAGCATTTATTTTCATTTGACCTTTTGATGTTGGCTATCCTTATTGGGGTAAGGTGGAATCTCATAGTTGTTTTAATTAGCATTTCTCTGATGATTAGGGATGATGAACATTTTCTTAGGTGTGTGTTTCCCATTTGTATCTCTTCCTCTGTGAATTGCCTGTTTAACTCTGTGCCCCATTTTGTGAGTGGGGTATTTGTCTTCTTATTGTTTAGACTTTTGAGTTCTTTGTAAATTCTAGAGATAAGGCCTCTATCAGTTGGATAGCCTGCAAATAATTTCTCCCACTCTGTGGGTATTCTATTGGCTTTGTTTATTATATGCTTATCTGTAAAGAAACTCTTCAGCTTCATATGATCCCAATGGTTGAGTGACTGTTTAAGAACTTGAGCCACTGGGGTTTTATTCAGGAAGTCTTTTTCCATTCCTATATCATGGAAAGTACTTCCTAAATTTTCTTCCAGTAGTTTTCGAGTTTCTAGTCTTATGTTGAGGTCTTTGATCCATTTGGATTTGAGTGTTGTGCATGGTGAAATGTGTGGATCAAGTTTTAGTTTCCTGCATGTGGTTATCCAGTTTGTCCAGCACCATTTGTTGAAGATGCTATCTTTTTTCCAGTCTATATTGTTTGGGCCTTTGTCGAATATCAAGTAGCTATAGTTGCTTGGCCCAAAATCCGGGTCCTCAAGTCTATTCCATTGGTCTATACTCCTGTTTTTATGCCAGTACCATGCTGTTTTTATTACTATGGCTTTGTAGTATAACTTTATATCGGGTATGGTGATGCCACCAGAGGTATTTCTTTTGCTGAGGATATGTTTGGATATGCGAGGCCTTCTGCCTTTCCATATGAAATTTGAGATCATTTTTTCTATGTCTGTGAAGAACTTTGTAGGGATTTTAATTGGAATTGTGTTAAATCTATATATTGCCTTTGGTAGGATTGTCATCTTCACAATGTTAATTCTGCCTATCCAGGAGCATGGGAGGTCTTTCCATCGTTTCAAGTCCTCCTCAATTTCTTTTTTGAGAGTTTTTTTATTTTCGTTGTATAGATCTTTTACTTCCTTGGTTAACGTTATTCCAAAGTATTTTATTTTATTTTTTGCTATTGAAAATGGGACTATGTCCTTTATTTCTTTTTCTGTGTCTTTGTCATTTGCATACAGAAATGCTTCCGATTTTTGTGCATTGATTTTGTATACTGCTACTTTGCTATAGGAGTTAATCACCTTCAGGAATTTTGGGATGGAGTCTCTCGGGTCTCATACATATACAATCATGTCATCAGCGAATAGAGCTAACTTAACTTCTTCCTTTCCAAATTGTATCCCTTTTATTTCCTTCTCCTGCCTTATTGCTTGGGCTAGGACTTCTAGAAGTATATTGAAAAGCAGAGGTGAGAGAGGACATCCCTGTCTTGTTCCTGATCTCAATGGGAATTCCTCCAGTCTCTCTCCATTAAGAATTATTTGGGCCTTTGGAGCTTTGTATATTGCCTTTATTATATTAAGATGTGAACCGGCCATGCCGATTCTCTCCAATGTTTTGAACATGAAGTGATGTTGTATCTTGTCAAAGGCCTTTTCTGCATCTATCGAAATGATCATGTGATTTTTATGTTTAAGCTTGTTTATGTGGTGTATTACATTGACAGATTTTCGTATGTTGAACCACCCTTGTGTTCCTGGGATAAATCCCACTTGGTCAAGGTGGATAATGCTTTTGATGTGTTGTTGGATTTGGTTTGCGAGAATTTTGTTGAGGATCTTTGCGTCTATGTTCATTAGGGAAATAGGCCGATAGTTTTCTTTTCTTGTGGCGTCTCTGCCTGGTTTTGGGATTAGGGTGATACTAGCTTCATAGAAGGAGTTGGGTAGTTTTCTCTGTTCTTCAATTGTGTGGCACAGTTTTAGGAAGATTGGTTTGAGTTCTTCCATGAAGGTTTGATAAAATTCGGCTGGGAATCCATCTGGTCCTGAACTCTTCTTTTTTGGGAGGTTTTTTATTACTTTTTCAATCTCCATGAGCGTGATGGGTTCATTGAGGTGGTTGATCTGCTCTGAGTTTAGCTTTGGTAGATGATATGCATCCAGGAATTTATCCATCTCCTCCACATTTTCCAGTTTTGTGGAGTAGAGGTTTTTGAAATAAGTCCTGATGATTCTGCCGATTTCACTGATGTCTGTTGTAATCTCTCCTTTTTCATTTTGAATTTTGTTAATTTGGAGTCTCTCCTTTTTTTGCTTGATCAAATTGGCCAGAGGTTTGTCAATCTTGTTTATTTTTTCAAAGAACCAGCTCTTTGTTTTGTCAATTGCCTTAATTGTTTCCTTGGTTTCCAATTCATTAATTTCTGCTCTGATTTTAATTATTTCCTTCCTTCTGGAGCTCTTTGGGTTGGATTTTTCTTGTTTTTCCAATGCCTTTAGGTGGATGGTTAAGCTATTGATTTGGGATTTTTCTGTCTTTTTTATGAAGGCATTGAGTGCTATGAATTTTCCCCTGAGGACTGCCTTCATTGTGTCCCACAAGTTTTGGTATGATGTGTTCTCAATGTCATTCAATTCCAGGAATTTTGCAATTTCATTTTTTATTTCATCCACTATCCATTTATTGTTTAAGAGTGTGCTATTCAGTTTCCAGTTGCCTTTGGGGCTCTTGTTAGTTTTTTTGTTGTTGATTTCTAGGAATATAGCATTATGATCTGATATCATGCAGGGAATTATGTCGATTTTCCTAAATATGTGGAGGCTATCTTTGTGACCCAGTATATGGTCTATTTTAGAGAATGTTCCATGGGCTGCTGAGAAGAATGTGTAGTCTGTGGATTTGGGGTGGAAAGTTCTGTAGATGTCTGTTAGGTCTAAGTGCTCTATGGTTTTGTTGAGCTCTCTTACTTCCCTGTTGAGCTTCTGTTTGGATGATCTGTCTATTACTGATAATGGTGTGTTAAAGTCCCCAGCTATGATGGTGTTGGTGGTTATTTATGTTTTATTGTCAAGTAGGTTTTGTTTTATGAACTGCGGTGCCCCTGTGTTTGGTGCATACAGATTATGATTGTAATATCCTCTTGATGGATTGTTCCCTTTACAAGTAGGAAGTAGCCTTCTTTGTCTTTTTTTAATTGTTTTTGGTTTGAAGTCAACTTTATCTGATATTAATATAGCTACACCTGCTTGTTTCTTATTCCCATTTGCTTGGAATATTGTTTTCCACCCTTTCACCCTGAGGAGGTTTCTGTCTTTAGTGGTAAGGTGGGTTTCTTGAAGGCAGCAGATTGAGGGGTCTAATTTTTTGATCCACCCTGTTAGCCTGTGTCTCTTGATGGGTGAATTAAGGCCATTAATGTTTAGGGTGATGACTGTGAGATTTGATTTGATCCCTGTCATTTTGTGGTGGTAGAGGTGTGTTGGCATTTCCATGGAATATTTTTTTTTTTTTTGTATCTACTCTGGGTTTGATTGCTGTGATCTTCTTCTTGTAGGCATTTGTGTTTGGTTATTTGTTTCTTTTCTGAGGAGAATTTCCTGGAGTAATTTCTGTAGGTTTGGTTTTGTGTTCATATAATTGTAAAGCTGAGTTTTATCATGGAAAGTTTTCCTTTCACCATCTATTATAAGGGAGACTTTTGCTGGGTAGAGTAGTTTAGGTTGAAAGCCATAGTTTCTTAGAGTTTGGAGAGTATCATTCCAGGCCCTTCTAGCTTTCAGGGTTTCCATTGAGAAGTCTGAAGTAATTCTGATGGGGTTTCCTTTGAAAGTGGTGTGCTGTTTTTCCCTAGCTGCTTTTAGGATTTTTTCCTTGGTGTCAATGTTTAGAGTCTTAATGATATATGCCTTGGGGAGTTTCTCCTTTGGTCTAGTCGGTTAGGAGTTCTGTTTGCTTCTTGAATCTTGATGGGCCTTTCTTTTAAGAGACGGGGGAAGTTTTCTTCAATTATTGTGTTAAATAAGTTCTCCATGCCTTTGGTCTGAAATTCTTCTCCTTCTGGTATTCCAATGATTCTGATATTAGGACGTTTAAGTGTATCCCACAATTCTCTCATGTTCTGTTCACAGGAACTTTTGAACTTACTGAACTTCTCGAACTGTTTCTTCCATCCTGTCTTCCAGATCAGAATTTCTATCTTCCACTTCGCTGACTCTATTCTTGAGAGCCTCTAGTGAGTTTTGGACTTGTTCAATTAAGTTTGCATTTTCTACTACTTTCCTATGTATCACTTCCATCGCTTTGTCCAGCTCCCTTTTTGTCTCATTTTCTGATTTTCTTGATGATTCTTGGAAATCATCCTTGCATTTCTTTATGTTTTCATTTAGTGTGGCCAGCTGATTTTTAAGGTCCTCTTTTTTTCCATTCTCCCTCAACTCTCTTAGCTCTCTTTGAATTCCTTCCAGTGTCTTATCATATTGCTCTAGCTTAGTGATGGTAGCATCCATACGATTATCTATCCTTTGTAGCTTTCCTGTCAGATCTAGCAGTAGTTTTGTCAGGGTTGCATTGTTCATTGCTTCCACTTGATGTTCTGATCCTAAACACTCTTCTATGTTTTGGTTAGTTGTGATCCTTGTTGGACTGGGTGATCTGTCTGGATTTTCTTCCATTTTATTTTTCGTGTTATTTCTTTTGCGCTGTGGTCTACCCATGTCAGTTTATGGGCAGGTAGGTGGGTGGAGCAGCCTGGGATCTAGCTTTATGCAAATCCAAGGCAGCCTGAGGCAGTTGTAAGCAGCCTGGGTTTTTGCTCACTCTTGCCAAAGCCGCCTACCTATAGCCTGACAGGGGCACCCAAGTTGCCTGAATTCTCACCCAGTAATGCACCTAAGCTGCCTGCCTTTGAGCTTGAAAAGGGACTGATGTAGCAAGCCTTGAAGGTGCCTAGATTCTGGCTGGGTACACTGGGGTCTGTAAACAGTCTGTGCTCTTCCGCCTCAGGGGAGTGGGGGATGGGTGGCGATGTACAGTTAGGGGATGGCACCTGCGCTGGCACTAGTGACTCAGTGTGGACTTATGTGGCTCTTGCTGTGGGACTGGGCCCACTGCACGTGCAATTGTAGTGCAGAGGCAGATGATGTGGGTATGGAATCAGGACACAGCAGAAACTGACCGCGGCAAGTGATGTGAGAACAGCAGGGCGTGAGGGGAGGGGGGGCAGCTAGGAGCGTGGGGCGCTGTGGGATACCGTGGGGTGCTCTGGACTCGCAGGGGAGGAGGGGGCGGATCGTGTGGGGGAGGGGGGCGAGGGGGTCCAGGGGGTCGCGGGTAGCGCAGGGGGCGTGGAGCACGCTGAGGTAAGATGGAGTGCTGGATGCTGCGGGACACTGCGGGGCAGTCTGTACGCGCGGCGGGGGTGGGGTGCACGGGGGGGGGCTCGAGGAGTGCGGGGGTGGGGCGCGGGGAGTCTCGGGGCACGCGGGGGGCGTGGGGCACACCTGGGCGCCCGGGCGCTGGACGCTGCAGGGCGCTTTGATCGCCCCTGTCGCATGTGGGTAGGGAGCGTTGGGCGTGCTGGGGGAGGAGGTGGGGGCGGGCGCGCGGGGGGGGCTCGAGGCGCGCGGGGGTGCGGGGCACACCTGGGCGCCCGGGGCGCGGGGCGCTTGGGGCGTGCCTGCTGTGTGTGGATAGAGAGCACGGAACGCGTGGGGGGTGGGGCGCGCGGGAGGGTGGGGCGGGCGTGGGGTGGACTCGAGGCACGCGGGGGTGGGGCGCAGGGGTCTTGGGCGCGCGGGGGCGCGGGAAGCCTTGGTTCGCTTGGGCCGCGTCTGCTGTGTGTGGATAGGGAGCGTGGGGCGCGCTGGGGGGGAGGGGCGCTTTGGGGGGGTGCGGGGGGTGCGGCGGGTGTGGGGCACGGGGGTTGTGGGGTGCGCTGGGCCGCCAGGGCGCGTGGGGCTTGGTGAGCACGGGGCGCCGGGCCGCTGGGCGCGGGGCCACGCCTGATGCAGTTATTCGCGGCGGGCGGGGTGGCGGGGCGTGGGTCGCGGGGGTGTGTGCTTCCCTCTTTTATCCCAATCTGTGCCCTCCCTCTTCAAAAAGTTCCTAATTTCCCTTGAATACTTGCCTTTTTTTCCCTCATTGTTTGTAGTGCAGCTAGGCGGTCGCCATCTTGACCTGAAGCCTTATTTTTATTTTTTTCTGAGGTAGCGTTTCACTCTAGCCCAGGCTGACCTGGAATTCACTACATAGTTTCAGGGTGGCCTTGAACTCATGGCGATCCTCCTACCTCTGGTTCCCAGGTGCTGAGATTAAAGGCATGGACCACCACACCTGGCTTTTATTTTTTCATTTTTAAGTTAGACTTTATTTCATCAAGTACTTATGTATTTATAGCTACATTTCCTAGGTTACTATTACACCATATGATGCTTTTGTTGTGTAATAAAGTATGTAATTATAGTTTTTAAAAGTCCATCTGTGCAATATCTTTTAGCAGGAGTGTTCTTTTATATTTATAGTAATTTCTAAGATACTTGGATTTATTTGAATCATGTTCCATATCTTCTATTTGTCTTATTTGCGCTGATTTTACTTTTCTTATAGCAGCATAGAATAATCATTTTTAGTAAAAACAAAAAAAATAACAGTGGCTACTTAGCTATTATTACATGCTTATTTTAATCTAGCAAATTCTAAAATAAGTCAATATTGTTACTGTCTATATGAACTACATGAAAACACTTTAGTTATTCTCTACTTTCCAATGTTGGCTACATAACTTTAGTGATAGAGTAAATGTCTATTTTCTTTCTGACTTTTTTGGATTGGGAATATGTATAGAGATTTCCTGCTAATATTTGTCATGCTCTTATCAAATTATGAAAGAACCTTTCTATGAAAATCATGTAAATTTTTTATCATATCTTTTTACTTCACGAATGCACGAATGAGTGCTTGTATTGTTGAGAATGTCTTTGTAGCTGACCCTGATATCAGCAAAAACATGAGAGGGGTAATTGATTAGCATAGTCTACTATGGGTACATGTGAGTGTAGTAAAGCAGCATGTGTGCTGCATCACCTTAGGAACCATCAAAGATTCATTAAATGAAATGCATCATACGACAGGAATGCTTACATTTGAGATAAGTATTAGAGCAAGGAATCATGCAGAGCACAAGGCTCTTTGGAGAGAATGGGAGAAATTGCTCTGTAGGGATGTTAGAGCATAGAAATGGTCAATTTAAGAGGTCCCTGCTGCCTGGGGAAATAGGGCCAGGCAGGAAAACAAGACCAGTTTCCTGTTGCCAGGAGAACTAAAGAACCTTGGTTCCTTTCTTCAAGCAGTGTGACAGCGGAACAGCCCTTTCCACTGAGAGATTTTGAAGGGCCAAAGTTCTTTATCTCTTCTTCCTCTATTGGCTCTGTGACTTCTGTCACATGTAGTTTGAGTCATATGGAGTAGTACATTTCCTCTCCCATGAAAACTTATAAAAAACAAGAAGCTTCCTTTGTTCTTATTTCCAGGGTCTTTCTCTTTGGTTCTGGACTCCACCATGCCTTCTGTGGTATGATGCTTTGAACTCTCCTAATAAAGCTTTAACTCTGAAAAGGCATGTCATCTCAGCTGCCTCTCATCAAAGAATCCTGCTGTCCCCAAAATGCTCTCCCTCTTTTTGTTTATCTATCATGCAGCTAAGAGATTAGTGGGGGTACTAGCTCTTGAGGGAAGTAGATATCAGCCCAAGTTAAGTAGTTTTCAAAGACAAATTATTTATATTTGATTTTTTTTCTCGTGACAGCAATTTAACTAAAGCTTATACTATATTCTTCTTTTGCGGATGGTTTTACATTTGTATTCTTCTCTTCCCCAGGTAAATGAGGAGAGTTCCTTTTATCTGTACTCTCCAGGTTAATGAAGAGATCAGCAAGTCACTGACTGCTTTATATTTTATGTTGGATTGATCCCTTTCATTAATGTGGAAGACAGACAGCTGAATGTGGTGTATGTTGAAGGCAATAGAAAAGAATATTACATACATGATAGTCAGAAGCCAAAATCCCAACCTCATTTGCTATTGAAATTGCAAATAAACAGTCCTTCAGGTACTTTTCTAATTTTCACCAAATGTTGCATTTTTGAAAGCTTCATTAATTCAGTCCCATTAGAATGGGTAGGGTGAATGAGTTTATGGCTATAGAAGGTGAAGTAGCAGTATTTGCAACTCTTCAGAACACTGCTGGCATTCATTTATGATAATGGAGCCTATGTGGCATTAAAAGTTACCTATAAAATATTATTTATAGTAAAAGAATACCAAATACATAGATAATAACAAAATACTTAAGACCCAATATGTGCTTATTCATTGAGATTGCGACTTTGGAGTGACAAACCTCTTATTTGTTTTAGGATCAAAGTATGCATAACTCTAGCACTGCAAGCAAGAATCTCAGAGCAAACGAAGGGTATTCTGGAAGGAAAGAAGCAATATGTATTCAGAGGAGAAATATGATTGAAAAAGTCATTAGTACTGCAAAGGATTTTCATCCATATTTGACCTTTTCCTGAAATGAGAATGCTCTATTTTATGGTGAGAAATAGTCTGTTTAGGAAAAGTAAACATTGGTGTTTGGGGAGGAATCATTCAGGCAGGCACTCTAAGTGAAGATGAGGTTTGGTGATCCAAAACTATAACCTCTGGGCTGGGATTTTTATGATCAATAGATGGAACATCAAAAAAGACATTCCTTACAAATATCCTATAATGCTTGTCCTTCATTTTCATTCATTTTGTCCTTCCTTTGAGCCACCATTTGTGTTTTAGTCTTGTATGCCCTGCTACTAGAAATAACTATTGGGAAAATAAAGCATGAAATAGGTAACCTCATGTGGTCAAAGAAACTTTCTTTTCCTTTAATCTGTCCATTTTTAAGTGTCAACCTATCCAGGTGCATAGGTTAAAGACCAAAGAGAGTAGTGTGAGCCATATAGAGCAATAGATTTTATGAAAGCAGGCTTTTGCATCCAGACCAATACAACTGACAGATTTAATCAAGTTTTCACTGCTAGTGGCTTTGAAAGCTATAACCCATTCTGATAGTAAAGAAGTATTATTTGGAAACAAATTACAAATCTTGTCTTTATGACATGTATCAATTTATACACAAGCTGCATAAATCACTTTTTATATTTTTCTGTAATGGAAAAACACTGCAGAGCATTTTAATAACCAATAAATTATATGTTTAATGAAGCAGATCAACATATAAATGGTATGAGTCAAACACCTCTAAGAATGAGAATAAGTCCTGACTTTATAGAAATTCCAGTCATATAGGGTATAGGCTATTAGATCCACTGCAGTTCACAAGAGTACATGCTTACACTTCATTGGTGATCATCCACATGAAAATTCTTCTTGGGACTTTATTATTTATTTTCAGATCTCATTTATTTACTGCTTATATAATTCTTAAAACAAATCAGGAGTGAAAACTGAGTTTCACCTTTAACCTTTGAGAAGTATCATTCTAATAAGTTATATCAGCCCCAGTCAGTTGGTAGAGAAAGCTTTACTGAACCACTTATGCAAAGCAAGTGTATGCTTGATGTCTTACTGGAAACATGCAAGTCTCCACTGATAAAGGAATGTTGTTACAAAGTACTTTCTTACCTTTCAGATACATGACTGGAATTCATCCTGGGGATACTAAAAAGATAAGAAAAATTCAATGAGTTAAATGAGTAACACTTGAATTGCTGTGATAGAAGTGTTCAAGTTAATTTGAGATATTCCATCTCCTTTGAAACCTCAGGGATGATACAATAGAGAAATAAGAATATTTTACCCAACATTTGTTGATATTATGTTTACTAACAATGAGACAGTAAAGCTTACAGAAACCTGGACTGGGATTCAAAAGGCCAGTCAAGTATTGATTATGCCATCAGCTCACTGCCTCACTATGGTTAATCATGTATCTTCAGTCCCCATTTCCTCATCTATAAAATGAAGGAGTTTGACAGGATGATTGCTAAGTGTTTTTTTTTTTTTCTTGTCTATTTCGTATTTGCTAGAAGCTTAAAAGTTTGCATATTGAATTTGGTATAGTTGTATCCTGTTGCATTAAATAGTCATATATTGAAATGTATACATTAATTTATTTCCTACTTGGTGGGAAGGTCTAATAATATTCTGAGCACAATGAGAAAGACTGTTACTTAAAGGAAACCTGTGATGATTCTTTGTGAAGCAAATAAACCTTTATAATGCAAATGTTAATATTCTAATATTTCATTTATCAAGTTTCCATTTAATGTATTAAGTTTCATTACTCCCACATATAACTAAACTTTACATAATAATGAAAACTCATACTCAATATACATTTTCTTTTTAGCCTTGTGAAAACCTCTTTTCCATACTTGTACTCCCCCAAATTGACTATGCTACTTCAGTATTTTCCATAATAACCACTATCTGCAGTCAAACAAATGGGTTTTAAATGTGGTTTACAGCTTACCAGTTTGGTAGCCTTAAGCAAAGGGCTCATGTTTCCCCTAAGCCTCTCTTTCCTAATATATAAACCTAGGATAATAATATCACTTATGATAAAGCATATGTGTAAAAATTAAACATTATAAAAGATAAAATTTTATTTAGTGCCTGATATAAAGTGTCTTATTAAATTTTAGCATATTAGTATTGTTCTCAAACATTTTTTTATGTTGAATTTTCTATTTATGGATCCAGTGTACATAAAGCATTATCCAATAAATATTGCTTCATAGCATAGCACTATGCTATGTAGATAATGCTTCTTTGTGTAGTAACCTCCACATAATGTAATAGAATATCTTGAACTAAGTTTACATTTAACATGTATTTATTTTGACTATTTTTTCTTTATTCACACTGGAGTGATTTATTTATTTATTTTTATTTTTGTAGTCAGTGAATACAGTCAAGTTGGTACCATTGTCAGCCTCCTTCCTGTCTTCCCCACTTCATAGGGACTCTCCTTGTTGGGGTATATGGGTCGTGCATTGTGGGGTTAGCCACCAGTTTGGGGTAGAGGAAATATCTCTGTATGTCATGACCCACCTGTGGCTCTGACATTCTTTCCACCCCCACTTCTGCAAATTTTCCTGAGACATGTGGGGTTAATTTTAGGTCTGCTTCAGTGTTGAGATCTTGGGAGCCTCTCTGTCTCTGTATATCTGGTTTGGTAGGTGTTGAGTGTTCTCTGAGTCTATCTCATTCACTGTTGTTTTGGTTCCAAGTTTGCCAAGAAAACAGCATTCTTGCAGGTTTCCCCAATTATTCTTTGTTTCAGCTGGGTCCCTTTTGAGGTATGATGGGTGCTTCTCTCCTTAGGATCTGTGTCTATTTGAAAAAGAGAAGCAGATTCTCCAATGGAGAATAAAGTTAGCACCAAATAAATGTGATAACCATTATTTGTAGAGAGATTTGAATGGAGAGTGGACTCATAAGAGCACTTGATGACCCACCATAGGTTAGTAGTAAAACCCTACTGCTGAAAACACCATACACTGTTGGCATGTAATATGGAGTGACATGGCTGGAAGCTGAAAGACAGTCCCCAGATAGCATGTCTAGTTCCGGAAGGGGCTACATGAGCAACTGTGGGGGAAATGACCAATACCTGTCCAAGCAATGCATGGTCTAACTTACTTAGCAGCAAACAACCTGTTGTGATGCTCATACATGTGTAATAGTGTGCATAACCATGGTGGGAAGCCAATTGCTGTCGATTTGGCTAACTGTTCTGCTCAGTGGAAAGGAAACAAGAGCTGGAGCTGAGAAACAAGCCTGAACCACATCCAAAAATGAGCCCACTCTCTGTTAAACTGGAGAGATTTTTATCTTCCTTTAAAATAGACCATGAATAAGAGTAAAAATGTCAGACATAAGTGGTGGCATTATCATCTTTAAGTTACAGTAAAGACACATACCCAAATTTCTTTCAGGGATGGATGTCTATTTATAGAATATACAAGCATATAAGATAGAGTAGTCAGTTTCAAATTAGTTTCATAGTCATGCTGGTTATTGATGTATCCAAGGCTTGGATATCTGCCTGTGTTCCTGTCCAGGCTCTGCCAAGTTATAAATTATGTGACCCTTAGCCATGTTGTTGAAGCTTTCAGTGACCTTGTTTCTTCATCTTTAAATTTTAGATGAAAGTAATGTCTACCTCACATGGATGAATGAGAATTAAACAAGATATGAAAAAAAATATTTATTTCAGTTCCTAGTCCATATTAAGACTGCAATAATTAATTGATCATTACTTTGTAGTAGGAGAAGTTATAGTTGTTGTTATTTAAGTTATTATACATGACATAAAATGCAGAATATAGCTCAGTGTCATTTAGAATCATGTGATTATCTCAAATGATTTTGTGTTTTACTCCTAACATTTGTACTTTTCAAAATATATGTTGCAGTTACCTTTTGTTGCAGTCAGCTTCTCATTGTTGGGCAAAACATCCAACCAGGAGCAGCTTATAAGAAGAAAGGTGTTTTCAGACTTACAAAATCCAGGAAAACACTATCAATGGTGGAAGAAGCTGGTTCACTTCTCTAGATGCATAGCAATAAGACATCATCAAAGAGCCAGCAAGAACCAACATCCAGAGCACAAGATGCTAACCAAACACCTTCAGATAAACTCAAGATCTTCCTCAAAACACACCTGAGCTTGGTGTAGTGGTGCACACCTTTAATCCCAGCACTCAGGAGGCAGAGGGATGTGGAGTGTCATGAGTTCAAGGCCACCCTGAGACTACATAGTTAATTCCAGGTCAGCCTGGGCCAGAGTGAGACCCTACCTCACCCTCCCCCCGCCAAAGAAAAACACCTTAGGGTTGGACTCCAAGACCTGTTCCTAGTGACATACTTCTTCTCCAGTAGTTCTCTGCACACTGGATACTCAAGATTCAAGCCTGAGCCTATGGCACCAAATATTTAAATGATTACACCTTTCATCACTAGGACATACATCTGATGATTAGCAGCTTATAGGAGGAAAGGGTTTGTTTCCGGCTTATAAAATCTAGAGGAAACAATATCAATGGTGGAAGAAGCTTGCTCACTTTCATAAGTTGATTGAGGAGAGACAAAAGCAATAGCAAGTAAACACCAATAGCCCAAGCTCAAATGTTTTTTTACATACCTTAGAGATGGACTAAGATCCTCTCCAAATTACACCTCCTCCAGCAAGGCTGATATAATCTTAAATTGTAAAATCAATCTTAATCAAAAAATACCTCAGGCTATGGGAACCCACACTCACATTCAAATCACTATACTCTGCTACTGTCTACCACAGACTGATTATCATCTCACAATGCAAATTGTATTTAGTATAACTTCAAACATCCCTACAGTCTTTACCAGTTTTAACATTGTTCAAAAGTCCAAAGTCTCATCTGAGATTCTAGACTGTCTCTAAACTGTGAGCACTGTCATATAAAAACACAAGTTATAGAATTCTAACACATAATGGTACAGAATAAACATTCCCATTGCTAAAAGGTATAGCAAAGAGAGACTAGACTAATGGAAAATCAGTAACCAGTAGCCAAACATCAAACAATTGTATTTCCAAATATAACATCAATAACCAGAGGTGAAACTCTTTGGGTTCCAATTCCACCCCTCCAGTTGGGCTGAACAGCCTGGGGAATATTTCATCCCAATCCAGTGGTGCTCCATGGTAGCTGTTAATCAGTCATGGCATATCCAAAACTTCCTCAGAACTACATTAAAAACCATTATTAATCTTTTTTGCTCCATACAATGACCTTACTTGGTCTCCACATATTGATTTCTACCCTGCTTCATATGTTGTATGTCAGCAGCAGCTTCTAGAACAACTTCATCTTCATATAATAACCTTGTTGGGCTTCCATACAGGAATGTTTGGAAAAATATCATTTATTTATTTGCAAGCAGAAAGATACAGAGAGGGAGAGAGAGGGGAAGAGAGAGAGACAATGAATGCACCAGGGGCCTCCAGCCATGGTAAATGACCTCCAGATGCATGTGCCACTTTGTACATCTGGCTTTACATGGGCATTGGGAAGCTAAACCCAGGTCATTAGCTTTTGAAGACAAACATTTTAATCATTGAGCCATCTCTCTATCTTCATCCATTAAGGAATTTTAACCCTACTTCATATACCATATCTCAGCATCTCCTGGTACCAGTTTACATTTATCAGGTAGGCTACCAATTTTTAATTTGGAGAGAATAAACTTTGACTTTGAAGAGCAGGTAATTTCTTTGGAATTTTTCCTTCAAGCATCCTCTTTGCAAAATATCTTGTATTTTTATTCATTTGAGCCTTCTATGATTGGAGTTCATCCTCAGGCATCTTTTACATTTTTCTAATGAAAACAAAGCAGTTGGTCCATCCGTGAAGGTAGCAATCAACTTAACAATTGCAGCTTAAGAAACATAAATCATTTTTAATTTCTGTAATTTAAAATTCGCTTGACTTTTTCTGTGATAAGCTGTGTATCTTTCATATCTTTTAGTTTTGTACCTTCTGCCAAGCATACCAGTCCACTACTTTGAAGTTAAACCTTGATCAAATTCTCTGAACACCCAAGTCTGACACCCAATACCTGTAATTAACCTAGCCCAGTGTGGGAGCCCATAACCACTTCAATCTATATTCCAGTCTCCAGTTCTGAGGTGTCCATGTCTAAATGACCCTGATCTAATATAAGCAGTATGATGAGAAGGTATTGGTTAGCAGCTGCCTCCTAATCACTTGTTTGTGGCCTCAAAATGAGATTTTCCTTTCCACCACTATCCCTTTAGAGGTACCATGACCTCCTCTAACCTTGTAACTTATTTTGAGACTTGTGAAGGTTGTGGGCTTATAATGAAGGTTGAACTGCCAGTCTATTTTCACCATGGCCACCTGGCTTATCTTTGTGAAGACTTTTTTGCTTCCTCTCACCCTGGGGGTTAAGGGAAGTGGTGCAGCTAGAGCTATGTTTAGCTTGGCTTCTTTTCTGTGCATGATCCATGTTTTACTTAGCAATATTCAGGAATGCCATCACTACCTTTGTGAGTTTTTGAAAATCATCCTCTCTTACTCTCTTTGGAATGGAGTCTTTTTTTTTTTTCTTTCTTATTTTAACTCTCAGGACATAGAGGGATTAGTTTCCTATCCTGCTTCTGAGACTCCTTTTTGGCCTTGCACCAGCCACAGAGCTTTTCCTTTAGATCCTTTGGCCTTTTGTGACCAACAATATCCAAACAATTTTTTCAGTCTCAAATAACCCAGCTTCCACTTTAAAGGACTATGGGCTTAGGTGAATAATGTTTTGAAGATCACCATGATAATTTCTGTTTCACACCTGAAACAAGGTTGAAAATAACAGAGGAGAGAAAGTGAAATTACAGAGAATAGCCTCAGTTTTGAGGCTCTAACAAAGTATTAAGCATTTCTTGGTGGGTGATTCCAACTCATCACTGTTCATAATCTTCTTGTGTTTCTTAAAAGAGCAATCCTTGGCTCAAGCTGTGCTATTTTGAAAACAAATCAAAAGCTCTAAAGTGACCCAATTGCTGCTCAGTGGCTGCTCTTAACTAAGAGCTGGACAGCTGGGGTTCATGCTACAACACTCTGATTTAATTAATACTCTTCCTCTATAAGGCAGTTTTCATATTCTCCCAAAGCATCTTATATCACACTGGGGCAATCAGTCTATGTGCACAGTTAACACATTGCTTTTCTATCTTTCAAGACAGCTCCAGCATTCCAGATTTAACCCTGAAAAGCTTTGCTTTCACAGAAGAATAAAAATACCCAGAAAAGATTGAACAGTTCTAAAAGTCTTATCACTAGACAACCCCTTTCCAAATAATAAAACTGGATTTTTCTAATATTGGTGCAAAAAATTATTCTTGAATGCTGGTGTGATTTATACCCAGAAAGAAGAAACAATTTAAATTTAAAATGTACCTATTTTTTCTATACAATGTTATTTTATTGAAACCTTCTCATTGTTTTTTTTTAATTTTTATTAACATTTTCCATGATTATAAAATATATCCCATGGTAATTCCCTCCCTCCCCACCCCCACACTTTCCCATTTGAAATTCCATTCTCCATCATATTACCTCCCCATTACAATCATTGTAATTACATAAATACAATATCAACCTATTAAGTATCCTCCTTCCTTCCTTTCTCTACCCTTTATGTCTCCTTTTTACCTTACCATTGTTTTAATATATATCCTTTTACTTTTATTTTGCAGTGTTGAGGAATAATTCTAGGGTTTTGTACATTTCTATGCAATTGCATTACTATTGAGCTATATCCCTAGACCCCCTAGACCTTTTTACTAGTACTTTTTTTTTTTTTAAGAAAAATGGTATTATGGGTCCTATATAGTCTTTTTCTGCTATATTCAATTTTGTTAAATAATTGTCATTGTGTGGGGTGAATAGAGAGATTTTGACCTAATAACAAAAGATGAAAAGTGATGGGCTGGAGAGATGGCTTAGTGGTTAAGCGCTTGCTTGTGAAGCCTAAGGAACCCGGTTCGAGGCTCGGTTCCCCAGGTCCCACGTTAGCCAGATGCACAAGGGGGCGCACGTGTCTGGAGTTCGTTTGCAGTGACTGGAAGCCCTGGTGCGCCCATTCTCTCTCCCTCCATCTGTCTTTCTCTCTATGTCTGTCACTCTCAAATAAATAAATAAAAAATGAACAAAAAAATTAAAAAAAAGATGAAAAGTGAAATTTAAAAGAACATATTACCTAAAATTCTAGGTTTTTCTGGGTTGAATTTTTTTTTATTTTTTATTTTTTTGGTTTTTACAGGTAGGGTCTCACTCTAGCCCAAGCTGACCTGGAATTCACTATGGAGTCTCAGGGTGACCTTGAACTCAAGGCAATCCTCCTACCTCTGACTCTCCAGTGCTGGGATTAAAGGTGTGCACCACCACACCCAGCTTCTGGGTTGATTTTAGTCAGTCAATACCTGCAAAATATTTGTGATGATGTCAGTCAGTGAAAAGTTGCTGCTATTATGGCAGTAACTAATATGTGGTGGTACCTGTATTAAAGATAGGCATATGAACAGAACGGACTCTTAAAGCCTACCATAAACAGAGTATAGTACAATTGGAAGTTTACAGAAACAGTGTTGAAATAGAATTATTAAACACTATGGCTTATCTTTGGAACCTTACTATAACTAAATAAGGTGGAATCCTTAAGAGATTTGTTTACCAAACTCCCAAAATTGTTTAGTATTTGCCTTTCTTGACTAAATCCAGTATCTTCTACATGTAGATTAAAAGGACTTTTATTACCACAGAAGACAGTAAGTTTAAAGAATATATTTTGACATTTAATATTGCCAAATAGCACATAGAGACTCAAGACAGAATAAAGACTGGATTATATGAAGGACTCTAATGATTACACTGTTGTGAGAAGGAAGAAAGGAAAGAAAACTAGTACTGAGAAAATGAGGAAACAGAGTACTCTCCAAAAGCTCTATAGTGGGTACAAGTTTCATTTCAGAGAGATTAAAGCTAAAAAAGTGAAGAAAATGATGATAGGCAAAGCCAGAGAAACGGAACTGTAAAAGAAAGACCTGGACACAGAAGAGATTCTGAACAAGTATCATTAGTGAAGCATTTCCACTGGCAAAAGTATTTCTCCATAGATGTTGAATCAAGTTCTTCTAGAAAGTGGTAGAATAACCTAGAGAATCTAAAGTATTTGCTGATGCAGAGCAAAGGGCTGCTAGCTGAAGGAAAGAGAGTGACACATGGAACTTTTTCCCTTTTTTTTGACATGAACACATATCTATGAGAAGGAAAACAAGCCAGGTGACCAAGGGGACTCTACTGGGCCAGCACCAGTGTGCAAGAAACAGTTTTCATTTCTGATCTTTCGATTATGTCTGCTTTGTCACCTACTCATCAGTCTGATTTTCTCCCATAACAGCTATCCACTCCAGACAGGGCACAGATGACAAAGCAAAGCATGATTGCACCAAAACTAGTTTTGTTGAACCACTAAGTTTATTGGGATTCCTTGCAGAGTATAAATGATATTTTTTTTTTTAACAGGAACAGGGGTGACTCAAAGGCAGCTGCATCACTGCAAAGTCCCACCCTATCTGTGTGGCACCTCATGGAAGCCACATCATGGAGTCCCTCTTCTAATGCACTTTCTACTTCCTGTGTAGTCTAGCTTCTCCCAAGATCACTTGCAACTAGGGGACAGGCCAGAAAGGAATAATTGCTGGAATTCTGATGGGGATTTTGTGAATAATTTCTCCTCAGTCTTCTAAAGAGTTACTAATAGTTCCATTACCATTACTGTAGAATTTGTATTATGGTATTGTTCTGCTCCAAAGTTGCTGTAGCTGCTTTGCCAAAGCATTCTTTACCATAAGATATCATCATGTTATGCTTAGAGGAAAAACACCATGCAACACAGAAATAAGGGTTTGGTGACACTCTAATGAAATATCTGGATATAGGCACTTGGTAGGCCTAAAGTATCTGGATATAGGCACTCAGTATGAGTGCTACATTAATGAAATAGTTCTTATGGATAATCTTCAACAAAAAAACCTTTGGTTTCTTGGCTAAAATTACACTATAAATCTAAGAATTCATTATTTTCTTAAGAAGAAAATATTGTGAAAAGAGCATAAATGTTTGGCTTGTCTTTGACAGACTAAGGATCAGTTGTTGGTACAAATTCTCAATAAATACAAAAATTGCCTTCTCTCAGTTTCAGTTTCTTCACCAATTGAATGGATAAAATAATATCTCTGTCTGGAGTTTTTTGTGAGAAGTAAATTACATACCATGTAAAGAATATAATTAATAATTGAAATTGAATAAGTGATATAATATTGTCCTGTTGCTGGGACAAAATACCTGACCTCCAGCAAGGCTCCACCTCCCATGTTGCCACCAAATGGGCAACAAGTATGAGGTTTAATCATAAACACATAAGGCTGTGGAGGTCATTGCTTATTGCATATTTGCAAACCAAAGCAAGATAAGAGTCATGCTGAAAAATGGTTGGATCGCTTAGCAGTCAAGACGCTTGTCTGGGAAGCCTAAGGGCTCATGTTCTACTCTCCAGATTTCACATTATCCAGACACACAAAGACGAGGCAAGCACAAGGTCACACAAGTCCACGAGGTGGCTCAAGTGCCTGAAGTTCGATTGCAATGGCTGAGACCCTGACATGCAAATTCTTTATCCTCTCTCTATCTCTCTTCCTTCCCCTGAAAAATGGATGGATGGGCTGAGGAGATGACTTAGTAGTTAAGACATTCACCTGCAAAGCCTAAGGATCAAGTTTTGATTACCCAGTACTCATATAAGCCAGATGACAAGAGAGCACATGCATCTGAAGTTTGTTTACAGTGGCTACAAGCCCTGGCATGCCCATTATGTCTCTCTCTCATCTGTCTCTCTTTCTCTCACACACAAATAAATAAAATATATTTTAAAATGGTTGGATGTTTAATCCATGCCATCTTCAAGGAATTAGTAACTTTTAACAAAGGAAGCAAATCAAAAGCAAAAACAGTACAGACACACATGTTTTTTGAAAATAGCACATTATGTCCACTATGACTAACCACATGTCACTCAGTAGGCTGAAAGATATGAATGAATTGCACTATTGCATTGATGCTTTCTAAGATGGCACCTGGAGTGCTGTCTATAATGAGTATATAAATGGAGAGGGAAGAGGATTCATATCCAAATGCTTTGTTTTGTTTTTCTGTTGTAAACTGTCATGAGAGTGAATTAATAGTGCTTTTTCGTCATTAAGAATTTGTCATAAGCAAGCAATATCAGAATTTTAATGCCATATATACTATTCTTCCTTTTTATTATTCTCTGTTTACTTTTCTTAGCATGCTATATTATTTTTCAAATCTACATAAGCCATACAGTCATGAAAGTTGGGTGTGATATTACAAGTAATAATGGAAACCAAATATGGCTGATGATTATTCCATTGTTTTATAACTTTAGAACAATACTAGAATAGAACACTAGAATAGAATACATCTCCATTACACCACTACATTATTGCAAATTTAGATTTATCTTCAGTTATTACATGGTCCACTGATCATCATGACTGACTGTACAACTTAGCGCACATTCATATCCTATAAGCAAAGCATGTCTTCTTCTACATAATTTAGGGATTTTATGTTTATGTAAAGCAAGAAATGTTATTTATAAGGTAACATTTACTTTTCCACAATGAAGAAAGATTTTTTGTGAAAAATTAACACATAAAGTAATATTTGGCTATTTCATTTTACAACATTACGGTAAGGATGCTTGAGGGACAGTACTGATATATTCTCTTGTACTCTGTAGTTGTCAACCATTCAAAGGCAGGATTTGGGGGCTGGAGAGATTTCTTTTTAAGGAACTAACCTGCAAAGCCAAAGGACCCATGGTCATTTTCCCAGGCCCCATGTATGCCAGATGCACAGGGTGACACATGTGTCTGGGGTTTGTATTCAGTGGTTGGAAGAACTGGCATTCCCATTTACTCTCTCTCTATTTGCCTCTCTCTCTTTCTCTCTCTCTCTCTCTCTCTCTCTCTCTCTATCTATCTATCTTTCTCTATCTGCCTCTTTCTCTCTCTCTGTCAAATAAATACAAATTTAAAAAGTATACACACATACACACACACACACACACACCATTTGGAGGGCACAAGGGAAACTAGAAATAGTGGGCTAGTATTCTACATATTATCTGTGTGACATTGGAATAGTTACATCACATTTAGGAGCCTTAGATGCTTTGTTGTTTACACTGTAAACAGTAGGGACACAAGTTAGATTCTCAAAATCCCCTCTAAATTAAAATTTTAAATATTGGGTTAAAAAGGTTAGAATTGTCAGACAAGGACATTCTGTTCCTGATTTTGTCTGAAAGAGGGAAATCTCTAGGTCAGCACAAGATGATGTTTTTTCTGAACTAATTTTCTTATTGTGTGAAATGTCTCTTGGGCAAAATAAGATAAACTCCAGGGAAAAGGCTCTCTATTAGATGAGTGCTATATTTATGTAATTTAGTAATATTCACAGGACAAATTTTACCTGTTCAGGAGGTATGGATAATCACTTTTGTGATTTCTCAATGATACCAAGGTTAGCAGTAGAGAAATAATCTTCAAACCACATTGACAATTCAGTGGCTGTGAAAACATCAGTGCAAAGTATCCTGTTTGTTAGCCTGGATACTGCTTAATGAAATGTTTACCACCTATTGAAGTACTAGTGATGTGGACATAACAGAATATTTTTTAATGAGTAGGGTTATTATATTGCTGTTACAAAATATCTGGCAAAAACAACTTTGAGGAAGGACAGAAAGAAGGAGGGAAAGAAAGAAAGAAAAAAGAAGAAGAAAGGAAGGAATGAAGGGAGGGGGGAAAGAGGGAAGGCTTGATATTGGTTCAGAATTTGAGGTTATAGTTCATCATATCAGGGAAGCCATGGTGACAGGAGCATTAACCTGATGGTTGCATTCAATCAGAAGTCAGGAACCTGAGAAATATGAATGCTGGTGCTCAGCTAATTTCCTCCTTTTCATTCAGTTCAGGACCCCAGCCCAAGGAATGGAGCCTCATATATTTAGGGTAACTCTTCCCGCCTTAATCAGCCTAATCTAGAAAATTCCTCACATACATGCTCAGATGTTTGTATCCATGGTGATCATGATTTCTTTCACGTTTATAGTATTAACCATTAGTCATTAAATACATGTTGATTTAGAAACTTATAATGGTAGTACATGTGCATTGTAATAATTGAAACCACACAAAGATGTATTACTATTTTTTTTCATTCTCACTCCTACTACCTGTGTCTGTTTACTAAGGCTACTAAAGTTAACCAATCTTGGACATTTTTCCTCACTGACTTTCATCACAGGTATGCAAACACTTTTAAGTCTTTTTCTAGTTTATACAAGATACCATGAAAGGTGACTAAAAATTCTTGGCTCTTTAGTGACTATCACCACTTTGATTGGTGAAGTTCTTCATACATATTTCCTATATTCTGAGTTCAGCCCCAGAGTTCAGTCTCATTTTCCATTTGTGTGGTTCACATTCCTTAAAAAACATGAAGAAATCATTTCTGAAGCAAGCATCCTCTTGGGGGTAATGGGTGAGCACAACACTTCCTTTATAAGAGTTATAAACTTTACTATAGATATAAAATTGACTTTCCACACTACAACATTTAAATGATTTTTGGTAGCTAATCATCTCTTTCTATTGTGAGATATTTTGTGTTTCTTTTGAAGTACCTTAACAAAGAGGAAGAAAGGTAACTTTGGTTAAAGAAAAATCTGATTACAATCTCACTCCCAAAGTGGTAGCTAGCCTTATACAAATTGTGCATTAACTATGCTCTCATTTGTAGTCATAAATATTAGTTACAGCAGTAAAACAGATATTCAGAGAGTATTAGGGACATTGTATTTGAAAATGTTTTCATGTTACTTAGCCATAGAGATCATGTAGTCACTGTGGTGTATAGTAGATATAGACCTGGCTCAACTTCTCACTAAAAAACTGGTATATTAGTGTTACTCAGTAAAGTAATGTTGTTGTTTTTTTTTTTTTTTTTTTTTGTGCTAGCAGAGCAGGTTTCTTCTATGCACACAATGTTAATCCTGAAATTCCACTCCCTAGATATAGTTTATAACTGGATGAAGAGTCAGCTCAGCAAGAAGTTATGACTTCTGTATAATATCTGATGAGACATTTTAACCTAATGGGACTCCACATGACAAAAAATTTTTAAGATGATAATAGTATTGGATAAATTATGATCCGCTAGTTCAACCCCCAGAAGGAAAGAATTCCTGTATATAATGTTACCATAAGAGCTACCAGAAGATTTATAGCTTTTTCAGGAAGACTTTAATATTTATCTATGAAAGCCTGAATTAGAGGTGGAGGATGTGGGGAAAAAAGCAAGAGATTGCTTCAGTTATTTCAGATCCTTATGCCTCCAGAAGCGTAAAGAATAGAAGTGTCATTGATTTCTGAGAAGACCCTGAGATGAGTACAATTTTAATTGGCATAATTTAAAAGGGAAATTAAAAAGTATGTGCTAAGAACTTTAAAAAAAAAAACAGTAAGAACTTTCTTCAGAAATTGGGCACACTGACACCTAGGATTTGTGAATAATTATACTAACAGATTGTTGGTGGCACATTCCTTTAGATTTATGTCTGAACAAAAGAAAGACATTTGATAGTTCTTTGAATGATATCATCTTTTCCAGAAGAAATATGTGTAGTTTGGATGCAGTCGTAGCTTAGACAGGTAGTTCTCTAAATCAACAGAAAGAAAACACAGCACCTCTCTTGAGGAACTCTCAGGGTATGCCTTACATGCTAAGCTTGTTAAGAAGGGGGGTTATCATTAGTGTCAATAGACAGAGGCATCTTGGGCAACAGATGTGGGTAATCCACTAAACTTTAGCTCCCAACAACTGTCTTAGTTATGCCCAGCTGTGTACCTGCCAATGCTAATCCATCACAACACAACCTGCTATTTACCTTCCTTGCACTGATAGGGATTTGAGAGGAAGATGAAAGAGAACCAAGACTTATTAGATAATTTAAAACTTTTTGAATTTATATTTCTTTTTATTTCTTATTATCTGACATTATTTACAAGATAAAGTAATATTTAACATAGTAATTGCTGCTGCCAAAACTGATATAGGAAAATCAAATTGTTTGCTGTGGTTATTATTTATAGTGTTTCTTAATATTATGAAGAATCATTTGATAGAAACTAGACAAGAATAAAGTTCGTTAGACAGTTATCAATCTTTAATGTTCTTGGGCTTCTACTTATGGATGATCTGTCAGGCATTCTTACAAAGGATATGCAGCTAAACATAAGTAAAGCATCATAAACAGTTCTCTGAAAGAAGTTAGATTTATCATCACCCTGCTCAACTGGAGAGATGGAGAAAGAGAGAGAAAGAAAAATCTCCCCTCAAATATTATCTATCTATCATCTATCTATCTATCTATCTATCTATCTATCTATCTATCTATCTATCTATCTATCTATCATCTATCTATCTATCTATCTATCTATTTATCTATCTATCTATCATCTCACTAGTACCATCAACACTATGCTGTAGTTACTTTTTTTTTCTTTCTATTGTGATCAAATTCCTGGCCAGAAGTAATTTAAGGAAGGAAGGATTCACTTCAGCTTGCAGTTCAATTTTACAGGCCACCATGGTACGGAAGGCATGGTAGCACAAGCTTGATGCAGCTGATCACATTCAGTCCATAGTGAGGAAGCAGAGAGTAATGGATGCTAATAGTTAGCTAGCTTTCTTCTTATGCAGTCCAGGACCTCAGTTCATGAACTGGTCCCACTCAGTGTTAGAGTGGGTCTTCCCACCTCAATTAGCACATCATAGAGACTCCCTCACAGACATTCCAAGAGATTTATTCTCATGGTGATTCTAAATCCTGTCAATTTTACAACTACCAATAAACCATTACACATGACAGTCTATCATTTTGTGTTTTTCTGTTTAGTAGGTTATAGAAAGGTCAATATCTCTTCCATTTATTTTCATTTTGAGTTCCATCTCCAGGTATCTCTCATAGTTAGTAATCTATGGTTCCTTGTGAAATTGGAAAAGGAGCTTGAAGGTCTATGCTAACAGGATGAGGTCCTCAGTTCCATCTCACACCTATAAAATAATTCATATCTTGAAGTCTATATGGGGTTTTGTTCTAGTTTCTTTAATGTTGACATTACTAAATAATGTGGAAAAATACATTCTTAGTCAGTCTTCTGAACCATTCTTTACTCCTGAGCCATATCCTAACTTTGAGAGATGTTGGTAATGAGTGAGGAGGTGAAACTCTGAGGTAGACTCTTGGCTCACATTTAAGTTGGACCAGTAGTTTTCTGTGTATTTATTAAAAAACAAACAAAACAAACAAACAAACAAAAAAAAACCCAGCATTTGAGTTTGGAAAGATGGCTTAGCAGTTAAGGCACTTGCCTACAAAGCCAAAGTACCCAGGTTTGATTCTCCAGAACCCATATAAGCCAGATGCCAAGGTGGCACATGCATCTGTAGTTACAATGGCTGAAGGACCTGCCTGCCCATCCTGTTTCTCTCTCTCAAACACATAAATAAATAATTTAAAAAAACTGCATTTCACAAAGTTAATTTTCTTTTATAATTACACAAATTCAATGTTTAAAAGTCTACAATTCTTCTATGAAATGAATTTGAAACCAGATGAATGACTGCATAGACATGAGAATATTGAAGGTATCTCCTGGTGGGCCAGAAGAAAAGAGCCAGCAATATATGTCAGCTATATAATTGTTTACCAAGTATCCTAGGCATTATATATGATTTTGGAGGAGTGGTACATACATTATGCCTTTAAGGTCCATTCCCACAGAAGGTGTTCAGTATTGTTTAGGTTAAGTTTTATTAAATCACCATTTATGCAGGTAACAAATGACTTAATGTTGACAATTTGATATAGTTTAGTCTCACAGTTAGGTTCCTATGTCATACCACACTTTAACATACTAGAAAACAAAATAGAATTTTAAGCAGATACATCTTCAATAAAATCCCACTTTTATCAAACATATGTCCTTGGTAAAGTTTCCTTTTCTACAGAACCTTGGTTTCTTTATCTGAACATTGAAGAGACTAATAACCTATTTCATAAGATGACTGTGTAAATTAAATAAAGATATTATGCAAAGAGCACCTTGCATGTTACATGCCATAAACAATAGTTAACTATTCTTAGAGTCAGCTTGTGAAGTCATATGGAAGCTATAAAGAAAAAAAAAAAACAGTGTCTGTTTTGTGCTTGGACATTGAGGGAAAATGTAGAGTGATTGTTAATGGTTTTCTTTTAGGATGATAAAAATACTTTAAAATTTGGGATGATAGTTTCTCAAGTCTATGAAAATACTAAAAATCAATGAATAATATACTTTAAATCAGTAGATTGTATGATGTGGGAGTTATAGCTCAATACAGCTATTATTAAAAAAAAGTTATAAACAAAAAAATAAAAAAAGTTATAAAGAGAGATACATATATAGAAAGTCAGAGCAAAAACTAAAAGCCATTTAAGAAAACATGATAAAGCTTGGCCTTTCACAAGGCTCATTTATATCCTTGAAAACATCCAGCAAACAACAAACCTCTGCATACTGTTTGAATTGATACAGTTTAGCATGAGACAGTAATCATAAAGCATTATTTATAATTGGCTGTTTCTGGTCCTAGCCACAGAGAGAGAGGTTGTTCCTTGCTATTCTGCATCTGGCAAACATCTAGTTTGGACATAACAACTGTCTTGAAGTAAAGACTTTTTTCAAATTTTACTTCAGCACTGAGGAAAAAGCTACAGTTGACAGAATATTTGACTGCCTCACATTTCAGGCCTCCCAGTGTTTGGTGCATAGCCATATGAATAAGAAAGCTGTGTTCTCCAATGCTTTCTCATTCCAATCACACAGGCTCAATGTGAGTCTAGTTTTGAACAGCAGCACAGCTTGGACAATTTTCAATCACCACACAGAGTCTGGGCAATGGAAAAAGCAGACCAGGGAGGCCTAAAAAGAGGGCATAATAGTAACTTGCCCAGATGATCAAATTACATTTTCCTCTCCTAACTGTTAGACATTTACAGGGACACAATTTGGGGATGCCATTGGGTCCCATTTAATCCCTATGTAGAAGCTAAGCATTTGCTAATAGAGGGCCATATTCTTATGCAGGGAATTTTATACGTAGAACTTTATTGGATGCAAATCTGGATAGAAAGAGATTCCAGTTTTGGGCATTGCATTATGATGCATTTGTAAATAGTTCCTCCTCGGTTATGGATTCTTTTTTTAATCCAAAAGTCTTATTCAGTGAATTGGGTTTTATTCCACCATCTATGAAATTTAGGCATAAGAACAGCCATCAACAACTGTAGATTGGTGGTTTTCTCTTTATTTATACATTTCCCCCTGAAGATGCAATATTTTACTGTTAAAATGTGTGTTTGGGCTGGAGAGATTGCATAGCAGTTAAAGTACTTGCCTACAAAGCTTAAGGACCCAGGTTTGTTTCCCTAGTACCCACGTAGGTCAGATGCACAAGGTGTCACATGCATCTAGAGTTCATTTGCAATGGCTGGAGGTCCTGGAGTGCTCATTCTCTCTATTTGCCCCTCTCTCTCATAAACAAATAAAATATTGAAACAATAAAATATGGTTGTTTAAATAACAGCACCCATATGTTGCACTCTGAATTAAATTGCAACAATAAGGTGCTAGAATACATCCAGCCTACCACCTTGAACTGACTCTTATCCTCTCATGAGTAGGACATCTGAAGTAGATTAGAGCAGGGAAGATCAGCTCCTGAAGCTGTGAATGAGGTGATATCTTTCTAACATGCTTTTCCAGACCATTTACTCCCAGGCACTCAGTGCCTTAATGTCTTCTAAATACTTAGATCTTGACACTGCTATATCCAGCTCAAGGTGCTTGATCATTTTCATCATTGGGCCCCTCTACCTAGACATTAGTTCATTCAAATTTTTGAGTAGTCAGGGTTAGGATGATAAGGTTTTAAATAAGTTCTAAGTTTTGCCCCTTCAAAGAATATTTGTCAATTTTGATCAAATGCTTTAATACCTTGAATTGTAGTTCATTTAAATTGGGAAGAGATTCTATTCTGTAATGCCTTTTGTTGCCTCAAAATAATATTGAATGGGTTGTGGCTATCTTCTTTGGTTACATATGAGATAGATTATATTTGTATCTGTATCTACACTTAATACATTGAATTAGACTTCACATGAATAAGGCAATGTTGTGAGAATTTCTGGAAGTCAGGAGACCAGAAGCTGAATCTGGTGAAGGAGAGGAAGTTTATTTATACCAGTGGACTAATGCCTGGATTTCTCTGTAATGGTGTCAGCCGCAAACTCAAGATTGTTAGGGATTTTATAGTATAAAGCAAGCATAGGTTACAACAGTACATGACAGTTGGGTGAGCAGCTTCCAAAAGATTTACAAAAAATGTAACACTTTGGCACACAAAAATTACAATGGGGTTTAAATGGTAATTAAAGTTAAACCTGTGATAAACCGCAAAAGGTGGGTGAGGGCAATAAAGAAGTATCTATCTTGTATTTTATCTTATTATGCCAGATTGGTTCATGAAGAAACATTTTCCCTAGATAAACACAAATTACTCCCTTTTGCTGTAATGAAGTTCAAGCCTCTGTAGTTTTGCAGTATCATTGCTGCTAGGGAATCTATCTGGAAAGGAAAAATGGAACTGAGGGAGAAGCAACTATTTGGTAAATTGGAGTTTAGAGAGGTTCTCAGGCTTAGGCTTCCATCAGTAAAGAGTTTCAATTCTGAGTAAGGGTGTGGCTCATCCTTCAAATTTGGGCAGGAAGAGAACACTTCCTCCATAACCTCCTCACTGCTATGGAGAGGTTTCCCTCCTCTTCACATAGGTGTGTGGCTGAGTCTAGGGCTCAAGTAGCCTCCACTCAAACACAGAGAGGACCCAGGTAGATGGAGCTAGCTTGTCACAGAACCATCTAAATGTAGGCTAACTGTAGATGGGAGAATATAAGGTAAAGATTGCAGTTAAACAGACAACCTCTCAAAATTAGTAGAATTATTATCAGAAGTGACAGGCATGATCATCATGAGACCTAGAAATTTACCAAACGATGTGGTCAATACCTGTTCTTGTCATAGTAAGTATGTCTATCTAAAGTTATAGTCTGGGCTGTGATGATTAAATACTTAAAGATATACCTTGCTTTTTGGCTATATTTTTCTATTGAGTGCTTAAGACCAAGTAGATGTCAAAAATTTAGTTATATATTGCAATTTTTAAGGTCAGTTGTGGCTATTTAGGGGAGATTTTTAGGGACCTGGGAGGAGCTGTAGAGCTCTCTCAGCATTTGCATCATCTGCTGGGATGAGTCAGGACCATGTTGACCATGTGGCTTGTTTCCCTTGGAAGCATTAAATGTTTTCCCCTCTGATCTGACTCTTCTTCTGCAGACCAGATATTGATTTGAATCCATTCTCTGGCTTTTCATGTCTTTTCTGATCAAGAAAATAGGTGATTTACCAAGAGCTTTAGAACCCTGTCAAGAAAGTATCCCATCTTCTCTTGAGCCCTTTGATCTGAAGGGGTTGGGACCAAAATATTGGGTACCATTTTAACCCCAAAGTCCTCCTTGGTTCTGGCTGCTACATCTGGTTGTTATGCACCTAGGAGAAAAATAGGAATATAGACTATATCTGTACCTTTTGTCTTTAACAAAACAGATCTAGTTTAAACATTGTATTAGAAACCTTAACATTTTGTCATAACATTTAACTTATGTTGTCAGATGATATAGTAAGCCAAATCTGAAAGATACGAAACATATACATTATTTAACATTTTCAAGTCCACAAAACATGTCAACAGTTTGGAGACATTGTTTTTTCTTTTTAAAAAATTTTATTTTTATTTATTTATTTATTAAAAAGAGAGAGAGATAGAGATAGAGAGAATGGGCACAGGAGGGCCACCAGCCACTGTAAACAAACTCCAGACGCATTGGGCCACCTTATGCATCTGGCTTATGTGGGTCCTGGGAAGTCGAACCTTAGTCCTTTGGCTTTGTAGGTAAGTGCTTTAACCACTAAGCAATCTTTCTAGCCTGGAGACATTTTCTAAATTAACAAAAATATAAATATTAACTCCTACTTTCATTTACTTTTGGTGTCCTGGTGAGAGCCATCAATTTTGTTCCTGTACACTATGACGTGGTGTACTTTTAATCTTAAAGGAATTTCTAGAAGGACAAGCTGTTATCTCAGGGGATAGTAAGTTATTAGCTTGCCAGCAATTTTCCTTGGAGAATAACAGGCCTAACACAGCATGGTTGTACACACAGGTCGCTTATCACAGTTAATTAGAAGGGCCATTGTTGTCAGTGCTGGGAGGCAGGATGGCCTCAGACTCCAGGTTTTTGTCTCTGTTTCTCAAGCAATTCTTTACTGGCATGTTCTACACTATCTGACAAAATCTTGTGAGTTCCAAGAACATCTGGAGTAGCTTGAGGATCTTATAGCTGTATCTCTCAGGAAACTGAGGGTTTAACTGATGGCTCTGGGTCACTTTTGCATGGTCTCAGAGATAAGAAGGGTTGGACATAGAACAACTCAGTCTATTTTTTTTTTCTCTTTTTATAAGACAGGTCTAGCTGAAGAATAGTATTGTGCCCTCAGGGCGTCAGGTTTTCTTATTTCCTAGAGGTTCTGTTGCCTGTATAAAGAAAACCAGACTAATGTGCAGTCTCATTTAGGAGAGAGTGTGTACCCAATGGAGCCCTGTCATAAAATCATCACTCCCTTGTGAAACCACCTCTATAGGGGCATAGAGAAGGATGTTGTTCACACATTTGAGTATGTGAACTTGAATATGAAACAAATAACAATGGATTTTCTCAGTAACAGTAAACTTTTATCAGTTTAATTTCTGCAACCATTTTATTTTGTTCTATCAACAAACTAAAATAAAACTGTCAGAAATTAAGTTATTGTAATAGGCTTTAAGCCCATGTAATTTCGACATTTTAGTTGAGCCTGTAAGGTAATCTAAAATCAGAGTTGAGGTTTGGAATTTCTTTTGTACTTAAAAACCTCTGGCTAACTTTGTAGCAGATATAAACAAGCCCTTCTTGTTTTAAAGTTGAAAATGTAGAAATCTGTGTTAGTAACTTAGAATCACCTTTAAATATATCTATGCACCTGTGTACATTTTAATAGCTTTAATCTGTTTGTCTAAATTGGGCTAGACACAAACTTAATCCTTATAGAAAAATCTATAACAATCTGACACACCTTATTTAGGGTTACTTTGACTAATGTAAGCCAATTTTATGTCTCATCATTCTTGTTACTCATGACAATTAAATGAAGCTTTGACCAGATATCTGGAAGTTTATGTTTAAATTACATTGTTTGTAAATAACAGATTCTAACATTATGACTTATTTTGACCCAAGAATCGTGAATGGAGGTCCTCAAACTTGAGAAGACACACAGGTTATCAGAAGATGGGGAGACATCCTTGTCTCTCTAAGAAAAAAATGTTACAATGAATAAAGTTAGATTATATCTTTTATAAAACTTGAATTATAAAAACAATGACTATTTAGTGGAATCAGTTTTAGAAAAGAAAAATTAGTAACTAATAGTAAACCTTAATCTAATTAAGATTTAGTTTTTAGGAGTTAAAAGTTTAACATAGAAGCATTGCCAACTTAAACATCTGAAGGCAATTTTATAACTGTCATCATGAGCAAGACACCATCAGTGACTTGAATTTTAGACTGTATAACCTGTTGATTTGAGTCTTTCTTTTTATAATCCTATGAAACACATTTTAGAGGCATGGATTTGTAAATGGAGGTAAAACTTCTTTTATTTGAGAGCGACAGAGAGAGAAAGAGGGAGAGAGAGAGAGAGAGAGAGAGAGAGAGAGAGAGGGGGGTAGGGAGGGAGAGAGAATGGATGCACCAGGGCCTCCAGCCACTGCAAACGAACTCCAGATGCGTGCGCCCCCTTATACATCTGGCTGATGTGGGTCCTGGGGAATCAAGCCTCGAACCGGGATCCTTAGACTTCACAGGCAAGTGCTTAACCACTAAGCCATATCTCCAGCCCGAGGTAAAACTTCTTAACTATACAAGAGATAATAGGAAATGGTTTCATTAGTAATGACAACTCTGTACTATACTTATGATATAACAAATTAAGGTTACCTGTTCATGTATTGTTAACTCATAAAATTCTAACATGTTTTGAAGCCTACTTAGCTCTGGTTGTTGCTTGATTGCTTTGTTTATTTAAAGTCTGAGAATTGTATTCTAAGAAGGCTTTAGTGATCTAAGATAAGAGAGAGAACTAAAAGTAAATGCTGCTTGTTGTTTTCCCTTTCCTCATCCAGAGGCAATAGGCCAATTTACTTCAGGACAAGGTATGGATGACACATGGGTTTAAGTATGTTTGGGGTGTCAGTCAGGGGAACCAACCCATTTCTCAGAATCTATCTTACAGTGAATTAAAACAGGATATCACAATTAATATAATTTACATTACAGTGAAGTAGAAACAATCATTGACAAGGGTCTATCCATTGAGAAAACCTACCAGTCCCTAAGTGTTTCAGCTTTTACATGGCAGACTTTAGGACCCAACTTATTCTTTGAGCCTGTGTGTCTGGCTGTGGCATGGGGTCTGTCTGCCACCATCCTTCTGCTGTTTGCCAACTAGCATGGGTCACAGCCTTGCTGTGTTTGTGCATTCCACAGTAGATTCCCATACAAGGAGTCTCCTCAGTGAGACTGTGCATGCTGTTTGACTCCATGTCCCACAGCACTGCTGCAGATGTAAAAGAACACAACCAGCATCTTCATTTCCCACACACTAGCACTGGAATTAGTGTCTGAAATTCTGGTCAATGTTCAATCTCACATTCATGTACAATTATTCAGAGTTTAAGACAGTTGTTCCCTACTTATTCCCACTAATTCCTATTCTAGCTAAACGGGGCCAGTCTTAACTTGGAAACCCTTTGAAGTTTAATCATGCCCCCCTTTTCTGCCAAATCAGAGGTAATATCACCTCAGAACCCTTTGAGGTTTAATTGCAGCCCCCCTTTCCTGCCTGATCCGAACCCCACTGAGGCTTTGGATGTAACCTCCTGTGGGCTATCAGCTTACACAGGCTCCTGTCTGTCTACCCCAGCGTTTTATTTGGTTTGGGTGTCCATGCTGGTCCTTCATCCCGCTTCATCTGGTGGGAACTCCAGTCTGTAGCCTTGCAGTCCTCTTTTGGACTCCTGGAAGGAGACTCCAGTAACCCTTTGGGGATGAGCACTTCTCTGTTGTGGGGGCTGTAGGTGGGCTGCAGGGCCCGGCAATGGCAGCCCCTAGGATAAACGGGGGTACCAGAAGCAAAATCTCGCTGGGGAGGTGCTCCAGAAATGTTATGGGAATTTCTGGGACTCAAGAGACCAACAGCCTAGTCAGGTGAAGGAGACGAAGTTAATTTACACAAATGGACTGACGCCCAGATCTCTCCATATTGGCATCAGCCCCGAACTCAAGATTGTTAGGGATTTTATAGTATAAAGCAAGCATAGGTTACAACAGTACATGACAGTTGGGTGAGCAGCTTCCAAAAGATTTACAAGAAATGTAACACTTTGGCACACAAAAATTACAATGGGGTTTAAATGGTAATTAAAGTTAAACCTGCGATAAACCGCAAAAGGTGGGTGAGGGCAATAAAGAAGTATCTATCTTGTATTTTATCTTATTATGCCAGATTGGTCCATGAAGAAACATTTTCTCTAGATAAACACAAATTACTTCCTTTTGCTGTAATGAAGTTCAAGCCTCTGTAGTTTTGCAGTATCATTGCTGCAAGGGAATCTATCTGGAAAGGGAAAAATGGAACTGAGGGAGAAGCAACTATTAGGGAGGTTCTCAGGCTTAGGCTTCCATCAGTAAAGAGTTTAAATTCTTGGTGAGGGTGTGGCCCATCCTAAAGGGCATGGACAGGGGCAGCCTCTCTAGTCATCCCTCCTCATTCTTTTCTTATGTCACCTTGCGGGTTTTCCACTCTTCAAGTTTTTTGGCATATTTCTACCACCACAACATTAGAAGGACTAGAGTCAACAAAGATATATGATATATGTAGGGCATAGTGAAAGTGAAATTCTTAAAAAATACTTTTTAAGGTTAGCATACAAAATAATAATTGTCATTATGACAATAAACATGGATGTAAATATATCTCTGTGGTAGTCTATGGAGTTCTTTGGGTATAAGTTCAGAAGTGGTATAGCTGGATCACATAATAGGGTAATTCTATTTTTAGCTTTTTGAGGAGTCACTACACTGATTGCTTTAGTGGCTACACCTGGTTACACTCTTACTATAGAGTCATTTTAGGGAAACCTGACATTTGAAAGTAAAAGTGAGGAATGTCTTTGAGCCTTTAGTGGGAATTTCAGGTCCATCCTTCTTGCCCCTAAAGGTGCCCTCCATGTTGCTCTAGGACAGAAATGTGAGAAGAGTCTAAATTTGCATTCTCCTCTTCTCAAAAGGAGCTCCACCTTCCTAGGGGAGATACTCGTCCCACTTCTGAGAAGGTCACACCCTTCCTGGAGGACTGTTTTCTAGAAACATTGCCCTTTCTCAAAACACCTGATCTCCTATTTAGAAATTTGGCTCGTTAGTTCAACCCCCAAACTGACCATAAAAGACCAAATCTGGGGCTATAGGTGGGCTTTCTCTTTTCTGGGAACCCTACTCCTGTCTCCTCTTGGGCAGGAACTCTGTATTCTTTCCTCCTCTTAAACTCGATCTCTATAATCATCATAACAAAATCTTTCTAAATTTTATTCTCTGATTGGCCGGTTTTACTTGTTGGAAGATGATGGGAGACAGAAGAAGGTAACAGAACCACAAAAGTGAATGGTTTTTAATTTCTTCACTAAAAGCACGGAATGTCACTAAGCTTGCAGGAAAATGAATGATACACCCTCTAGGAAAGATTTCTAGATTAAGCTTGCAAACTTCCTAGAGGACAGAAACTCTGATCCTTACCTAAGATAGTGGCAAAGCTGTGAAATCTGGTCTTTGTCCATAGCAACCTGCCACCTGGTTTTCTGCACATAGCCACTCCCCATAAAAATACCAGATCTGAGTCTTGAGGTGGGCTTCTCAAACCCCCTCTTGCCTCTCTGGGTAAGAGCCCTACCTTCTTCCCTCATGGGGTTTCTCAAACATCCTCTTGTCTCCCTGGGCAAGAGCTCCACCTTGTCTCCCTCTCTTATGTTCTAGTGTTAAACCCCTCTCTCTTTCTCCTCCTAAAGCTTTAAGCTATAATAAAATCTTTCTGAACCTTATCTTCTGGTCTGTGGATTTCATTCTTTGAATTCATAGTACAAGGATTTGGGAGCACCCTAAATTATTGGGGCATTGGCATACAAGGAACCCAAAATTACTCATTAATTAATCATTTTGTGGTTTGATTGGTTCAGGAAAGTCATAGGGTAAGTGTTCTGATTCCTGCCTTCTTCATGTCAGGCGGCATGCTCTGTTATCTCCCTAATTTTTTTCTTCTGTGCAACTCTCCTCTGCTTGTGAACTGGGCACATTTGAAACTTGATAAATGGTTGATTTGATAAATTTCTGTGGAAGACATGCATTAGAACTTTTGTTTTCTCTTTCCATCTACTTGTAAAGCCAATAGGAAAATGTAAATGCTATATATAGAATCTAAACTGAGTTTTGTCAGGAGATGTTTTTGTGTTTGTTTTGTGGAACATTATCCTGTAGCCTTATTGATTGAATGATTTTTTTTTGGTGTCTAGTTTTTACAGTTTAAAAAATACATTTTAGCCAGACATGGTGGCACACACTTTTAACTCCAGCACTCAGGAGGCAGAAGTAGGAGGGTCACAGTGGGTTCAAGGCTACCCTGCGAGCTAGAGTGAGACCTTACCTCAAAAAAAAAAAAAAAAAAAAAAACCAAAACATTTTACATATTAATCTTCTGTCTCATGCATAGTTGGAAAATATTTCTCTTTATTCTATAAACTTTCTTCACACTACTGACTTACTTTTCCCATGTTAAAGAAGATTACAGGTATCTTATTGAGAATTTTTACATCTATAGATATCAAAGACATGGTCAATGATTTTTTTGTGTGTGTGAGTATGTTTTTGATACCACTTTGGCTATCTGGGTAATACTGGGGATGGGTCTAGTCCTTTCTTTTCGATATTATAGAACAGTTTTCAAATTATTCATGTTACATCTTTCTCAAAAGATTGTTAAACTTGGGCTGGAGAAATGGCTTAGCAGTTAAGGTGCATACCTGTGAAGCCTAATGACTCAGGTTCAGTTCTCCAAGTCCCATGTAAGCCAGATGCACAAGGTGGCACATGCATCTCGCGTATGTTTGCAATGGCTAGAGGTCCTGGCATACCCATTCTCACATACTCTCTCTCTCCCTCTCTTTCTCTCTAATAAATAAATAAAGATAAAATATTTAAAAAAAGTTATAATTCTTAAAAAATGTTGTTTGACTTTAGTAGTGACTCTGTCTGGCTTGTTTTTGTAGGGCGATTTTAATAAATGCTTCCATTTTATTATTTGCTATCGGCCTATTTAAGTCTATTTTTTCTAGATTAACTTTGGTATGTCATACATGTTTAGAAATTTACCCACTTCTTGGGTTTGAGACATGGCTTAGCCATTAAGGCATTTGCCTGCAAACCCAATGGACCTTTGTTCAATTCCCCTGGACCCATATAAGCCAGATGCACAAGATGGCACATGCATCTAGAGTTACTTTTTGCAGTGGCTAGAGACCCTAGTGCATCTACTCTCTCTCTCTCGTTCTCTCTCTCTCTAACTCTTTCTCTCTTGTTCTCTCAAATAAATTAAAAAATAAAGAAAAAAGAAGAAATTTACCCACTTTGACAAAACTTTAAAGTTTTTTTTTTTTGTAGTACATGTTTTCTAAGTATTGCCTATGGAACTTCTGGATTTCATTGAAATCTATTGTATTAGCAAAATTTTCATCTCTAAGTTTACTGATTCAGTATTTTCTTTCTTTTTATTTGTTGGTTAGTTGAGCTGGGAGTTTGTCATTTTTTGTTTATCTTTTTAAAAGAATCACCACTTTTATTGAGCTCATGTATTATTCATTTAGCCTCTATTTCATTCATTTTTGCTCCAATATTTACCATTTTTCTACCTACTATATTTAAGGTTGGCTTTCTATTATTTTTCTAGGACTATGAAGTAAATCATTAGATTACATATTAGTAATGTAAGCAGTCATAACTATAAACTTTTCTCTTAGAGCTGCCTTTAATCGATCCTGGAGGATTTGAAAAATTGTATTATTACTTTCATTTGTTTCTAGGTATTTTTAATTTTCCTCTCTGATTTCTCCATGATCCTCTGATTATTCAAGCCTACATTGTTCAGTCTTCCAAGTATCTGTATAATTTCTTTAGATTTTCTTATTGATTTATCTTTTCATTTCACATATTTTTATATGATGCAAGGAATTATCTGTTTCATTAGTAGTTTTTAAAGCTACCTTTGTGGTATATAATTTAGGGATCTATTTTGAAGAAGATTCCATGGGTTACTGAGAAGAATGTGTAATCTATTTCTGTTTGGTGGAATATCCTGTTAATATCTGTTAAGTCCAATTGATCTATTGTATATATAGATGATGTAGCACCTTCTGGCACTAGACGAGCTGTCTGGGCACAGACTCTCTTCGAGATTCCAGCCAGGTTAATCCATGTTTCATACCAAAAGCATATGGTGTCTTCAGTAGTAGGGTCTTACCACTTACTACCTTTGGTGCATCATCAAGTACTCTGACAGAAATCTGTCTTCTTTTGGAAAACATTGTAGGTCTCTCTGGTCAAAAGCTCATTGTGTATATCAGCCACATGCTGGTACTAGGACTTAGAAATCAGTGCCAAAGAAAAGAAGGAAGAAAAAGATTAAGTAATATAAAAGAGATAGATAGAAGAGAGAGAAGATGGGGAGAGAGAGATAGGAAAAGATTAAGGTCAGTCTTCATTGTACCTTCTCCAGGGCCTTGTGATTCAGGCTTTTCCTCTAAGGACCTGATGAAGGTTCAATCATTTAGTCTGTCTTTTAGAATGTAGAATTTTATGGTACCATTGCCATTTATGTCCAGTTTTGTGTACTGCACCTCAATACTTACCCTCCCCTCTCTCTCCACCCACCCTATTGTCCAGTCCTCAAGATGCTTATTAGGTATATCAGCATATCAGGTAGATTCAGGTTAGGAGCTGTAGATGAGTGACACTATGTGACAATTATCTTTCTGTGATTGGGTGAGTTCACTGAGAATGATCTGTTCCAGGTTTGAACATTTTTCTTCAAATTTCATTGTGTCATTTGTCCTTACTGTTGTGTAGAATTCCATTCCATCATATATATATGCCACACTTTGGTTATACATTCATCTAATGAGGTACATATGGGTTGATTTAGCTCTTAGCTGTTATGAATTGAGCAGCTATAAACATGGTGGAGCAAATATCTCTGAACTGAGGCATGAACCTTTTAGGATAAATGCCCAATTAGGGAATAACTGGGTCTTTTGGTAACTCATTATTCAACCTTTTTAGGAGTATCCATATTACTTTGCAAAGTGGTTGTACCATCTTACATTCCAACCAACAGTGGATGAGGGTTCCAATTTCTCCACATCCTAGTCAGCATTTATTTTCATTTGATTTTTTGATGTTTGTAATCCTTACTGGGGTAAGGTGGAATCTCATACTTGTTTTAATTTGTATTTCCCTGATGATTAGGGATGATGAACATTTTCTTAAGTGTATTTTCCATTTGTATTTCTTCCTCTGAGAACTGCCTGTCCAGTTCTTTGCCCCATTTTGTGAGTGTGTTGTTGACTTTTTATTGTTTAGGTTCTTTAGTTCTTTGTAAATTCTAGAAATTAGGCCTCTGTCAGTTGGATATTCAGCAAATATTTTCACCCATTCTGTGGGTAATCTATTGGCTCTGCTTATTGTATATTTGTCAGTGAAGAAACTTATCAGCTTTATGAGATCCCACTGGTTGAGTGGTTATTTAAGATCCTGAGCTACTAGGGTTTTGTCCAGGAAGTCTTTTGCCATTACTATATCCTGGAAAGTTCCTCCAATTTTTTCTCTAAGTAGTAGCTGAGTTTCCAGTCTTTATTAAGGTCTTTGATCCATTTGTACTTAATTGTTGATCATGGCAAGATGTGTGGATCAAGTTTCAATTTCCTGCATATGGTTACCCAGTTTGTTCAACAAAATTTGTTGAACATGCTGTCTTTTTTCCAGCCTACATTGTTAGGGCCTTTGTCACATATGAAGTAGCTGTAGTTAACTGACCCAAAGTCTGGGTCCTCCCTTCTGTTCCATTGGTCTATACTCCTGTTTTTATGCCAGCAGCCTGCTGTTTTTATTACTATGGCTTTGTAATATACCTTTAGATAAGGTATGGCGATGCTTCTAGATGTGTTTCTTTCGCTGAAGACATGCTTGGATATCCAAGGCCTTCTGCCTTTCCATATGAATTTTGAGATAATTTTTTTCTATCTCTGTGAAGAACAATGTTGGCTTTTTGAATGGCATTGCATTAAATTTGTATATTGCCTTTGGTAAGATTGCCATTCTTAAACATTTAATTCTGAATATCCAGGAGCATGGAATGTCTTTCCATTTTCTCAAGTTCTGCTCATTTTTTTGCGTGTCTTTTTATGTTTCATTGTATAGGTCTTTCACATACTTGGTTAATGTTATTCCAAGGGATTTTCTTTTTTGTTGTTGTTGCTACTGAAAATGGATTGTCACTTATTTCTTTCTCTATATCTTTGTCTTTTGCATATAGAAAAGCTACTGATTTTGTGCATTGATTTTGTATCCTGCTACTTTGCTGAAGAAGTTAATCACCTTTAAGAGGTTTGAGATAGAGGCTCTCAGTCCCTTATGTACAGAATCGTGTTGTCTGTGAATAGAGCTAACTTAGTTTTTTTTTTTTTCTTTTCCTATTTGTATCCCTTTTATTACTTTCTCCGGTCTTGTTGCTTGAGCTAGTGCTTACAGTACTATATTGAAGAACAGAGGTGAGAGTGGACACCAATGTCTTCTTCTTGATCTCAATTGGAATTACTTCAGTCTCTCTCCATTAAGTATTATTTGAGTTTAGGAGCTTTATATATAGCCCTTGAGATATGAACCATCCATGCTAATTATCTCCAATATTTTGATCTTGATGTGATATTATATTTTGTTCAAGGCCTTTTCTGCATCTATTGAAATTGTCATGTGATTTTTGTGTTTACACTTATTTATGTAGTGTATTTCATTAACATATTTCCTTATTTTAAACCACCCCTGTGTTCCTGGGATGAAGCCTACTTGTTCAAGGTGGATAATGCTTTTGATATGTGGTTGGATTAAGTTTGCAAGGCTTTTGTTCAAGATCTTTGTGTCTAAGTTCATCAGGGAAATAGGCCTATAGTTTCATTTTCTTGTTGCATCTCTAGTTGATTTTGGTATTAGGGTGATACTAGCTTCATAGAGGGAGTTGGGACACTTTACCTCTTCCCTAAAGTGTGGCACAGTTTGAGAGAAAAGTTTCAGTTCTTCCATTATGGTATAACAAAATTCAACTGAGAAGTCATCTGTTCCTGGACTTTTCTTTTTTGGGAAATTTTTGAATATTTTGAATCTCGATGGGTGTGATAGGTTTGTTCAGGAGATTAATCTGCTCTGGCTTTAGCTTTCATAGGGAATATGTGTCCAGGAATTTATCCATTTTCTTCATATTACCCAGTTTTGTGGAAGAGAGGTTTTTGAAATAAGTCCTGATGATTATCTCAATTTAACTTATGTCTGTTGTGATCTCTCCTTTTTCATGTCTAATTTTGTTAATTTGAAGTTTCTCCCTCTCTCTCTCTCTCTTTTTATGCTTGATCAAATTGGCGAGGGGTTTGTCAATCTTCTTAATTTTTTCAAAGATTCAGCTCTTTGTTTCATCAAGTTTATTAATTGTTTTCTTAGATTCCAATTCATTAATTTCTTATCTTAATTATTTCTTTACATCTGGAGCTTTTTTTTGGGGTTCAATTCTTCTTGTTTTACCCATGCCTTTAGTTGGATGGTTAGGTTATTGATTTGGGATCTCTGTGTTTTCTATGAAGGCATTTAGTGCTATGTGATTTCCCCTGAGGACTCCCTTCATTGTGTCCCATAAGTTTTCGTACAAGGTGTACTCATTTGTCATTCATTTCTAGAAGCTTTGTAATTTTACTTTTTATTTCATCCACTAACCATTTATCATTTAAAAGTGAGTTGTTCAGTTTCCAGGAGGCAATGGGATTCCTGATGCACCTTTTTTTTTTGTTTTTTTTTTGAGGTAGGGTCTCACTCTGGCTCAGGCTGACCTGGAATTCACTATGTAGTCTCAGGGTGGCCTCGAACTCTCGGCAATCCTCCTACCTCTGCCTCCTGAGTGCTGGGATTAAAGGTGTGCGCCACCATGCCTGGCCTGATGCACCTTTTATTGCTAATTTTATCAATACACAATGATGATCTGATATTATGCAGGAAATTATGTTGATCTTCCTAAACATATGGAGGGAGTCTTTGTGACCCAGTATATGATCTATTTTAGAGAAGGTTCCATGGGCTGCTTAGAAGAATGTGTAGTCTGTATATTTGGGGTGGAATGTTCTGTCGATGTGTTAAGTCTAATTGATCTATGGTTTTGTTGAGCTCTGTCACTTCCTTGTTGATTTTCTCTTTGGATGATTTATCTATTACTGATAGTGGAGTATTGAAGTCCCCAACTATGATGGTGTTTGTGGTTATTTCTGTTTGTTGTCAAGTAGGTTTTGTTTTATGAATTGTGGTTCCCCTGTGTTTGGTGCATAAAGATTTATGTGTGTGATATTCTCTTGTTGGATCATTACCTTCTTAAGTAGGAAGTGTCCTTCTTTGTCTTTTGATCTCTTTGGTTGAAGTCTATTTTATCTAATATTAGTATAGCTAGGCCTGCTTGTTTCATATTTCCATTTGCTTGGAATATCGTTTCCCACCATTTCACCCTGAGGAGGTGTCTGTCTTTAGTGGTGAGGTAGGTTTCTTGATGACAACAGAATGAGGTGTCTAATTTTCTAATCCACCCTGTTATCTTATGTTTCTTGATGGGTGAATTAAGGCCATTAATATTTAGGGTAGTGACTGTAAGGTTCAATTTGATCCCTGCCATATCATGATGGTTTGTGTGATTTTGTGTTTTCTTGGAATTTGTAGTTTTTTGTGACTTCTATGAGTTTGGTTATTGTGATCTGCTCCTTGTAGGCACTTGATATTGATTATTTGTTTCTTCTATGTGGAGAATTTCCTGAAGTGATCTGTGCAGGTTTCGGTTTGTGTTCATATAGTTGTAAAGCTGACCTTTAATATGGAATGTTTTTCTTCCACCATCTATTATGAGGCATACTTTTCCTGGGTAGAGCAGTTTGAGTTGGAAGCCATAATTTCTTGGACTTGGCAGTGTTTCATTCCAGTCCCTCCTGGCTTTCAGGGTTTCTACTGAGATGTCTGAAGTAATTCTGATAAGGTTACCTTTAAATGTAATGTGTTATTTTTCCCTAGCTGCTTTTAGGGCTTTCTCTTGGGAATTTAATGACAGTATGTCTTAGATTATTTCTCCTTTGGTCCCATCCTTTTGGAGTTCTGTTTGATACTTGTAAGTTTATGGGCCTTTCTTTTGAGAGAGTGGGAAAGTTTTCTTCAATAATTTTGTTGAATGCCTTCTCAGTGACTTTGGTCTGATTGTCTTCCACTTCTGGTGCTCCCATGATCCAAATGTTGGGATGGTTATGGCTATTCCACAGTTCCTTCACGTTCTGTTCACAAAAATTTTTGAACTTATTGAAACATTTGGACTCATGCACTCTTCCTTTTATTTTGTCTTCTGGTTCTGATTTTCTATCCTCTACATGGCTGATTCTATTCTTGAGAGCATCTACAGAGTTTTGGGCCTGCTCAATTTGGGTTGCATTTTCTACTACTTTTTTTAATGTATCGTTTCCATCCCTCTGTCGAGTTCTCTTTTCCTGTCATTTTCTGATTTTCTCGATGCTTCTTGGAATTCACATTTGCATATCTTTTTAAAAATTTTTTGTTTATTATTTATTTATTTGAGAGTGACAGACAGAGAGAGAAAGAGGCAGATATATAGAGAGAGACAGAGAATGGGCATGCTAGGGCCTCCAGCCACTGCAAATAAACTCCAGACCCGTGTGCCCCCTTGTGAATCTGGCTAACATGGGTCCTGGGGAGTCAAGCCTAGAACCAGGATCCTTAGGCTTCACAGGCAAGGGCTTAACTGCTAAGCCATCTCTCCAGCCCCATGTTTGCATATCTTTAAGTCTTTAAGTCTTTGTTGAGCTTAGCCAATTGGTTATTGAGGTCCTTTCTTTTTCTTTTTTTTTTTTTTTGCTCTCCTTCAGATAATTTAACTCTCTTTGGATCCCTTCCATGTTCTTATTAGTTCTAGCATAATGTGGACTGCATTCTTATGATTATTGGCCCTTTGTTACTTTTATGCAAATTCCTATAAATTTGTTTGGTCAGTGTTGCATAGCTTATATCTTCATTTTGGGGTTCCGATCCTAATGTCTCTTTTATATTTTGATTAGAGACATTCATTGTGGGACTGGATGTTCTTACTGGCTTTCCTTGCATTTGATTTTTCATGTTATTCCTTTTGCCCTGTGGTCAGGCCATCACAGTGTAGGAACCTTATTTAATTGAGGAGGAAGCCATAGTCTTTGTTTAAAGTGTGTTTGTTTCAACTAGTTTTCTGGTGGCAATTGATAGAGCCTGCTCAGAGGGAAGGAGCCCATGAGGCTGTGGTGGGGGTCCAAGGAATTGATGTAGAGGCTTGTTGTTCCATGATTCAGAGTATGGGAGTGCATGGTCAGGTGGATCAAAGTGGCCAGGGGTTTGTGGGGTGGTGGCCAGTGTGATAGTATTCTACAGCCTGGAAGTGCAGGTGGAGCTAATATGTACTGCCTGAGTCCTTTCAATGGAGTGGTAGGTGGCAGTGAGTTTGATGGTGATCCTGAGCCTAAAGGCAGGTTGGAGCTATGCTGGCTTGGTGTCTTGGGACCATGCCAAGGGATGGGGGGAGCAGCAGAGATTGGGATGGTGTTCCTGCTCCTGGATGCATGGGTGGAGATATGCTGGCCATCTGGCTTGGGTTTGGGCTCCAGGTGGGGGGCAGCTGCAAGTGGGACTGAATTGGAGCATGCAGCAGTGAGTGGGACAGGGTTGGCACCCCACACGGAGGTGAGTGGGACAGCATTCACATGGGGCAGGGAGAGTGGCATGGCATCTTGTGGAGTGGAGAGGGCGTTTACCAGCACTGTGGCACAGGTGGAGCTATGATGGTCTGGGCTCCCTCGCCTGCAGTAAGTGCATGAGGAACCCATGGCTGGAACTATAGCTAGGATGGCTGCTTGAAGGGACTGAGGGAATAGTGGATAATCCGAGAGGGTGGGAATCAACCAATACCCTTTCAATGCCCCTTCATCCCCTCCCACTGGAGATCTATTAGAGTCTACTCCCCCCAGAAGACCCAATGAATCCTTAATGTCATGCCTTTCATTCCCTGAGAGGTACAGTGTGGACACCATCTTGGCTGGAAGTCGCCTTTACTAGCCCTCTTATATTCACATATATCTGTTATGAATTTTTTCTTTCTCATACTTTCATGATTGTGACTCTTTTACCCTTCCATGTGCACCATACTCCTTTAAGCATTTATTGCACTGCTAACTTGTTTATCGTGAATTTATTTGTGTTCATCTTAAAATATCTTATTTCTCATCTATTTTAAAAGTTTTATGTATATATCAATTTTGTTTAGCAGTAGTTATTACTATTATGACTAGAAATGTAATATTTTGTGGTCCCCTAACTCTCAGAATTCTTTTCTTTTAAATTTTTATTAGCATTTTCCATGATTATAAAAAAAAATCCCATGTTAATTTTCTCCCTCCCGCCCACTTTCTCCTTTCAAATTCCATTCTCCATCATATTACCTCCCCATTACAATCATTGTAATTACATATATACAATATCAACCTATTAAGTATCCTCCTCCCTTCCTTTCTCTACCCTTTATGTCTCCTTTTTAACTTACTGGCCTCTGCTACTAAGTATTTTCATTCTCACGCAGAAGCCCAGTCATCTGTAGCTAGGATCTACATATGAGAGAGAACATGTGGCGCTTGGCTTTCTGGGCCTGGGTTACCTCACTTAGTATAATCCTTTCCAGGTCCATCCATTTTTCTGCAAATTTCATAACTTCATTTTTCTTTACCGCTGAGTAGAACTCCATTGTATAAATGTGCCACATCTTCATTATCCACTCATCAGTTGAGGGACATCTAGGCTGGTTCCATTTCCCAGCTATTATAAACTAAGCAGCAATAAACATGGTTGAGCATGTACTTCTAAGGAAATGAGATGAGTCCTTCGGATATATGCCTAGGAGTGCTATAGCTAGGTGATATGGTAGATCAATCTTTAGCTGTTTTAGGAACCTCCACACTGATTTCCACAATGGCTGGAACAGATTGCATTCCCACCAGCAGTGTAGAAGGGTTCCTTTTTTTCCAAATCCCCACCAACATTTATGATCATTTGTTTTCATGATGGTGGCCAATCTGACAGGAGTGAGATGGAATCTCAATGTAGTTTTAATCTGCATTTCCCTGATGACTAGTGATGTAGAATATTTTTTTTAGATGCTTATATGCCATTCGTGTTTCTTCCTTTGAGAATGCTCTATTTAGCTACATAGCCCGTTTTTTGATTGGTTTGTTTGATTCCTTATTATTTAACTTTTAGAGTTCTTTGTATATCCTAGATATTAATCCTCTATCAGATATATTTCTGGTGAAGATTTTTTCCCATACTGTAGGTTGCCTCTTTGCTTTTTTCACTGTGTCCTTTGCAGTGCAAAATCTTTGTAATTTCATGAGGTCCCAGTGATTAATCTGTGGTTTTATTGCCTGAGCAATTGGGGTTGTATTCAGAAAGTCTTTGCCAAGACAAATATGTTGGAGGATTTTCCCTACTTTTTCCTCTAGCAATTTCAGAGTTTCAGGTCTGATTTTAAGGTCCTTAACCCATTTGGACTTAATTTTTGTGCATGGTGAGAGAGAAGAATCTATTTTCATCCTTCTGCAGAAATATATCCAGTTTTCCCAACACCATTTGCTGAAGAGGCTGTCTTTTCTCCTATGAGTATTTTTGGCATTTGTATCGAATATCAGGTGGCTATAGCTATTTGGGCTTACATCAGGGTCCTCTATTCTGTTCCACTGATCTACATGTCTGTTTTTGTGCTAGTACCACGCTGTTTTTGTTACTATAGCTCTGTAGTATAGGTTAAAATCAGGTATGGTGATACCACCAGCCTTATTTTTGTTGCTCAGTATTATTTTAGATATTCGAGTTTTTTTTTGTGATTCCAAATGAATTTTTGGATTGTTTTTTCTATCTCCATAAAGAATGCTTTTGGAATTTTGATAGGGATTGCATTTAATGTGTAGATTGCTTTTGGTGAGATTGCCATTTTCACAATATTGATTCTTCCAATCCAGGAACAGGGGATGTTTCTCCACTTTTAGTGTCTTCTGCAATTTCTTGCTTGAGTGTTTTAAAGTTCTCATTGTAGAGATTCTTTACTTCTTTGGTTAGGTTTATTCCAAGGTAATTTATTTACTTATTTTTCTGATGTAATTGTGAATGGGAGCGATTCTCTGATTTCATCCTCTGTGTGTTTGTTGTTAGCATATATGGAGGCTACTGATTGCTGTGTATTTATTTTGTATCCTGCTACATGGCTGTAGGTTTTGATCAGCTCTAACAGTTTGCTAGTAGAGTCTTTAGGGTCCTTTATGTGTATAATCATGTCATCTGCAAATAATGATAACTTAATTTCTTCCTTTCCAATTTGTGTCCCTTTTATGTGTGTCTCTTGCCCTATTGTGATGGCTAAGACTTCCAAAACTATATTAAATAAAAGTGGTGACAGTGGACACCCTTGTCTTGTTCCTGATTTTTCGGAAAAGCTTCCAGTTTTTTCCCCATTTAATAATATGTTGGTTGTAGGCTTGTCATAAATAGCTTTTATTATATTGAGATATTTTCCTTATATTCCCAGTCTCTGCAGGACTTTTATCATGAAGGGATGTTGGATTTTGTCAAATGCTTTCTCTGCCTGTAATGAGATGATCATGTGATTTTTGGCCGTCAACCTGTTTATATAATGTATTACATTTATAGATTTGCGTATGTTGAACCATCCCTCCATCTCTGGGATAAAGCCTACTTGGTCAGGGTGAATGATCTTTTTGATATACTCTTGTACTCTATTTGCATCCATGTTCATGAGGGAGATTGGTCTGTAATTTTCTTTTTTTGTTCTATCTTTGCCTGGTTTTGGTATCAGGGTGATGCTGGCCTCATAGTAGGAGTTTGGTAGAATTCCTTCTTTTTCTATTTTCTGGAAAAGCTTAAGAAGCAATGGTGTTAGCTCTTCCTTAAAGGTCTGGTAAAATTCAGCAGTGAATCCATCTGAGCCTGGGCTATTTTTAGTTGTGAGATTATTGATAACTGTTCGGATCTCCATGTTTGTTATAGGTTTATTAAAGTGATTAATCTCATTTTTATTTAATTTAGGTAGGTCATATAAATCAAGGAAAGCATCCATTTCTTTCAGGTTTCATACTTTTTGGAGTAGATGCTTTTATAGTATGTCCCTATGATTTTTTGTATTTCTCTGAAATCTGTTGTGATGTTACCTTGTTCATCTCTGATTTTATTAATTTGTGTCTCTTCTCTCTTTCTTTTGGTCAGATTTGCTAAGGGTTTATCAATCTTGTTTATCCTTTCAAAGATCCAACTCTTTGTTTCATTAATTCTTTGTATTTTTTTTTTGTTTCTATTTCATTAATTTCTGCCCTAATCTTTATTATTTCTTCCCGCCTACTGATTTTTGGTTTGCCTTGTTCTCCTTTTTCCAAGGCTTTAAGGTGAAGCATTAGGTCATTTACTTCTGACCTTTATAATTTCTTAATATAGGCACTAAAGGCTATAAATTTACCTCTTACAACTGTCTTCATTGTGTCCCAGAGATTTTGATATGTTGTATTCTCATTATCATTTGACTCTATAAATTTTTTGATTTCCTTATTGATTTCTTCATTGACCCATTCATCATTTAGTAGTGTATTGTTTAGTTTCCATGTTTTTGTGTATGCTCCATAGCCTTTTTGCTACTGATTTGTAGTTTAATTCCATTGTGGTCAGATAGAATGCAAGGAATTATTTCAATTTTCATGAATTTGTTAAGATTTGCTTTGTGTCCTAATATATGGTCTATTTTAGAGACTATTCCATGTGCTGCTGAAAAGAATGTATATTCTGCAGCATTTGCATGAAATGTCCTGAATATATCTGTTAAGTCCATTCCTTCTATGACCTCATTTAGTCCAGATGCCTCTCTGTTTACTTTTTTCCCGGGATGACCTGTCAATTGATGAGAGTGGGGTGTTAATGTCACCCACTACCACTGTGTTTGGTGTTATCTGTGACCTTACTTCTAATAGTGTTTGTTTGATGAATTTGGGATCCTCCATGTTAGGTGCATATATGTTTAGGATTGTAATGTCTGCCTGTTGGAGTGTGCTCTTAATTAATATAAAGTGACCTTCTTTATCTATCTTGACTAACATTGGACTAAAGTCTACCTTGTCAGATATTAGGATAGCAACCCCTGCTTGTTTTCTAGGCCCATTTGCTTGAAACACTGTCTTCCAACCTTTCACTCTAAGATAATATCTATCCTTTGTAGAAAGGTGAGTTTCTTGGAGACAACAAATTGTAGGATTGTGCCAGTCTGCAAATCTATGTCTTTTTGTTGGGGCATTGAGGCCGTTGATATTAAGAGATATTATTAAAAGGTGTGTATTTATGTTTGCCATTTTTTTGTGGTTCTGGTTCTACCTGTGCTCTCTTGTGTTAACTAGTATTTGTGTACTGCTTGTTTTTTCTAGGTTCCTTATATGTGTGCTTTTCCTTTTCTTCAGCATGGAGGATTCTATCAAGTAATTTTGGTAGAGCTGGTTTTGTCTTCAAATACTCCTTTAACCTGCTTTTGTCATGGAATGTCCTTATTTCTCTGTCTATTTTAATGGCTAACTTTACAGGATAAAGTAACCTTTTTTGACAGTTGTTATCTTTCAGAACTTGGAATATATCACTCCAAACCCTTCTGGCTTTAAAAGTTTGTTTTGGGCCGGGTGTGGTGGTGCACGCCTTTAATCCCAGCACTCGGGAGGCAGAGGTAGGAGGATCACTGTGAGTTCAAGGCCACCCTGAGACTACATAGTGAATTCCAGGTCAGCCTGAGCCAGAGTGAGACCCTACTTCGAAAAACCAAAAAAAAAAAATAAATAAAATAAAAAATAAATAAATAAAATAAATGAATAAATAAATAAATAAATAAATAAATAAAAGTTTGCTTTGAATAATCTGCTGTAATCCTGATGGGCTTGCTTTTGTAGGTAACTTGCTTTTACTCTACCTGCTTTCAATATTTTTTCTTTGGTGTGTGTGTTTGGAAGTTTGATTATAATATGGCAAGAAGAGGTTCTTTCCAGGTTTTGTCTGGTTAGGGTTCTAAAGGCTTCCTGTATCTGCATTGGCACCTCTTTCCCAATTTGGGGGAAATTTTCTTCTATGATTTTGTTGAAGATGCCTACTATGCCTTTGGAGTGGAATTCTTCTCCTTCTACTATGCCCTGAATTCTTATATTTGACCTTTTCATAGTGTCCAGAATATCTTGAAATTCCCACTCATACTTTTCTGTTTGTCTTTCTCTTTGTTGGCCTGTATTAGATCTGCCACCTGGTCTTCTAGCTTAGATATTCTGTCCTCTCCTTCATCCATTCTACTGGTGAGATTTTCTACAGAGTTTTTTATTTCATTAACTCTGTTCTTCATTGGTAGTAATTCTGACTGGTTTTTCTTTATTATTTCCATTTCCTTATTTATGTCTTATATTGCCTTCTTTATTTCATGAAATTGGTGTCCTGAAACTTCTTTGATTCCTTTGATTTCCTCTTTAAGTTCCTCTTTGACTGCTTTGATTTGTTCTCTGACTTCTTTGAACATATTTACAATCAATCTTTTGAAATCTTCTCAGGCATTTCCTCTAAATTGTTCTCACTGGAGGTCATATCTGATGCATTAATACTTTTAGGTGGATTTCTATCATATTGCTTTTTAGTGTTTCTTGTGTTATACTGTATATATTTTTGCATCTTGGATTAAGTTAATGCTTGGATTTTCTAGCTAGCTGGGTATTCTTAGCAGTATCAATTGTTTTGATGTTATATATTTTCAGGGTAACAGCTTAAGGTGTTAGGTGTGGCTCTTCAGACTCTCAGAGTATCTACAAAAGTGCTCCTAGGGGTTGAGTTTCCCTGCTATGGATGTATTCAAGTAGGCTGAGTGGAATAAAATACAGGTAGATTCTAAAATTAACGAAACACTGTACCCAATCAATCAAAAACAGCCCCGAGTGTGTATGCCAGAGTAGTTATTATAATAACCAGATCCTCTATCAACATAGAGGTTAAGATTTCTGGTCTGTTGAGGGATCCAAGTCAGCTTGTGACCAAGTGAGACCCTTCCCTGGTGCAATCTCAGTTACCTTGGATGATTTTGGTCTCAGTTAAGTTGCTGACTGGTCGTCGGGCTGTGTTCTGATTTCTGGAGCTGGGCACTGGCTTTTCTTGTGGGCCAAACCGAGCCTGGCAACTGTCGCCCTGCAGATCATCACCCCTGCTGCTGGAACTGCTGCTGCTAAAGCTGCCTCTGCTGGGTCTGTCAGCAGCTGAAGCTGCTGCTGCTGGGCCCACCTCTGCTGCTGCCTCTGCTGCTGCTGCTGCTACTGTAGCTACCACTCCTGGAGCCTCTGCTGCTGCTAAAGCTGCTGCTGCTGGGTCCACTGCTGCTGCTGCCACTGAAGGTGCTGCTGCTGGGTCTGCTGCTGCTGCTGCTCCTGGGTCTACTGCTGCTGGGTCTGCCGCTGCTGCTGTTACTGGGTCTGCTGCTGTTGGGGCCTTGTTACCAGTGCCGGAGCCACTGATGTTGATACCGGACTCTGCTCCTGCTTGGTTCCCACTGTCTGCCCAACTGGCATGGCTGGGTCCCCGGACCGCTGGTCTGTTCACAGAAGCTGGGCACAGGCAGTGGGGAAAGGGAGGGAGCCACAGCTGCTCTAGTTCTCTCGCTGTTCCACATGTTCTTCTACCTCGTGGTCTGCTCCTCCGTTGCTCACTGCCGCTCTCCCTTCATGTTTCCTGAGTTGTGGAGAGCTCCGGTGTGAGTGGAAGCTCCCCACACCTGGCTTTTCCTGTGGCTGAAGCCGTGCCAGGTGGCTTTCTGGTGCACCGCCACTGCCGCTGTTGGCGGAGCTGCCGGGGCCGCTTTTGCTGGCCTGTGCTGGCTCTGGATGCACTGGATCTCTTCTACTTCTCCACTGCTGCTTCAATTTCCTATATACCTCACTTTTTAGTAAAAATGTGTACTTTGCTGGGATGTTTTGGTCTTTTTTCCCCCCAGGCTGCTTTGGCAAGGTACCTATGCCACCAACTTAACTGGAAGTCTCTCAGAATTCTTAATTGGAGAACTGATTTTTTTTTTTAAATACTCGTGATTTTGCTGTTGCAGGTGAGTTGGTATATTTGTTTTACATATTTTCCTTCTTTCTTCCTTTCTTTTTACTTACATTTTTGGAATTTTGATTGTACTAGGCCTTGAAGAAGTTCTTCTCTCATCATTTTTATTTGAAAATTTAAATGCATCTTTTTTTAATATCCATTTCTGAAAAAGTGAATCTTAATTAATTATACTTGTCTATGGACCATACCAATAGTACAGTATGCTGTGAACTGATAATGTAATAGCATTTCTTGAGTAGTCTAAAAAAAATAAAAGTAATTATTATATTTAAGCAGACTTTAGGGACATAATAGCTACAAATTAATGGCTACTAGAAGAGCAGAAAAAAACTACATCATTCAATTTTGAGTCATAACCACTCTATACATAAGCAAACAATATCTATTGGGTTTTTGATTTATATATGAATATAAACAAATTATTTTTGTCATTTTGCAATTATAAGTTATTTATAATAAAAGAGGAGTTTGTTATTTTGTTTGGATCTTGATGTTACAAGCCCTTAATTCAAGCCCCAGCACCATAAATACACACACACATACACGCATGCACACAAACACACATGTGTAAAGGACTTCTTATAAATAAAATTAGTGAAGACAATTAAGAGAACAGTATATTACATGCAAGAATTTATTCATTTCTACTCAAATTACTGCAAAATATATGTGAATGCTAATGACAAAATATCTATGAAATAAATACTACTAGGGTAACTGCTAATTGTTTCACCTTGTACTATCAGTATAGTATTTTCCTCTGGTTTTCAAACAGCTATTAAATATTATTATTATTATTATTATTATTTGTTTTTGTTGTTGTTATTTTGTTCTGGTGGATCAAATGCAGAATTTTTAATTTTAATTTTTTATGACAGCAAGAGTGAGAGTGAGAACATGAGAATTGGCATACAAGGGCCTCAAGCCACTGCAATCAAAGGCCAGCCACATGCACCATCTTGTGTGTGTGTACAGCCTTGTATGCTTGTGTCACCATGTGCATCTGGGTTTGTTGGATCTTGAGAGTTGACCATATGTCCTTAGGCATTGCAGGCAAGCCCCTTAACTTCTTAGCCATCTCTTCTGCCAAGGATTGTTTTGTACATAGTTACAAACTCTCCAATTGAACTGTACTCCTTAATCCTTTATTTTTACTTAAACATATTTCTTTAAATAAACATTGACAAATAATATACATATATATTTGTAGGCTATGATAAAGTATTTTGATATGTATTTATAATATGTAATGGTCAATTTATACTGTCCAGTTTTCTAGTTGTTCCTTGACTGAGATGATAAGATATAATAAAATATGTGCATGTATTTTACACATAGAGTTTACACATTAGAACATAAAATCCTGTTTAGTTTTTAATTTGTAATTAGTTAAAAAAGGGTTGATGTTCCTCACATACACAGATAATTCAGTACGTCTTAATGAATTTTACTGGATACTCATAATCATATACTGTAGTGAAGATTTTAACTAATAATAAAGGGTAGTTGTGATGTAGAACAGAAGTGATTTTTGAGCAGAGAATATCATAGTCTTTACAAATAAAATGTATAGAACTTAAGTCCATAATTCACTCAATTTAACTTTTCCAAACTGTAATGGTGATGTACACTTATTAAGTGCTTATTATGTTCAAAGCTCTGTGCTAAGAAAATATGGGAATTCAAAGACGAAAATGGTGAACTCCATTTTGTCTTATAGTAGATGGGAAGAAAGATACATAAATGAATATGTGATAGTTTTGCAGTCAGTTTCCTATTGCTTGAAGAAGCACCCAACCAAGAGCAGCTTATGGGAAAAGGGGGGGTTATTTTGGCTTACAGATTCAGTGGAAGCTCATTGGTGACAGGGAAAATGATGACATGAGCAAATAGTGGATATCACCTCATTGGCAACACCAGGTGGATATCAGCAACAGGAGAATGTACCAAACATAGTCATGGGGAAACTAGCTATGATAGCAATAAACCCAACCCCAACAATACAATACCTCCAGGAGGTGTGAATTCACAAATCTCTATCAGCTGGGAACCAAGCATTGAGAACATCTGAGTTTATGGGGGATACCTGAAACAAACTACCACAGATAGAGTCAGACTTATGTAGTTTTCTTACTTATTCTTTATTTTTTTTAAATAACTTCTCAAGAGAAATATTAAATATTCCTTATTCGTGACTGTTACTTGAAGAATATACTTTCATGTTCCATTAATTTTCATAGGATGCACCTCTTGGTAGTCTGCCTCAACATTACTATCTGGCTTTCTCAGGTACCTGCTTCTCCCTCATCCTGTGGTTATCAATTTCACTCTATTGTTATATATTATATTTTAGAAAAGTTTGTATCACAGCATAGTTGTCCTTCAAATTTTCTTTTAATTTGAAAATATCAGACTGTGACAGTTCTAAAGAGTGGCCAAGGTCTACCATGGGGTAATTTCATGACAATCATCAAATAAAGATGAAAGGTGTGTCCTCTTTGAGGTCAAGAGAATGTCAAAATTTATTTATTTATTCAAAAGAGTTAGAAGTCATATTTCTTTTGATAAAAAGATAGATTTTTTTTATGCTAAACAAAACATTTTTTTTACAAGCATAAGTGCACTGTCTCTCTGTTCCCCTGACTAATTGACAGAATATTCTGCTGCATTGTAAATTATGCTCGAATCACTCATTAAGGTCACATTTTATTGGTAGTTTTGGCTTACTTAGCAGTTATTTCATCAATCAAATTCTACTATTTTAGGTCAACCTACATGAGTAGATCTGAGACTAATCATACTAACAATCTCAGTAATAGAAAGTTCAGGAAATATTTAAGCAGAGACAATTAAGAAAATGAGCCTTTGGTTGTAGAGTTTGGCACATAAAATAGATTTAAAGTTATAACAGTAACTGGAGTAACTGAGAAGCAGATGGCATGACTGCATTTTGAATTTAATTACAAATAGGTGTGCAATGAAAGAATGACAAAAGAAAAAAATAAAATTGCTATCATTGTCCTTATAGAGATTAATTTGTTGTCTTTCAATTTCTGGTAATTTGAAATAACTGGTCTTATATTAACCACATTCAGAATGCAATTATAAGACACATGCTTATACAGTTTATTCTTGTTAATCCTGCTAAGTGCAACTGTGAATAAATTAGAAATAAAGCAGGTGTGTGTTGGCTTTAGAAATAAAAGAATGTAATCCAAGGATGATAATTCAGTTAAGGGTAGAGATTCTGACAAAGAGACAGTCAACAAGGAGAATCCGTAAGTTTGCTTAAAACTACCCTCAAATATGTATCAGATCTATAAATCATTCATTTTTGGAAGACACTCTAAAACAAATGAGAACAGGAGAGCCAGAAGACAGAATATATTGTACAGGTACGGTAACAGATTGCCAATGTGGGAAAGAGTTTGGAAGTTTACAGAGACTTGGTAACTATCTTGGACTAAACTTTGAGATCTGGGTGTTGATCATTATAAATGATGAAGTCAGTGGCAAGAGTTATCTTTTAATATTAAGGGATTTATTTTATGAAAAATTCAAAATGGAGTAATACTAAGAGATCACAAAAAGAATCCACCACACATTTAGTTTGATCACAACAGATACTCTTCCTGGGAATACAATAGAAACCAAGGTTTCTATAATGAATAGTCCAAAATATTTATTATTGAAATCAAAAACTATATCCCATCTGAACAGATTGAAGAAAATTTGATTCATAACCAAGGAAAATATATCCAATGTAAAGGTACTTAGATGAACACAATTATGAAATTAACAGAATGAGACTTTAAAGAAGCCATCATAAATATAGTTACTGCTTAGATGAAAAGATTTTCCAACTGAGCAAACAATTGGGAAATCCTAGTGGGAAAATTAAATTATCAAAAATTAAGTGAATATACTAGGATTTAAAAATTAAATATTGGAAATGAAAATTTCACTTTAAGAGCTTAATAAGAGACTGGGAGTAATACAAATAATGTGTAATGTGCTAAAAGATAATAATCAACATAAAATAATTGCTAAATATGAAAAATCTATCATAGGAAATCAGTGTCATGTAAGTGAGGAGATGTAGATTGGGGCATAAAATGCTTAAATAAAACTTTCTGCATCTCCAACTTTTATGGAAAGAACATAACAAACAGACACATATAAATTTATAGATCTACCAAGCAAATCAAAAGAAAAAGAAAATCATTTCTAGGAAAATTTTGGCAAATCAAACAAAAAGGTAGCAGCTAAGGTGTTTGCCTGTGAAGCCTATGGATTCAGGTTCTCAATTCCCCAGTATCCATGTAAGCCAGATGCACAAGCTACACATGCATCTGGAGTTCATTTACAGTGACTAGAGGCACTGGGGTGTCCAATTTCTCCCCCTTTTTCTCTTTCAGATAAATAAATAAAATATTTAAAATAAATTAATTATAAAAAGACTTTAAAACAACAGAGAAAGAACACAGATTACTATCATGTTAATTATTATGTTATGGAGGATTTTTTTTCCATTAGAAGAGTAGAAGACAAAAGTAAATGGAGTCACTTTTTTTTAAGTGTATGGAGGAAGAACCTATCAGCCTTGATATAATTCACTATCAAGGGAAAGTATTCATTGGAAATAAGGGTAAAGGAACATAATTTTACAAAACAGACACTGAGATTATTTGTTAATTTTTATAGGACTATAAGAAATACTAAAGAAAGTGTTTTTTTTTTTTTTTTCTTAGATTGGGTTGTAGTTACCTTCAGGTAGCTGGACAAAACAAACAACTGGAAACAGCAGATGCAAAGAACTAATTTATTTTAGCTTACAATCTCAAGGGGAAGCTTCATGATGGCAGTGGAAAGGATGGCATGTGCATAGGCAGGACATCACTTCTGCCACTGTAGGAAGAAAATAGAAGCAGAAGAATGAAACTAACTCTATCAATGGGGAGCTTCATATAATGCCTGTAAGCCTACCCTCAACAACATAACACCTCTAGGCAAGGCTCCACTTACTGAGTTGACATCACCTGGGGATCAAACATTCAGACGACCTAAATTAATGGGGGATACCTAATTCAAACTACCACAGACCGAAAAAATTTAATATGGAAACTCATATTTACAAGGATAAATAAAAACATTAGGTTGGATAAATATGTAGTGGAATAGTTTGAATGCAAATGCATTTACCCCATGGACTGAGATCTTTTTGATTAAGCTTGAACCTTGAGCCTCCACAAGCCTGCTAAAGAAGGTGTTGCTTGGGGGTAGATCTTGTTGTTCAGGTCTAAGGTGTGTTCAGAGAAGTTGGAGCTCTGGGTGTTCATGTTTGCTGGATATTTGGTTGTGTTTCTCTGATATGAGTATGTGCAAGTCAGCCAGCTTATTCTGCTGTGCAGGAACTCCTAATATATTCTGTAAGTCTAAAATAAACCTTTTCCTCCCACAATGTACTTTTGGTTGGGTGTTTGTCCAGCAAAGGCAAAAATAACTGCAAGGGTACAATTTGGTACTGAAAAGTGGGGATGTTGCTATGGTAAATCTGTCCATATTGGTTTTGGTCTTTTTGAAGCAAATTTATAGGAAAAATGTAAAAAGATTTGGTACTTTAGACTGGAGAAGCCTTGTAGTACTATAATCAGAAATTGATATGCTATTCTAGTGAGAATTTGAAAATTATAAATGAAGAGAGAATTGGGGACTGTAAAGACTTGACTTATGAAGTTTTAAAGGGGAAAGAGAGAACTTTGTTGGAGCAGGCCTACTGGCATAAAGGTTGGATCTATTCTTCCACTCATGCCCAGAGGTTGTATTTTAAAGTAATGGATTGGTATGTTTGGCTGAAAGTATGAAATAGAAAGATATGAAAAATATATGTTTTATTCCAGGAAAAATTCAAGCAAGTTTGAACTTACAGGTACAGAGACTGGTTTTAGGTTACTGAAGTTGAGATTTTTAAGTTGATTTCCACCATGAAGGGTGAGCCAACTCCTTTGCATTGGGATAATGAAAAAGAAGCATGAGGGTGAAATATACCCATTCAAGGCTCAAATGAGTAAGAATACAAATTCTTCTGCAAGGAGGTGACTTGAATAATGAATTTTAAAAAAGATCCATGCTGTTCAAGGTCAAGGTTTATTGCCTTTAAATTTGGCTATTCTGCTTACCTGGAAATGATTTTGGAAGCATGCAAAATGCAAGCAAGTGAGTCATAAAGTTCAGTTACATTTTGTTTCTTGGAAATGGCCCATGGGCAAAATGAACCAGGGTTGAAATCTCTGTGTTGAGGCCCAATAAGGTTATTGCATGGCGCTATGAAGATGAACTGTGGTTTCCAGTATAAACGTACAGATATTTTGGTTATAGCAGGACTGTGAAACTGCTGCTAATTGTAGGGGCAGAACTGGAATCCAGAGACTTTAACACCAGTATGTCTGTTGGACTTGAAGTGTAGATGTTTGATGTTTACTTGTTGGATATTACTTTCATTGGTCCAGTCTCTCCTTTGTTATGCCTTTTTACAATGGAAATGTTTATTCTGTGTCATTATGTGTTAGAAGTAATAACTTGAATTTTGATCTTACAAGACTCATAGTTAAGAGACAGTCTTTGCTGTTAAAGTTGGGGACATATGAAGTTAATTTAAATGTAATTTGTATTATGAGATTGTCATGAGTCTATGGGAGCCAGGGTTATAAAAACTAAAAATGGAAATATTATATACTTAAACATAGGATGTAGCAAAAGCCATATTAAGGGGAAATTCTGTAGCACTGAAAACTCAAAAGAGTTTTCTCATACTCATGTAAATCATGAGTTTATCCTAATGAGTTTATCCTACTCAGGAAGAAGCAGAAACACACTATGGATACATATGACATGCATAAATCCTCAAGATTTATAGAAAACCAGAAATAAAAAGTCTACATACTTAAACTCCTATGATATTTTTCAGCAGGCTATGCTACAGCAATGAAATTAATAAATTTTCTGGAACAAAGAGTGGGAAGAATATCTTCTTAAAAGGAGCCTGATCATAACAATCAAAGGGACTTTATTTTTTTTTTAATTTTTTTAAAACTTTTTATTTATTTATTTGAGAGCGACAGACATAGAGAGAAAGACAGATAGAGGGAGAGAGAGAGAATGGGCACGCCAGGGCTTCCAGCCTCTGCAAACGAACTCCAGACGCGTGCGCCTCCTTGTGCATCTGGCTAACGTGGGACCTGGGGAACCGAGCCTCGAACCGGGGTCCTTAGGCTTCACAGGCAAGCGCTTAACCGCTAAGCCATCTCTCCAGCCCTCAAAGGGACTTTATAAGATGAAGAAAATATCCCATATTTTTTATGTTGGACATCACAAAGTTATGAATATTTCTAAATTCAGAAAATTTCACATTTGAAGTCTGAGTATTTTTCTGTACATATATTTATCTCAATAAATAAAAGATAAAAAGAGATTTTAAGGTTATAGTTTACATTTTTTATAATTACTGAACAATCGCTTATAATAAAAGTAGAGCTAAAATGTAGGGCTAGATTTTAGACAAAGAAATTTTATTTGAAGAAATTAGATGATTTATTTGCATATTATATTTTTTCAATCTAGAGCTTTGATTATTCCAAAAATGTGTTTCTTTGAGGATGTTTCATAATACTTCCATACCTATTAGAATGAAATCCAAAGCAACATACCAAAAGTATTAGTGACATGAAACAGGCTAAGGCTTATACTTTACATGAAGAAATGAATTTAATCCCCAGAATCACACTTCTTACCATAATAGTAGTCATTTTCTAAACTGAATGACTTTTCATAAGTGAGTCCAAACTCTAGCAAAACAGATGAAAAATTGCAAAATCGGCATAATATGGGATCAAAAAGATTAGTACCTTATATCTTTTTATGGTTGCCTGAAACTATTTACAATTTTACACTAGAAGTAACTGATGCTACTCAAATGGAGACTTCTTCAAGGGGAAAAAAAAGATCTCTCAAGCCAAAATGATTTCCTATTTTCTCTAGATCAAATAAGGCACCAACATGAATACCAGAAAACTAACTTTGGTTTTCAAGGATAAAAGTACTCAGAACTCTCAAGTTGCAGCAAAAGAAGTAAAGATCGCATTTTTGTGTAGATGCGTGTAAAGATGAAGGCTAGAATACTGAGGTTCAAGACAAAATAGGTCATTGAGGACACACAAAATAATGAAGTATATTATTTATATTTTTGAACATATGTGCCAGGGTATTTAGTATAAGTAAGGTGCCCATTTTTTCATTGGCTGTATGTTGAAATTATTCTTACTTTCAAGAGTATACCCAGGTTCTTTCCTCACAAAGTAGGACTCTTGCCTCTTTTAAAGCCAATGACAATGTGTGGGTTAAAAGTCTCTGAGCTTTTTCTCTGCTTTGCTCTTCAGCCTAAAGTTGAGAACAGCCTGTATATATATATAATTTTTTTTAGAGAGTCAGAGAGAGGAGACACAGAGAATTGTTATGTCAGGGTCTCTGTAACTGTAATGGAACTTCAGATACTCGCATCACCTAGTGAGCATGTGCAACCTTGCACTTACTTTACCTCTGTGCATCTAGCTAATGTGGGATCTGGAGAGAGATCCAACACAATTCCTTAGGCTTCTCAGGCAAGCGCCTTAACTGCTAAGCCATTTCTCCAGCTGTGAAAAGACTGGCAGAAAGTTTCAGATAAAAATTATTGCAAAATTCAGATGAGAAATGTAGAAGACTTAGAACTGTTTCATGAAGAGGTAATTTTACTTGGAGTCCTTAGCTCTCTCACTCAAAGGCATTTCCTCAAAGAGCATCTGCAGGCATAGTCTCCATTAGTACTGGGTATGTACTCTCATACTTTTTCAGGGTTACTTATTTACTTATCTTCCCTGCTAAGTTTGCTTCACCAATCTTCCTTAATTCTTTTTGAGGTATGTGAAATCAGGTTTTATTTCTTACTTATTTGTTATTGTATTATTGACACTGAATAGTAATATTTAATGGAAAGTATTAAATAATTTGCATTCCAGTTTGAACATTTTAGCATAGATGAACTTATGAAGTAGGGAGTATATTCATGCTGTGATTCATCTCCTGCTTTGATTTAATTACCAAAATATTTAAAAACTTTGTAGAAACTTTAAACTAGGGTTGGAGAAATGGCTTAGCCATTAAGGTGTTTGGATATAAAGCCTAGGGACCCAGGTTTCATTCCCCAGTACCTACTACACAAGGTGGTGCATGTGTTTTGAATTCGTTTGCAGTGGCTGGAGTCTCTGGTGTGCCCATTCTGTCTTGTACTATCTGCCTCTCTCTCTTGGTAAAATAAATAAATAAAAAACTAGTTGCACATAAATGTTATAAATAGTGCCACTAAAGCACACATTTAATTTTATTGACAATGTTCCCTTTATTCCAGTTTGCTTTGTGATACAGAATCATGTTTGTTTGCGTGTGTGTGTGTGTGTGTGTGTGTATGTGTTACAGTTTAAGTGTTCCTCAAAAGCTCATTATTAGGGCTGGAGAGATGGCTTAGCAGTTAAGGCATTTGCCTGCAAAGCCAAAGGACCCCAGTTCAATTCTCCAGGACCCATGTAAGCCAGATGAACAAGGGGGTGAATGCATCTGGAGTTTGGTTGCAATGGCTGGAGACCCTGGTGTGCCCCTCTCTCTCCTTCTTTTTCTCTCAAATAAATAAATAAGTAAATAAAATACATTATTTTTAAAGCTCATTATTAAAAGATTGATTCTGAATTTGATAGTGGGAACTTGAAGTGTGGAGGCCTAGGTATGTCTTAAGGATAGGTGTGATATTCCCATTTTTTTCTCTCTCTCCCTCTCTTTCCCATTTTCTACTCTCTTCACATCCATAAGATGTGTAGTTTTGGTTCTCCATGTGCTTCTGTAAGAATTTACCACCATGGGCCTAACATAATGAGTCCAAATGCTCCTGGACTACAACCTCTAAAACTGTGAACCAAAAATAAATGCATTTTTATAATAGTATTGCAGGTATTTTATACAATAATATAAAACCGACCAACATATTTTCTGTATATGTGTAGTATTTTTAAAATGTGTAATGATAATTGGAACATATTAATGAATACTTCAGCAATAGAATCCAATATATTTATGTAATTATAACTAAGACCTCATTTGGAAAGATCATCTCACAATAGGAAAATTTAGTAACAGCTTTTCAGGTAGCTTTTTGAGCTGATACTACTCAGGAAAAGATCCCACTTTGTCATTATCCAATATGAGCCTGACCAACAGGCAGAAAGAATAACAATGATAGAATGTATTGATTTCCTTTAGCAAGTTGAACATATTGCTGTCATTAGTTCTAGGGCTTCAGATCATTTCAGGTTTGCCCTCCTTGAACAAGCTCCCTGTAACTCCCTTTCATTGGTCAACTTTCTAACAAAGATTTTCTTCCTCTTTTAAAACTATAAGAGCAACTCTATAATATAATATAAATGTTTTATGAGATAGTATTGTCAGCTATTGATGGTTTATAGAAATGCACACTGGGTGGTATAATTATTTAAAGTTTAAAATGTGCTGAACAGAACTCTGTTTTAATAAGCATTTCAGAAGTTGAATAGATGAAGTTCAAAGGACAAATGCTTTTTAAACAAAATTATTCATTTCATTTCCCATGTTTGAAATGATTTGTTTAAAGCTGCTATTCAAGCTAAAAAGGATTTCCTTTGTCTTAATTGTTAATACAATTAGTTGCAGTGTAATATCTGCTGTTTTGAACAATAATACTACACATTAATGAGGTTTATGCTAATTTTTATTCTCAAACGTCAATTTTCCAGATAAAAGCACACAAAGATTTTCATTTTTCCTTTAATTTACATTCATACCAATATTGGTTTATTTTGCTTATTATCCATATTAACTAATATATGAGTACATTGCACTTAAGTTTTAAATTTTCTTCACTGAACTCTTGTTTATATCATGAGTACCAAAGGGAGACTGATTGGGAAGTAAATTTTTAGCAAGATCAGTGGTCTCCCTTCTGGTATATTGAAGATATTTAAACTATATATTTCTGAAGCAGGCTTTATGTTAGTTTGGCCTGGAACTCACTCTGTAGCCCAGAGTGATCTTAAACTCACAGGTGCCTCCCAAATGTTGGGATTGCAGGCATGATCCACCAAGCCTGGCTGACTATTTATTTGTTGGAAATGTACACATCTTAGGTGATGTTTTAGACAGACTCCAAAAAAACATGAAGATAGAAGAAATCAGGCAAACCATCATGACGATATGAGGAATTGGTGAGATATCATAATTTCAGGTTTTTCTTAACTTGATTTTATATGAAAAAATGTAAAAAGCCTTCCTTTCAAATGTTTGACAAATGTCAATTGTATATAATTACAGAATATAATGTTATCCTATACCCACATATACACATAGCACAACATGGCAGGATTAAATTGAGCTAACTGATGTGTCCAACAACTTGCAATCTCGTTCTTATGGAGAGGTTTCAAATTTGTTATCAGCAGCTTATAAACATGCAATGAGTAATTATTAACTATAATTACCATGCTATGCAATAGATCTCTAAAACTTACTTCTGACTAACTGAAACTTTGTACCTTTGAGCAAATTAAAAAAAAAATCCTCCTCTGAAATATGCTAGCAAACAATCTTTCAGCTAATTTGAAATTAAGTAAATCAGATGGGTAACAGTGAGGCTGTATGAGATGAAATTTGAAATCGACAGGGACAGTTTGTTTACAAATAGATTTAACAGGAGGAAGAGTATCAGATGTTGGAAAGATAAAAGGGAGGGTGGAAAATAGGATAGAATATGGAGGCAGAAGAATTTTAAGCATTCTGTCTTATCTGTTTGGCCACATGGAAGACATGGACAATACTTTCAAGACTTATAACTGGATCATTGAAAATATAAAACTACATGGAATCTTTGATTTCAAGAAATAAGCTAATAGTCTTAGCATGGTAAAAGTAGATAATGTACTGAATTCTTGACTTGCCTAACACTTTACTTCATAATTGCTAGAGGAAGCCATGAAAGAAAGGGCTTCACTGGAATTAAGATTACCAAATGTGCACTCTTATAAGGTATGTTAATTTCAGCCAAATATAACAAACAGTGATTTACCTGTGATTATTTTGATTAAATACCAAAATATGGGCATGAATTTCATAATAAAAGTGAATTCATTTCTGTAACCAGTTGAATAATTGAATCCAAAGTCTTGATGAATAACTCTTAGCCAAAGTAAGGTCTTTAATGTCTTGCCACAGAACTCTGATTATGTGACCCTCTATATACTGAGCAATTATCTGGATGAAGTTTTTAATAGCCTTCTTTGTAAAAATTTGTGATGACTGAATTATGAGATGGAAAACAGGAAAGATGAATCAATGACTCAAGATCAACCTACTTAAAGCTTGGAAAGATACACTAGAAGTAGAAGAAATCTAATGGTGACAGTCATGAAGTTGCTCATGTTGATTTAAATATAGAGATAGTAATACAATCTCTATAGTACCATTCACAATAAGGAATGACAGCATCACAGAATTATTCTTAAAAGTACTCCATTCATTTTATGTTGTTGCCAACTCAACTGAGTCCAAGAACCAAATGTGGATACTAAAAAACAGGAGGGGGGGGGGAAGAAATGGCAATCAGGTTACATTAAGAGAAGCACAGACCAGGAAAACGAGTTGAAACTGTCACAAAAGCATTGTTACATTTTGTACTTCCTGTTCCTTTTTTAAAAAAAATATAAAGTCCTAATCTTCAGAGTCCAGATGAAAATACTGAGGTCATATGATACATAAGATGCAATTTAATAAATTAGTAATACTAATTCTCAAATAGAAGAAAATTAAAGAAAAGATACAAGTATTGTTTCTACTTAAGATAGAAAAAGGATTAGACTTCCTCTGTAAAGTTAGTACTGGCCATAGCTAGGTCCCTAGGAGATACTAAAGGATCATGCTAAAATAATTCAAACATTAGAAAATATTTTATATAGAACCAAGGTATTAGTTCAAAGTGCTACAAATACAATAGTAAAGTAACACACATAGCACCTGCTCTTATGGAAGTTCCTTTGAATTTGATTTGAGTTCTTGGTGTTATGAAATTTACACTAGACTGTGAGGAGAGAAAGAATATCTGAACCACTATTTACATGTTATAATGTGAACTGGAGGGGAAGTACGTGTTTAAAAGAGAACTGGGTTTGCAGTATGCATTGCTCACCTAATTGCTGAACTTGAATTATTATGAAATATATCCAAAGTTTGGTTTGCTTATTTGTAAATTGGAAATAACAATACATATTTTACCAAAAAAATTTAAAGAATTAAATGAGAAAGTATGTCCAAGAAGTATAGGGGTTTGATCTCCACTCTGACAGTTACTTTCCTGAATTAGGAAAATGTATTCAATTGCTCAGAATTTCATTATTCTCATATTCACACTTTTGTATTTGTTGTTTTCTTAAGGTATGGTCTTACTCTATCGCAGACTGACATACATTTCACTATATATTCTCAGACTGACCTCTAATGCACAGCAATCCTCTGAGATTAAAGGCATGCACCACCATGCCAAGCTTTAACACCTTTTTAATATAGTTATTTTAAGGATTAAGGCTTTTGTTAAAAATAAAGAATATAAAGTGTCTTGAACATAGTTGGCAGTTTGACCTTTTTGTAAGTGTAGTGTGTTAACTTGTGAAATCATAAACTATTTGTTACCACAGTGTTCATATTAGATAACAGAATAGGGGAGACATTGTTAGGGGATTCCTGTAGTGACAGTGAACAGATGATGTAAGAGTGTCTCAAACTTTGATCCATGGACCACTTGCTCCATCTTTAGGAGGAAGAAGGAGAGAAAGAGAGAGAGAAAGAATGGGAAAGCCAGGCAAGCCAGGGCCTTCAGCTGTTGCAGATGAACAATAGCCCTTTGTGCATCTGGCTTATGTTCGTCCTAGGGAATCAAACCTGGGACATTTGGCTTTGTAGGCAAGTGCCTTAACCACTAAACCATTTCTACAGCCCGACCTAATCTAACTTAATAGGTGTGAGAGGGTACCAACTAATCTAGGTTACCACTAAATTGTTTCGAACTGAAAGAATAATAATTCTCTAAATTAGAGTAATCATCTTTGTTAATTCAATAAAATAAGATCCCTTCTGTATTGGACATCCTATTTAATTGGATAATATTTTCTTTTCCCAGGTTTCTACTATCTTCACCCACACATATCACTTAAAGGTTTTTTTTTTTTAACTACAATAAATCAAATAAAATGATTTTAATCCATCATCACTTATTTATTTATCCATTTAGTTTAAATGGGATCACACTACAGCCAGTAATCATCATTTATTTTTGTGTCACAATTAGTTGGCATTAGATTCATTTTCTGATTATTAAATATCCTTACAATTTAGTTCCTGTTAATTACCATTATCCAAATTATCCTGATCTTCTCAAATTTGAAGTTTCAGAAGAAGTTGCCAAAGTCAACCACTACATAAGCTTACAAATTAGATCACTGGGTGACTTTGGGCAAGCTCCTTTGTCCTGATATATGTCAACCCTCCATATGGAAAAAAAAGAAGCAAATGTAATGAGTAGGAGAGAGAGAGAATGTGTATAATCATGTCTTCTTGCCTTTGCATACAAACTCCAGACACATGTGCTACTTAGTGCACCTGGCTTTATGTGGGTACTGGGGAATCAAACCTGAGCCTGGAAGCATTTCAAGCTAGTGCCTTTAACTTGTGAGCCATCTCTTTAACACTTGTTAGGCATTTTTTTTCATGTGTATGTGTGTTTCGTGCATGTCATGGTGTGTTAATATGTGTGTGTGACTATACATGTGTACATGTACATATAAGGACTACAGGGCTGGAGAAATGGCTTAGCGGTTAAGCGCTTGCCTGTGAAGCCTAAGGACCCCGGTTCGAGGCTCAGTTCCCCAGGTCCCACGTTAGCCAGATGCACAAGGGGGTGCACGCATCTGGAGTTTGTTTGCACAGGCTGGAAGCCCTGGCGTGCCCATTCTCTCTCTCTTCCTCTATCTGTCTTTCTCTCTGTGTCTGTCGCTCTCAAATAAATAAATAAATAAAATTTTAAAAATTTAAGGACTAGAAGTCAATATAGGTAATTTCCTCAGTTGTCCTCACCTTATTTTTTTAAGACAGGGCTCTCCCTGAACCTAAAGCTCACCAATTCAGCTGGACAAGCCAGCCATCAAGCCCCAGGGATATTCCTGTCTCTGTTTTCCTGGTATTGGGATTATAGGTGTGCACTATTGCACCTGGATTTTATGTGGATGTTGGCTTTCAAAAGTCAAGTCATTATTCTTGTACTGGGATCACTTTACTGAGTCAGCCACCTTTATGGGCCCTTGTCAAACATTATGAGAAAGTATTGTTTACTTTGTGCTTTTCATTAACTTTGATATATCCAGATTTTTAGAAATATATTTTTCTCCTGGATTCATGTACTATTTTTAAAGACTTGATGTTTTTTTTCAGATTTAGTGAACCAATGAGTTTATTACCATTGCTTATAGAGTAGGCTGAGTGGTTGCTTACAGAAGCAAAGAATCAAGATTTGAATTGTTTTTTGAAATGGTGTTTCATTCTAGAGAAGGATAACTTGGAATTTATTCTGTAGCCCAGGCTGGCCTTGAACTCACAGTGATCCTCCTTTGTCACCCTCCCCAGTGCTGGGATTAAAGATGTGCACCAATATGCCCTGTTTTTTTTTTTTTTTTTTTGTTGTTGTTGATGTTTGTTTGTTTGTTTTTTTTTCAGTTTAGAAGACTTAAAGATAAAAGTACAGGGAACTTGAATCGTAATATATAGTCACTTGAAACTTAAGGAAGGACACGTACTTAGGGAATCATAAAAAAGAGGAAAATCAAACAAGATGAAGCTGTTCTGACAACGTTTTTGTCAGACAGCATGGCCTTCTCATTGGAAACATTAGAAAAGCAATATGAAACTCTGAACTCATATGCTTAGAATAGTATTTTATAAATATTTAATTCTAGTCTTTATGTATTTTTGGTATTATGGCTTCTTATAACTTCTTTCTATGTCTGAAACGCAGTCATTCAGAAATCAATTATTATAAAAATATTACAACATTTACATATTACATATAATTTACATATTACAATATTTCAATATATCAATTGATATAAAATACGCTATAAGGATGATAGACTCCAACTCTTGTTTCTTTCCACTTAAATTTTTTATATATGATTTCTCTGTAAGTAAAGATACTCTTGGTTGACAAGTCAACTTTTTCTTAACATTTTTTGAATTATTTAATTGTGGAGAGTAGCTAAATTTCAACAAGGTTAAAGGAGATAATCTCTTGCTAAAAGTTATTTTACATCATTTCCTATTATGCTAAGAATTGAATTGAACACTAAATCAGAATTTTTCCACACTCTGGAAGAAGCACTTAATTTTAACTGAATGTCATATCATTAAAGGTAACAAAGATGGAGTGTACACAGAAGCACTTTTGAAAGAGTTATGATTCTATTCTAATTATACCAATTTATTTTTAATGAAGGTATTCTTCTATAATTATTTTGATAAATTCCCATAAAATACCTATCCTTCTTTCCCCTGCAGTTAGTATCCCACTGATAATGAGTGTAGGCTGGTACCAGACTCATCAGAATGATCAGTCAATAAGAAGTACATATTTTCGCCGGGCGTGGTGGCGCACGCCTTTAATCCCAGCACTCGGGAGGCAGAGGTAGGAGGATTGCCATGAGTTCAAGGTCACCCTGAGATGACAGAGTTAATTCCAGGTCAGCCTGGACCAGAGTGAGACCCTACCTCGAAAAACCAAAAAAAAAAAAAAAAAAAAAGAAGTACATATTTTCATAAGTGGCCACAAAATTCCAATGTCTAGTTGCTTGGCTTTGAGTTGATTGACCAATAACACTTGATAATTAAAGTGGCTCCATTTATAAAATTCTAGATATGGAGCTAGGGAGGTGGCGCAGTGGCTATGGCACTTATCTACAAAGGCCAAGGACCTGAATTCAATTCCCCAGTACCCCCATAATGCCAGATGCACATAGTGGCACATGCATCTGGAGTTCATTTTCAGTGGCTGGAGATCCTATTGTCCCCATTCTCTCTTCTATCTCTGCTTGCAAGTAAATTAATATATTTTTAAAAATTTATAAAATTATAGATATTCAAATTGTAAAATATTCTTCCAGCTCATTCTTCTCTGCTAGACTTTAATTGGTAAAACTTTATATTCCTGTTCTGATTTAGTATGTTGAAATATATTTTTCAGAGGCCACAGTAATTCCTATGCCACTTCATGTTTGTGTTTCTAGGGATTAAAGTTGACTTTCTTTGTGTATTTAGGCATTTCTGCAAGTCCATCCAACACCATTTCCTTCTATGTGGTGGTTTGATTCAGGTGTCCCCAATACACAGGTTTTCTGAATGCTAGGTTCGCAGCTGAGAGAAATTTGAGAATTAATACCTCCCAGAGACAGTGCATTGTTGGGGGTGGGCTTATGGGTGTTATAGCCAGCTCCCTTTTGCCAGTATTTGGCACATTCTCCTGCTACTATTATCCACATTATGTGGGCCGGGGGTGATGTCCACCCTCTGCTCATGCCATCATTTCTCTTGCCATCGTCAAGTTTCCCCTCAAGCCTATAAGCCAAAATAAACCTCTTTCCCTCAAGCTGGTCTTTGTTGGGCGATTTTTACCAGAAATATGAACCTGGCTGCAACACTCTATATTCTTTCCATTTGATTTTTGAATTAACTAAGATATAGTTAACTTCAGAGATACTCTATATTTTGTAAACTGCTTAAAATGGCAGTTTGTCCTGTCTGTTTGGCAGCTAAACCCTTGACAGTTAATGACATTTGGGGGTGGACACTATGTGATCTTTCAACTTCATTCACATTTTCTACCTTTAAAACTGGTTGGATCACTGATGGTAAGCTGCAACTTTTAATAATGCTTTGGATCATGAAACTGTGAAGTTGAGATGATTTGCATAACTCATTTTTGCTGCCAAATAGGATATAGTTATTGTATCTACTTGCTAACCTAATTGAAAAAGAATTTTACATGAAGTAATCAGAAATATGATGCTCTAGGAAAAATATTTTCTTATAACTGATAACTTAATATAGTTTATTCCTTCAATATTCAACAGATATTCATTTAGTACTTATAATTTTATAATAATTTTGAGGTATGCTAAGGACCCTATAATAGTCAAGACAGACATGATCTTTGCTGTTAAGGAAAACTCATTCTGTGAGAGATACCCTTTCAATTACTTTAGATTAATTTAAGTATTAGTAGAGTCTCTTCAAGATACCTACTGAAGGTGGAATCAAGGAAAGCTATAAACATCCTTCTACCATTTCAATTTTCAATATCTTAAGTACTAGGAAGAGTAGATATTTGTAATTTGGAAAATGAGATGGCAATGAATAAGTTCCAGGGTGCTACCTACCTCATTTATGCTAATGGTCTTAGATTCCTCAAAGCAGTAAATTGACCATTTTTCTCTCTTGCTCACATATTTTATTTCACTATTTTTTATGATGAAAACATATATGTAACTGGTGAATAAAGATAAAAGAATACTGGTGACAGAAGAAGGATAGAAAGGTTTTGAGATTACTCTGAGAACAATCAAAATCACCTGAGAATCACTGCCTAGAAGTATAACCCAGTTAAGCTTTTTCTTGGGCTAGCAACAAGGCAGATAGATAACTATGCTTGTACATGGGGGAAAAAGTATAGATACAATTTTTTTTAATTAATTAGAAAGATAGTTTAGGGACAAATCATATGTTGGACCCATTCCCCTACTCCCTATTCCCATTCTACTGAGGGCCTTCCTCAGTGTGGTTACTGGTATTCACTGTGGGGTTATGGGTTATGAGTTAGGAGAGCAGTAGTCAGTCATTGTGGTGGTGCAGAGGATGCCCTTCGATACTCCTTCATACCCTGCGGCTGTTACAATATTTCTTCTCTCTAGTCTGTAACATTCCTTGAACCTTGGTGAGTGTGTGTGTGTGTGCGCGCGCGCACGCACGCACACACATGTGTGTGTTATAAGTCTATTTTAGTGTTAAGCTCTCTGCAACTTCTAGATTTCTGCTTTGTTAAATTTTTCATGTCCTCAGTGTCTGTCATCTCCCTGGTGCAGGCTGTCAGGCTCACTCAGTGCTTTCACCTTGACCTGGCTAATGTGCAAGAGGTAGTTCATTTCATGCTAGGTAGTCTGCTATGTTTCTTTGTCTTGTCGATAGATTTTGGTCCTCCTTGGTTTTCACTGCCTTCTATAAAAGAGAAAACAGAGTCTACAGTGGAGAATGAGAGCAGCATTGGTTAAAGGTGATAACATAATTAATTAAGAGAGATTTTGATGAGTATAGCCTCCCTTTTGGCCCCAGAATAGTGGGAGTTTCTCACTGGAGTCCATGACCATCATCTCCATAGAATTCTGACTGGTTTCCCAGTACCAGCTATGAGTTCCTTCCAACTAACTGGGTATTTTATCTAATCAGAGAGTTATTGATTACCTGCATAGGTTGAGCGATGCTATTGCAGAGGTATGTACATCTTGCAGTGCTAGTTGATTTCGTATCTAGCAGGATCCTCTGTTGGTTAGTGGCAATTTTCCCTCAGAAGCTCCTGTAGCACTTTCCTTCATTTTGAAGGATAGCAATCAGGGAGCTGGGTCCTTCCAAATTCCAGCATATCTGGATATTCTGTGTTGTCAGCTTGTGGTGTCTTCAGCAATTGGGTCTTGCCTTTTAGGTCAGGTGGGTAATCAAGTGCTTTGACAGAATCCTGTCTTGTTTTGGGGGTCTCATAGGTCTCTGCAACCAACAACTCACTGTGGGATATAACCCATTTCTGACACTGTGAGTTATATGCCACAGCAAAAAGCAACAAAAAAAAAAAAAAAAAAAAAACACCATAGGATTAGGCTTCCTTTTACCCTCTCTGGGGATGTTTTCCCCAGTTGATCACCCACACTCCTATTGATTGAGGGCCATATCTTTTAGTTTGCTATCCAGGAGGAAGTAATGTTTCTACAGTACTAATTCATGTTTGACTTAGATTTTTTGTATCTCCCCTCATCAATCCTTTTACCTTTGTTGTAGTCAACTTTGTGTTGCTCACAGAAAGCACCTGACCAAGAGCAGATTGTGGGAGGAAAGGGTTTATTTTGGCTTACAGACTTGAGGGGAAGATCCATGAAGGCAGGTAAAAATGATGGGATGAGCAGAGGGCAGACATTGTCTCCTGGCGAACATCAGGTGGACAACAACAGCAGGAAAGTTTGCCAAACACTGGCAAGGGGAAGCTGGTTATAACATCCATAAGCCTGTCCCCAGTAATACATCACCTCTAGGATGCTCCAATTCCAAAATTGCTTGGAACCGAGGTTTCAGAACACATAAGTCTCGGGCAGAACACCTGAAACAATTTACCACATTCTTCCTCTGGCCCCCATGAACTGATAATCATGCCTGATATAAAATACAATGCATTCAGTCCAACTTTAAAAGCCCCCATAGTTTTGATCAATCTCAATGCTGTTCAAATGTTCTCATATTCCAATATGCTTTAATTGAGCCATAATACAAAAAAAAAACCACAAAAAAACACAATGGCACAGATAAACATTCACACTGCAAAAGATGGCACTGGGCATAGAAAAGAAATATAATATTTAAAACAAACAGGGCAAACTACAAACTCTGTAGCCCCAAGTCTGACAACTCTACCCAGTGACAAGTCTCCAAGTCTGATAATTCTAACCAGTGACAAGTTTCTGGAGTTCCAAATGTATTCCTCCAGCTAGTCTACTCAGAGTCCCTGAAAACTCCATCCAGTGCAAGCAGCATTTCTTATCAGTCACCCCATAGTCCATTGCCATTGGGTCTACAGTGCAACCCATCACTCATCCTTGGCCTCCCCACAGGTAATCCAATAAGTGTGCTTTACACTGCCAATGACCAGTTCCAAAAAGAAAATGTTGTAAATTCAATGAGCTTCTTTTTCCTGCATTTTTTATACTCCATAGTACCAGGTGGGCTACCAACTAGCTAATCCAGGGGGTAATAAAGCAGACTTTGAGGAACAGGACACACCTTTAGCATTAAGCCCCCTTCAAAAGACTCTTCATTCTTGCTTTTGTTCATGGAGATCTGCTGGACTAATAGCAATGGTTATAATCTCTCAAGTAATTGCAGCTGAATGGGTAGCAGTTTTGTCCCAAAGATTTATTTATTTATTTTTTCTATGCCATATCCATCTGCTCACATCAATACATTTCTACGTGGTACAACCCTGTGCAAGTTCTCAGGATAAGGACATAACAGCAAGTCTTTCATACAAGCTGCTTCTAGCCCAGTCCAGACAATGCTCTTTCTCATACATAAGTCCATAGTTCTTATTGCATTCACATCTTTAAACTCTGACCAGAATGGTCCATCAAGCTGTATTTTCTGGCATTGCAAGGTGTTACTTAGGCCAAATTTTCAAATCCCTCCACTTTCCTGCAGCGAATCAGTTCCAAGTGACCAAAGCCACACAGTCGGGATTCTAGCAACAATGACCCACTTCTCAGTACCAATTTTACTGTTGCAGTCAGCTTTGCATTGCTGGCAGAAAACATCTGACCAAGAGCAGCTTCTGGGAGGAAAAGGTTTATTTTGGCTCAAAGGCTCAAGGGGAAGCTCCATGATGGCAGGGGAAAATGGCATGAGCAGAGGCTGGACATCACCTTCTGGACAATATTCAGTGAACAACAGCAGGAGAGTGTGCCAATCACTGGCAAGGGGAAGCTGGGTAGAACACCCATAATCACACCACTCAACAAAACTGCCTCCAGGAGGCTCCAATTCCCAAATTCCTACCAGCTGGGTACCCAAGATTCAGAACACATAAGTTTAGAGTAGACCCCTGAATCAAACCATCACATTCTCCCTCCAAATCCTTCTCCAACTATTATCTCTCACTCAAGTTGCCTAGCACATATGCCTACAACTGAACTGTTCTAGTTTAGGAACCACATATGCTGGAGAACATGTAGCCCTATGGTATATTATTTCTGTTAGAAATAATGTGTGTATGTTTGTGCATACGCATGCATATACTTAATAGATTAAAATTTTATTCATTTTCCTGTAAAGTTGTCAATTTTAAATTTCATCAGTTTTGGCAATAGTTTCCACAGCTGTATGTGCTTCCTGTGTTCAATATATAGGATGAAAAATATTGTGAAATACAAAATTTTTTGTTCTGAAATTTAAATAAATGAGGTGTTTATAATGTATATTGTTTTAAGATGTAAAATGCTAAGCATACTTATTCTAACAAAGGGCAAATAATTTTAGTCCCATTGCTGGTTGCAAATGTACACTGGGAGCACACCAGTACTTTTGGTGCCATTCATCCCCTTATTATCCTGAAGTGGTGAAAGCAGTATTTGAAGAAAGAGTGGTAAACTGATGACTTTTTGGGGACTATTTAACTTAGTCTAAAGTCAAACTAATAAAGGCCAGTTACTGATCTCCCAAAGTTTATGATAAAGATGTATTCTTGTGTTTCCATGTACACATAGAAACAAAAGAAATAAACTAGGCAAGTAACTTATGAAGGCAGTCCCAGAAACAGTAGAAGTCACGGTATGGTGCCCCAATTACTGTATTTGTCAAGAGATCCATTTTGCTAATCCTTCCTGACATGGTCCTATTTTCTCTCTCATTGGACATAAATAAGATCTCTCTGTGTACAGCACCAACATAGGATTTTTCCAACTGTTCTACTATGAGCCAGTTACAAGCCAGGTCTCCAAAACATGTTTCTAATGGTTCCAACTTGCCAATATATTTGGTAAATTAGGAGTTTCCAGCTCTTTGCAACTGTATTTTCCATGTACTCAAGAGAATTTTCCCTCACTTCAACACTCCTATGAGTATGATGCTGTTAGTTAGTACAGAATATAGGCAGCACATAGCTCATTTCACCTTCAGTGTAGTTAAAGGGATTTTAAGGTAAAAACAGAAGGAAATGTATTTCTTTTGCCAAATTCCTTTATTCTCCTTAGTTACACTAAGAAATTTGGGGCTGAGTTATAGAGGAAAAGGCCATCAAAGCTTGCACCTGCAATAGAAATGCAATTTCCCTGCTTTGCCATGGATTTTGGCATTCTGCTCATAACCCTGCTGGAGCACGAACTTTTACACAAAAGCAACAATAATAGCACACCCTAAGGCCTCTTCTCCATGCAATATAAAAATGAAACATTGAAATGAGCTCTTCATATGAGTTCTGTAGTTGCATGCTATTCTATGGTGGTCCAACTCAGCGTTGAAGCCTTTAGTCATCAATCATACTCACATGCTTCAATCTCTGTGGCATGCATGTGCAATTACATGGACCTGGAATAACTCTCTTGTTCTTTTTGGAGGCTTTGTTAGTATATGGAGGTTATTTCGCCACTGGCAAGAAAGCAAGTATACTAAAATGCATGATCTGTCAAACTGGAGAACTTGCAATGTCTTGGAGCACCAGCCATGCACCAACTGCAGGGAGAGAAGCAGCAGTCAATGACAAAGCAGCTGAGCATGGAATTGGAAGACTAGGATGATAGACATAACTTTTGGAGATAGTCTCTGATGATAGTTCTGCCTGCCCTAAAATTCTCTAAGCCCAGAGCTATAAAACCCAAAGTTTGTGTTGTTCTAAGCAGGTAACAGTGAGTGATGTGGTCAGATGGAACACAATAAGGCGAAGTGCCACTTGAGGAAAATTGGAGAGTACTTCCCACAAAAAAGCAATCATATGAAAACATGAGGAAACAGGACAAAATCTATAGCTATTGACCTCCAAATAAAGTAAACAAACAAAATCTCCAAGAAAAATTCACCCTGTGGACCACCAATTTTCAACACCTCTAAAATGTTATTTTGGAGGTTTGTTTAATATTTTAGATGAAATTCCAGGTTAAACTATCTGTGTTTATCAGTGGAAGTTAACCATCTCACCTTGTTTTTACATAGAAAGATGAATCTATAATAAATAAAGAAGTGCAAATACCATTACATTTTCAATGTTTTTTAAAAGATGCTAAATGCTAGGATCATTATAGAGTTCTCAGTTTTGTCAAGCTAACTTGTTTTCATCATGTCTTCATTATTGGGCATTCCTTTATAGATTCTTGCAGTAATGTGCTTGTTCAACCAGAAATTCAAAAAAAAAAAATTAAGGAATGAAACCTGAGGGGAGAACTGGAAGGTGGATTGCTGTATGCAAAATAACAGGGCTATATAAGGCAGGAAGAAGCTAAAGCAGTGGCAGCCTGAGAAAAATTCCTCTGTCTGGAAGAAAAGAGAAGTACAGATTTCAAGGAAATCCATCTATTGCACCTGTCCTTTGGCCTTAATATTCCCTTTCTCCATGAGATACTTCCGACATGCAGTAGAAAGTGGAAGTCTCCACAGGGAGTTCTCCAGCATCTCACTGTGGATCTTCCATTTCTTATGAGGTTTTTAAATTAAGCCAAGAATTTATTCTGCATGATGTCTGAACTCCCCTCTCTATTCAGAGATGGTCTATTAGGAACAGTTTGGGCACAGTGGGAGGAAGTTGGACTGCAACTCCCTAGGCTCACCATTAATGAATAAATTGAATGTTTCCATTGGGGCCAACTAAGACAGGGAGCCTCTGGCATCTTTTGTCAGAAAGACATTTAAATAAAAGATCTTTAAAATGATTGCATTTCAAGTCATTGTGCTCACAACCAGGTGTTCCATGGGGTTCCAAGTCACTCTAGAGTAATGTGTAGTTAAAGTGTGACAACTGTGCCTCTCTCAAGTCTTTTTCTTACATATTCACAAAAAGGAGCTCTTACTGGGAATTGGAGAAGTTACTGACCAGCACAGAGGGCATATTTACACTCTGCAGACAAATGAAAAACAGTCATTGCAAAAGCCAGTGACAGAGAACTTCTGAGGTACCAAATGTTCCTAGTAAGGAAATGGAAAAACATTTGTCTTCAATTTTTTTAAAGAACTGAATTTCAAAACTATTTATGCATGTTTTGCCTTACTGTCAGACATTTATTTTACATAAAAAATCAATCCTAAGTAGTTTGAAAGCACAAGTCCAGGTTTTATTATTTTTAAGAATCAGTTCTATGTATCATCAGTGTTAATGAAAACATTATGCTCTATTCCTAATTTGAATTGTGGATTTAAAATATGTGGTTCTCAGAACCATATGCTTATGTTCAAAACTAATGTCTTTGTAGCACTTTCTATGCAGGGCATGGAGATGTATAGAAATAAATGCACATTCAACTGGGCAGGATATACTTTATCATTAAGGCTGATTATTTATAGAAGGAGAGAAAACACAGTGCTGTCAAATGGTCTTAAATAAAACAAATAAGTACCTGAAAAAATGTATCTTTTGTAGCAGAAATCCATGCCATAATCAGGATCCTTTATCTTTAGCAGAATGAGGGGGTCATGTCTGCCCTTGCAAGCAAAGCACTTTGGAGCAGCTGGACAAAATACTGCAGGAGAAGCAGCTGGGCTCTTCATCTCTGGAGAAAAGATGGAGTGCTCAGAGGTGGACTCAGCTGCCTAGCAAACCTTCAGCGTACCAACAGGCTAATTTCTCCTAGCTAGCCTCACAGTATTTTTCAGAAAACATATTTTTCATTAACTTTGATAATATGAACTTTCTAACATACATGAAAAACAAAGTAATCTACACCTAGAAAGGGGCAGTGAAATAGCCTTCATACCTATAATAAATATGCAATGAAAATCTTTTCTGGGATGGAGACTTCTACAATACACAGTACTATGCTGGTGACAAAGAATTCAGGCTCTGCTACTTTTTAGCTAGGTGAATTTGCACCCATGCCTTAATTCTATTTAGCCTTGGTTTACTCATCTGTAAAATAGCAGTAATACTGAAATTAGATTATTTTTATATCAAATTCCTCACAAATGTAAAGGAAATCTCCAGTGTACTTGTTGGAAGTGATACTGTCCTTGTATTGGGAGGTGTTGTCAATGAAAACATAATTTGCTAGATGGATCATATGAAGAGGGCTCAGACTTAATTACCATATATGTTTACATGTTATGGGTATCTGTATTTATATTGTTTATACATTTAATCATAAGCAGAGAGAGGAGACAGAGAGAGAGAGAGAGAGAGAGAGAGAGATAAATGGGTGCCTCAGAGCCTTTAGCTGCTTCCAGTGACCTTCAGATGGATGCGTAAATTTTTGCATCTGGCTTTACATGGACATGGGAGGATTGAACACAGTTCCCTATGCTTTGCAAGCAAGCACATTAAACTCTGAGCCATCTCTTTAGCAATACATTTCTTTTTCTTTTATTTTTGACTACTAACATTATTTTTATTTTTTATTTTCATTAATTTATGAGAGAGCAAAAGAGAGAATGGGAATGGTACGGCCTTTAGCCACTGCAAATGAACTCTAGATGCATGTGCCACCATGTGATTCTGGCTTACGTAGGTACTGGGGAATTGAACTTGGGTCATTAGGATTCACAGGCAAATTCCTTAACCACTAAGCCCTCTCTCTGGCTTGTAATATTCTTTATTACCAGAACCATGTTAAGCCTAACAGAAACACAGATAGCAGCAGTGTCATGACCCTTAGAGTAAAGGGTGGGGCACACACTAGAAGCAGAAGGTCCAGCGTCCTGTAGAAGAAACATTTCATAAAAATATTTTCCTTCTCAGACTTCTTGGTTGACAAATGCCACTTTGCATCTGCATCTCACCAAAATTAAAGGATATTCCCATTCCTATAGTTCATATTACTTCAAATTCTTCTGCTGTAATGCAGCAATTGTCTTTATTTTGAAAACAAATATTTCACATTCTTCAAGAATACTTTCAATGGCTAATTTTTCACAGATGCCATTGTTGTGCTTCTGATTAATTCTCTTTAAATGATCAACAGGAATTTTGTGCTTTCCCCCATGGTCAATACATTCTTAATGAATCACTGATGACATAGAAAACTCACCAAGTCTGACATGCAGTATTTGGTACCTGACCAGTACATCTGGTCATCTTCTCACTCACTCTGTACTCATTCACATTATTTTTTTTATCATTAAGTAGAAAGTTTGTCTGGACACTTCATATGTTGGTAAAATTATTTCCCTCCTCCTTGCCCCCACTCCACTGAGGGCTTTCCTTGGTAAGATTGCTGGGATGGGGTTGTGGGTTATGAAAGGTGAGAGCTGCAGTCAGACATTGTATGGAGGGCTATGTCTCTGGGTATTGCCTCCCACTCTGTGGCTCTGATATTATTTCCAGCTCCATTTCTGCAAACTTCCTTGAGCCTTGGCAGATGTGCTTTAATTATACTTTAGTGTTGAGTTTTGAGAAGCTTATGGAGTTCTACTTTGGTGCAACTTGAGTATCTTCAGTGTCTGTCTCCATCACCCTGATCTAGGATGTGAGGTTTGCTGTATAAGCAGGACACTTATTCATTGGCCTGTTCATCTGTCGTTTCACCTGGGTACTGGCTACTGTATGAGGGGTGGTTCTTCTCCTGTGAAGGAATCAGTTATCTGTTCTTATCTTGTTGGTAGATTATGGTTGTCCTTGGTTTTCATTGCTTTTTGAGAAAGAAAAATAGATTATCCACCAGAGAGTGAGATTTGGATAGGTTAAAGGGGATAAGTATTCTTAATTTGCAAAGATTATGATGGGTGTAGCCTTACTTTCGGTGGAAGGCTATCTTCTCATTGTAGTCCATTTTGTTGGTCTCCATAGGATTCTGACTTGGTTTCTACTTCTTGTTATGGATCCTTTTCCACTGAGAAGTTCTCATAGCCAATCAGAAAGCCATTGGCTACCCACCTAATTTGTTTTTTATATATGTATATGTGTGTTCATGCATGTGTATATGTGTTGCAGACAGGTTCATATTGCAGGCAGAAATCACCCAACCAACATTAGCTTGTGGGGAAAAAAAGGTTTATTTGGCTTATAGACTCAAGGGGGAGCTCCATGATGGAAGGAGAAAATGATGGCATGAGAAGAGGGTAGACATCACCACCTCCTGGCCAACATAAGGTAGACAACAGGAACAGGAGAGTGTGCCAAACACTGGCAAGGAGAAACTGGCTATAACACCCATATGGCTGCCCCCAGCAATACACTACCTCCAGGAGGCATTAATTCCCAAATCTCCATCAGCTGGGAACCTAGCACTCAGAACACCCAAGTTTATGGGGGACACCTGAATCAAATCTGTTGGGCCCTGAAAGGCCCAGGCATGAGGCCTAGTGGAACTTCCTGAGCCTAGCTAATGTTTGGCGACCTGTCTCTGGCCAGCTATGACTCAGCAAGATACCTAATGGCTTCTGGCCTGCTACCTCCATGTGGCAATTGTAATTACCATTTCAATAGTTAAAGTTTTCTATTGGCCCTTACCTCTTGCCCCATCCTAAAATCCCCACCTTTGTCCCCAACATGATATAGGCAACTGCTCAGAGTAATAAAGCGAGTTGTTTCTGTGAGTTCCTGTATTGAAAAGACTCCCGACTCAGTGTGGCTTTTCTCCATTGGCCAAGGGGAGGTTTCTGAGTCGTACGACGTTCATCATCCCCTCAACCCCTAGGGAGGAACCAGCAGGCCTGGTCCTTCCCTGGGCACTACCTGACCTGGAAGGAGCCCTGCAAAATCATCACAGTATGCATGTTTGTATGCGTAGCGGTGCACGTGTGTGTGCGGATACATTTGCACATGTGTGAGTATGCTGTACCAGCCAAAGGTCAGTATCAGATGCCTTCCTCAATTGCTTTCAAGTTAGACTCTGAAATTAACTAATTAATTAATGAATTTACTTATTTTTGTGCATGTATGGATATGTCAAGGCCTTATGTCCCTGCTAACAAGCACCAGACACTTCATTTTTATTTCCAGTTTATGTGGGTGGCTTGGGAAATGAACCCTGGGAGGCTTTGCAAACAGATGCCTTTAACTGCAGAGCCATCTTCTCAGGCCAATTGCTATCCCCTTTGATGCTTATAGTTCAATCTTCAGTTTCCCTTTAAGTTTGATACCTGACAATTTGAAATCCACACCCATTTGTTTGTTGCTCCAATTCTGTAATTGATTTTGACCCAAATGTCACTATTCATATAGTCGTCATTCATGTTCTATTTCTAGTACAGCTTTTTCTCCTTATTGTCAAAGATTGACTTCTACTAAGCATGGGTTATTTGGGGTCTGATTAGGTATCCTTTAGAATTCCTATGATCATTTACTTATTTATTGCTATAATTATTTTTGGATTCGTCAGAGAGTATAAGTCACATAATTAATATTCACTCACTCTTTCTTAGCAACAAAACCTAATTTTACTATGGTTGCCCTAGAGAATGTAAGATATGAGGATATGAGATGGAATTTTCAGGAGCTAGTCTTATATTTATATTAGATAAAAGAATATATATATATATATATAATATGTAATATATATATATATATTCTTTTATCTTCATCTATAGTATGGATATGATGTCCAGGACCCTAGTACCCATATTGAATGATGAGGAAATCTTGAGTGTGGAAACCAGTGCAAAGATGATGTATTGTAAACATAAAAATTCATCCTTTATGACTGTGGAGCTCCCATTATGATCCATGAATTGTATACCCTATAACATCTTTTACATTAGAAAAATTAATTTTTAAATCTTGTTTAAGCCCCTGTGCTTTAAGGTCTGGGATGCTGATTTTAGATTATACACATAATTTCTGAGCATGTGTTCTGACAATAAAGCCAATATAATAATATTTTAGCAGTGGCAATAAGGTGTTTTGAGGATCACTGCATCATTGTGCATGGTGAATTTTTTTTAATACAGATGTCCTATTTCTTCCTTTGAAACCATTTAATTCAAATGAAAAATGCTGTTAATTTAGGCCACATATTTTGAGATAATTCTAAACAGGGGTCATGGGTCAGGATAAGAAATGAAAAATAAATGTGTATTTATTCTGCATAGTTATGACACAAAATGACACTATCATCAAACTTTAGAAAAACAAAAACGCACGGATTAAAATTAAAGTATAATTTGAAAGGTTAAATCTCAGTTTTGAGGACCTAACTTGAGATGAAGCATTAAGATAAGAATAAATCTCAAAATTCAGATTAACTCAAATTTTCTTATGCCAGGCACAGTAGTAGATTAACTCAAATTCTCTTGTGCCAGGCACAGTAGTTCTCACCTCTTAGTTGGGTGACAAAGTCAGAAGGATCACTTGGTGTGAAATGTTTGAGACAAGCCTGGGCAACATAAAAAGACACCGTCTCTCTTGAACCTTGGCAGATGTATTAGAAATCTGATGTAGTGTTGAATTTTCTGTCACCTTTGGATCTCTGTTTTGGTGAGGTTTGTGTGATCACAGTATCTGTCATCATCTCCCTGGAACTGGTTTTCTGGCTAGCAGTAATAGCAGTACTCCTGATGCTGCTTCCTCTGCAATGACTTTTAGGCCACAGCAGATTTTACTCATTTATTGATTGATTGATTGATTATCCGAGGCAGGCTTTCACTCTCTCCCAGGCTGACCTACAACTCACTCTGTAGTAGTAGGCTAGCCTCAGACTCATGCAGATCCTCTTCCTTCTGCCCCCTGAGTGCTGGGCTTAAAACCATGAGCCACCACACCCAACTTTACTTATTTTTTTTTTTTTTGAGACAAAGTTTATAATATCCCAGACTGGGCTAAAATTCTTTGTGGAGCAAAGCATAAGCTTGAACTTCTGATGCTTCTGTCTCTACCTTTCTAGTGATGTGATTACAACTATAAGCCACCATAACTAGTTTATGAGATGCTATGGATCAAACCCAGGGCCTTATGTATACCAGGGAAGCATTCAACCAACTGAACCAACTGGGCCATATACCTGCCTCATGTATTTACTTTTTTTAAAAATTTTTTTTGTTTATTTTATTTATTTGAGTGACAGAGAGAGAGAGAGAGGGAGGGAGGGAGGCAGATAGAGAGAGAGAGAATGGGCACACCAGGGCCTCCAGCCGCTGAAAACGAACTCCAGACGCATGCGCCCCCTTGTGCATCTTGCTAACGTGGGTCCTGGTGAATCAAGCCTTGAACCGGGGTCCTTAGGCTTCACAGGCAAGTGCTTAACCACTAAGCCATTTCTCCAGCCCTGTATTTACTTTTTAAAGAAATAGTCAAACTCTTTTCCAAAATGAATGTACTACTTTATATTTGCACAGTGGTCTTCTGGTAAACTGATGTTTCTTTGAGTCCTAAGGTTTCTAGCCAGTCCACCCTTCTTCCCACCTTTTAGTATCTTTGCATATGTGTTTTACATATAAGTTCAAATATTTACTAATTGTGCTGAGCAGGAGAAATAGAGAACTTTATATGTACTATATTCCCAGAATGAGTCTTTCTTATATCCTCTTTGAGTAAACAAGAAACTCTCATACTTCCAATATTATACAAAACTTGAAAGTAAATTAATCCATATTAAAAAATAGAGACAAATTTCTGTTTTGTTTTTCAACTAATATGCCAAACATTCTTAGATCACTAATATCTATATTCTACTCCGTTCATTAAGACTTACTGTACCATCACTTTGAAAATGTTGAAAGTTTTAATTTCTAATTTTCCTATTTATTTCTAGCCACTTTCTGGTTGCACTTGTATTTTGAAACCTGTGGCCTATTCTGAACCAAAGCACCAAAATCAGCATCAGATATTTGGCCTACTTTAGAACAAAGATGTTCAATTTCAGATAAGTTTGGATAAGCATCAGATAAGCATCCACATACTTAATCAATGCTTAGTTGGAAGAGCAGGCTTCCACAAGCTTTTGAGACCTGCCCATCAAAAAAAGATTTCCTTTTATCAGTATTTGGCTTGATTCAATTTAACCTGCTCACCTTTTTTTCTTTGAAAAAAAAAAAAAAAAAGAGTACCAGTTTGGAAGTAACTGGTTTGAAATCTGTACCTTTCAGATGTAGTTTGGGAATACTTCAACACACTACACCACAAGTCAAATGTAAATGTAAAGTACTATTATCTGAGGCTCAGTTGCAGCACAAAAATTTCAACATGATGGGGACATGATCATTTTTTTCTGCTCTTCTTTTACCAAAGAAGTTATCTGTTTTTTTTTAATTGGTATGTGCATACTTTTTGAAATTTTTATATAAATAATCAACTTTAGTAGACATTTAATAGCTTTTTAGGTATGTTAAGGAACATAATATGTGATACAAAAATAGAATGGAGCATATGGGGAGTGGAAAGATTTAAGTGGGGGAAGGTTAACTAAAGGTGTATGAAAATCCATATGTCAACCTACTTTGCAAACTAAGTAAAATGTGTAATTAGAAAAAAGACTGAATGAAAGTACCCAATATGGGTTGATAGTCTTGCTATCAGAAGCAATGAATTACTGTAGGAAAATCCCAGTGCTGGGGTGGATTACCACCCAATGAGTTGTGGCTCAGTGTAGCCTAAGAGGACTAGAAAACAGTACAGGTGCAGATATTCTTTGCTGAACACCAGACCTTAGTAGATGATAAGAATTTAGTGTTGAAGACATCACATGCTTTGGTTTCAGGGCAGGAAAATCAAGCTGGAATGGAGCTGGAACCTTCACCCCTGCTGGCTAGCTGTCAAAGTGCTGGAACGTAATTTGCAGGCTGCTGATGGAAGAAAGTCATCAGCAGCAGGCTTAGCCAGCTGTGGACCTTGCATGCTACACAACAAATCTGCCATAAAAAATGTGCCACTAGTGCAATAGTAGCATAATTGCTATGCAGGTAACCAGCTGCTTTCTGATTAGATTCAAGGCACACTCCACAGAAGAAAGGCCATTCCTGACACTAAAAACCTGCTCAAAAGCCCATGGATGCTGGGGGAGGACCATAGGCCATAGGAAGGAAGTTAATACTGTTTTGCTAAATGTTCTTGCGTTGCACATCAAATTGGCTTCTAAGTATTTCTGTGTACTTCCATAGTTTAGACTGTTCTCAGCTTTGGTCAAAGAAGCTTCTTTGGCAGTGTAAGTTAGTACCACAAGAGACGCATAATTGGTGAAAATTCAGAGAATAAGTGATAGTTAAGCATCAGTAAATGATCAGGAAACATCAAGTGAAAGCAAGTGAAAAAATATATGAGCTAAAAGCCGGAGAAAAGTGATAGGAAATTCTGTATACCAGACATCACATGACTATTGCACTCGTAAACTCCCAGCAATTTCACAAGACCCTCACAAGGTTAGACCCATCAACATTTTGTAATGGAAGGAGGAGTGACTTATGATGCCCTATATCTTCCTCAACAGCTACTGTAAGTTAATACTTGCTTAGGGAGGGAAGAGCATTTATTTCCCAGTGATATTCAAGAAATTTGGGAAACACCAAGAGAGTTAAATTTTCTCTTTTTCTATTATACACAAATAAATAATAGATAAATAGTCTGAAATCACAGAAACCATATTGAAGACAGCCAGATAAAAAGGAATGCATAAGGGGCTGGAGGGTTGGTTTAGTGGTTAAAACATTTGCCTGTGAATCCTTGGGTTCAATTCCTCAGTATCCATGTAAGCCAGATACACAAGGTGGCACATGCATCTGGAGTTTGTTTACAACATCTGGAGGCCCTGGCATACCCATTCTCTCTCTCTCTCTCTCTATCCCTCCCTCCCTTTTTCCTTGCAAATAAATAATATTTTTAAGAATTTTTTATTAGTTATGGACATACTCAGTATGTAAACAGCACATGTTGGCAACACCCTTTCCCTTATCCCTGCCCCTCTCCAAAGCAACCCTCCTTTTTGGGGATGCCAGTCATCCCCATTGGGATTGTGACTTGTGTTTTGTGGGGGAAGTCCATCACTTATGAGGAAGAGGCAATGTCTTGTGCATAATGTCCCAACTTGTAGCTCCAACAATCTTTCTGCCCCCTCTTTCATGAAATTCCCTGAGACATGTTGGGTTCGTTTTAAGTCTACATCAGTGATGGGCTCTTAGGAACCTCTGGATCTCTGGTTAGGTAGGTGTTGAGTGTCCTCTGTGTCTATCTCCTTCACCCTTGTGCTGATACTAGGTTCACTGGGAAAGCAGCACTCTTGCTTATTTCTCCAGTTGATGGTTTCAGCTGGGGCCCTAGTGAAGTGCAATGGGTTGTTTCTCTCCTCTGGTCCTGCTTCCATCTGAAAAAGAGAAGTAGATTCTCCAACAGAGAGTGAAGTTACCACAGGTTAAATAGGATAACAATTATTAGTATAGAGAGAATTTAATGAGTGTAGACCCTCTTGTAGACTAAGATTAGTGGGACCTTGATATTGGAAAACAAACTCATTATCTGGATATGGTTCTGACTTGTTTCCCAGTTCCAGATATGTGTTCCTTTCCACTGAGTGGGTCAGTTACCCAATCCAAGAGCAGTTGATTACTCACAATGGTTGTGTGCCACTATTGTACTTGTGTGAGTATCACATCACGTTGTTTGTTTCTGAGTATCTTAGAGATTGAGTTCCTCAGACAGATGTTTGCCACTTTCCCCCAGTAGCTCATGTAGAGCATTCTAGCGCTAGATAAGCTAACAGTCTGGGGACTGGCTCTCTTCCATATTCCAGCCAGGTCTCTCCATGTTTCATATTGACAAAATATGGTGTCTTCAGCAGAGGGGTTTTACCTAATCAAGTGTTCTGACAGAAGTCTCTCTTGTTTTGGGAAACCTTGTAGGTATCTTTGATCAACAGCTCATTGTGGGTGTTAACCATATCCTGGTGCTGGGAGTTAACAGGCCAGCACCAAGGGAAAATAGAAAAAAAGAAAGAAAAGAAAAGAAAAAGGGGAAATTTAAGGTTAGGCTTCATCTCATCCTCTTCAGGACTCTTCAATTCAGTTGCTACCCCTAAGGTCCAGTTGAAAGTTCAACATTTTAGTCTCTCTTCCAGGATATTAGTTTATATGGTACCAGTTCAATTTGGGTTTAGTTTTGTGTTCCCCTCCACCCTTACCCTTCTCTCAAGTACTCCCCTCCCTATGGTCCAGGACTCGAAATGCTTGCTAGGCATGTCAGCATCTTGGGATGATCTAGGTTAGGAACTACAAATGATTGAGACCATGTGATGATTGTCTTTCTATGATTGTGTGAGTTCATTGAGTATGATTTGTTCCAAGTTTGACCAGTTTTCTACAAACTTAGTTATGCCATTTTTTTTCTTATTGCTGAGTAAAATTATGTTGTGGAGATATACCACATCTTGATTATCCATTCATCCAATGATGGGCACCTGGGTTGATTCCATTTCTTAGTTATTATGAATTGAGTAGCTATAAGCATGGTTGTGCAAATATTTGTGAACTGAGATGTGGAGCTTTTAGGGTAAATGCCCAGGAAAGGAATAACTGAGTCTGGTAGTAACTCTATGGTCAACATTTTTAGGAATCTGTATATTCATTTCCCTGCTGGTTGTACCAGCTCACATTCCCACCAACAGTGAATGAGGATTCCTATTTTTCCACATCCTCACCAACATTTGTTTTTATTTTATTTGTTTTAATATTTGCTATCCTTACTGTGGTAGGGTAGAGTCTCATAGTTGTGTTAATTTATATTTCCCTCATGGTTAGGGTTGTTGGACATTTTCTTAAGTGTGTTTTTGCCATTTGTATTTCTTCCTCTGAGAACTCTTTATTCAGATCTCTCCCCAACTTTGTGAGTGTTTTTTTTTTTTTTAAATGATTCAGTTTTTGAGTTCTTTGTAGAGTATAGAAATTAGGCCTCTGTCAGTACAGGCAGCAAAAATTTTCCTCCCATTCTATGGGTAATGTATTGGCTCTGCTTATGTTATGTTTGTCTGTGGGGGAAAAAAATCTTTTCAGCTTCATGACATCCCAATGGTTGAGTGATTGTTTATGTTCCTGAGCTACTGGAGTTTTGTTCAGGAAGTCTTTCCCTACCCCTAAATCATAGAGAGTTCCTCTTATTTTTTCTTCAAGCAGTAGGACAGTTTGAGGTCTTATATTGATATCTTTGTCAATATATCCATGTAACAATATAACCATTTGGACTTGCTTTTATGCATGGCAAGATGTGTGGGTCTAGTTTCATTTTTCTTCTTATGGTTATCCAGTTTGTCCAGCACCATTTATTGAAGATACTGTCATTTCTCCAGACTATAATATTAGGGCCTTAGTCAAAGATCAAGTAGCTGTAGTTACTTGACGTAAATTTGCATCCTCAATTCTATTCCATTGGTCTATATTCCTGTTTTTATGCCACTACCAAGCTCTTTTTTGTTACTATGGCTTTGTAATATAGCTTTAGATCAGGTATGGTGATGCCTCCAGAAGTGTTTCCTTTGCTGAAGATATGCTTGGATATCTGGGGCCTGCTTCCATTCCATATGAATTTTGAGAATATTTTTTTTTCTCTGTGAAGAATGATGCTGAGATTTTTTTGAAGTTTAATAGACGTAGTCTTATTGACAACTTCTATACTTACAGACAAAAAACCATGGCATTGTCCTCCTCTTCCCCACTTCCTCCTTCATTAATCTGTTCTCCATCATATACCCTCCCTCTTTTCATTAGTCTCTCTTTTAATTTGATGTCATCATATTTTTCTCCTATTATGAGGGTCTTGTGTAGGTACTGCTAGGCACTGAAAAGTCTTGGATATCGAGGCTAAATTCTGTCCAGACAGTTGTATGTAAGGAGGTGTACCTTTCCTTTGGCTCTTACATTCTTTCCGCCACCTCTTCTAAAATAGACCCTGAGACTTGGAGTGTGTGAGATGTTTCAGTGCTGGACACTCCTCCATCCCTTCTTCTCAGAACTATGTTGCCTTTTGGGTCATCCCAGTGGTCATCACCATCTGAAAAGAGAAGCTTCTCTAACAATAAGCAAGAGTAGCATTAATATATGAGTATGAACATTAAGTGTAGTACTTTCAAGGCAATTCAGTGAGAGTAATATAGTCACTTATCCAGACAAAAGCAGCCTTTATTAAGGCTCATGACCTCCCATGCCATAGGCTTTTGATTAGGTTTCTTTGATTAGGGAGAATGTTTTCTGCTCTGCTCAGCACTAGCTTGATTTCTCAGTGACTCTACTGCTCACACATGTGAAGTCTTCAGCAATAGGGTCTTACCATCTCTTCCTGACGGGAAACCAAGGGCCTTGGAAATATCCTATAATGTTTTGGAGTTAACTGGGACCTTCCTGGCCAACAACTCACTGGAAGGTATCCCATCCCTGGCACTGAAAATTTTCTAGTAACAATCTTTTGCTTCTGGATGTGCCATTTTCACCATGTTAATTCTGCCTATCCAGGAGCATGGAAAGTCTAGGTCTTTCCGTTGTTCAAGTACTCCTTAATTTTTTTTTTTCTTGAGTGTTTTTATGTTTTCATTATATATGTCTTAAATCCTTAGTGTTATTCCAATGTTTTTTTTTGTTTGTTTTTATTGAAAATGGGACAGTGTCACTAATTTCTTTCTATGTATCTTTGTCCTTTATATATAGAAAGGCTACTGATTTTTGTGGGTTGATTTTTTAATCCTGTTAGTTTTATAAAGGAACTAATCACCTTTAGGACTTTTGAGATAGAGGCTCTTTGGTCACTATGTATAGGATCATATCATCTACAAATTGACTTCTTCCTTTCCAATTTGTATCCCTTTTATTTCTTTCTCCTCTCTTATTGCCTGGGATAGGACTTCTAGTACCATGTTGAAGGGCAGAGGTGAGAGCAGGCACCACTGTCTTGTTCCTGATATCAATGGGAATTCCTTCAGTCTTTCCCTATTATTATTTGAGCTTTAGGGGTTTTATATATAGCTTCATTATGTTGAGATACAAACTGTCCATGCCTAATCTCTCCAAAATTTTGATCATGAAGTGATGTTGTATTTTGTCAAGGGCTTTTTCTCTATCTATTGAAATGATCATGTGGATTTTATGATTCAGCTTATTTATATGATGTGTTTCATTGACACATTTCCATATGTTGAACCACCCATGTGTTCCTCAGGTAATGCCTACCTGATCAAGCTGTATAATACTTTTGATGTGTTGCTGAATTCAGTTTGTGAGGATTTTGTTCAGGATCTTTGCATCTAACTTCATCTGGGATATAGCCTACATATTTCTTTTCTTGTATCACTGTCTGGTTTTGGTATTAGGATGATGCTAGCTTCATAAAAGGAGATGGGGAGTTTTCCCTATTCTCCAATTATGTGGAATAGCTTGAAAGAAAAAAATTGGTTTCAGTTCTTCCATGAAGGTTTGATAAAATTCAGCTGAGAAGCTGTTTGGTCCTGAACTCTTCTTTTGGGGGAGGTTTTTGACTACATTTTCAATCTTGATGGGTGTGGTAGTCTGTTTAGGAGATTAATATGCTCTGATTTTGGTTATGGTAGGTGGTATGTGTTCAGGAATATATCCATTTCTTCCAGATTATCCAGTTTTTTTGGAGTAGAGGTTTTGGAAGTAAGTCCTGATGATTCTTTCAATTTCACTTATGTCTGTTGTGATCTCTCCATTTTTATTTCTAATTTTGTTAATTTGAAGCACCATTTTTGTTTGTTTGACCAAATATTACAAGGGTTTATCAATCTTATATATATATTTTTTTCAAAGAACCAACTCTTTGTTTCATCAATTTTCTTAATTGTTTTCTTAGTTCCCAATTCAATAATTTCTGATCTGATCTTGATTATTTCTTTCTGTTTGGAGCATTTTGAGTTGGATTCTTCTTGTTTTTCCAATGCTTTTAGGTGGATGGTTAGGCTATTGATTCTGAATCTTTTATTTTTGTTATGAAGGCATTTAGTAATATGAATTTTGTGTTCTACAAGTTTTGGTATGATGTGTTCTCAGTTGCATTCAACTCTAAACATTTTTCAATTTCCTTTTTTATTTCATCTAGTACCCATTTATTGTTTAAAAGTGTGTTTGTCAGTCTTTGGGAGCTGATGTAGTGCCTGGTGCCTCTTTTGTTGTATATTTCTAACTTTACAGCATTGTGGTCTGATATCATGCAGGAAATTATATTGATTTTCCTGAATATATTATAGTATGCTTTCGGGTACAGTACATGATCTATTTTGGAGAAGGTTCCATGGACTACTGCAAAGAATGTGTATTCTGTGCATCTGTTTGGTGCATAAAGATTGATGATTGTCACACCCTCTTATTGGATCATTCCCTTGCAAAGTACAAAGTGACCTTCTTTTTCTTTTTGATTACTTTTGGTTAAAATCTATTTTGTCCAATATTAGTATAGCTACTCTTGCTTGTTTCTTATTTCTGTTTGCTTGGAATGCCTTTTTCCACCCTTTCACCCTGAGGAGGTGTCTATCTTTAGGGGTAAGGTAGGTTTCTTGAAGACAGATGATTGACGGGTCCATTTTTCTGAACCTCCTTGTTAACTTGTGTTTCCTGATGGGTGGATTAAGGTCATTATTGTTTAGGGTAATAACTGTGAGTTTTGATTTAATCCATGGCATATTGTAGTGTATTATGTGGTTTGGTGTTTTCTTGGAGTTTGTAGTTTTTTTTGAGCCTTCTGTAGGTTTGGTTATTGTGGCTTGCTTCTTTTAGGCTTCTGAGATTGGTTGTTTGACTCTTCTCTGTGCAGAATTCCCTGAAGTACTCTATGTAGGTTTGGCTTTGTGTTCATATAGTTGTAGGGGTGACTTTTATCATGGAAAGTTCTTCTTTCACCATCTATTATGAGGGATACTTTTGCTGGGTACCATAGTTTCGGTTGGAAGCCATAGGTGCTCCATTCTAGGCCCTTTTGCCTTTCTGGGTTTCCATAGATAAGTCTGAGGTAATTTTGATGGGGTTGCCTTTATATGTAATGTGCTGTTTTTCTCTTGTTGCTTTTTAGGAAATTCTCTTTGTTTTCTTTGTTTAGAGTCTTAATGATAATATGTCTTGGAGAGTTTCTCTTTTGGTCCAATCTGTTTGGAGTTCTGTTAGCTTCCTGTACCTTGATGGGACTCTCTCTCTTGAGAGGGTGGGAAAGTTTTCTTTGATAATTTTGTTGAATAAGTTCTCCATGCTTTTTGTCTGAATTTCTTCCCCTTCTTCCATATCCATGATGTGAATGTTGGGATGCTTAAGGGTATTCCACAATTCCCTCACTTTCTGTTCACATCTTTTTTTGAACTTAGTCATGTTTTTGGACTCACAAGCTGTTTCTTCTGTCTTGGCTTCTAGTTCTGAAGTTCTGTCCTTCACATGATTGTCTCTGTTCTTGAGGGCTTCTAGAAAGGTTTGAAGTTGTTCAATTTGGTTTTTATATTTTCTGTTGCCTACTTTTTGCATAGTATCTGTGGTGGTTTGATTCAGGTGTCCCCCATAAACTTAGGTGTTCTGAATGCTAGCTCTTCAGCTGATGGATATTTGGGAATTAACGCCTCCTGGAGGGAGTGTATTGTTGGGGGTGGGCTTATGGGTATTAAAGCCAGTTTTCCCTTGCCAGTGTTTGGCACACCCTCCTGTTGCTGTGGTCCACCTTCTGTGGGCCAGGGGGTGATGTCCACCCTCTGCTTATGCCATCATTTTCCCCTGCCATCGTGGAGCTACCCCTCGAGCCTGTAAGCCAAAATAAATCTCTTTTTCCCAGAAGCTACTTTTGGTTGGGTGATTTCTACCAGCAATGTGAACCGGACTGCAACAGTATCCATCCATCTGTTGAGTTCCCTTTTCAGGTTGTGTTCTGATTTTCTTAATGCTTACTGGAATTCATCTTTGCATTTATTTATGTCTTCACTGAGCTCAGCTACCTTATTGTTGAGGTCCAGGTATTCGGCTCTCCTTCAAATCACTTAACTCTCTTTGAAGTTTTTTTTTTTTTTTTTTTGTATTTTTTTTTTTTCTGTTAGGTCCAACATAGTAAGGACAGCATTCACACAGTTGGTCTTTTGTTGACTTTCCACAAGTTCTGCCATTTGTCAAGGCCACATATCTCGAGTCTACAGTTTGGGGTTCTGATCCTGTTGTCTCTTTGATGTTTTGATTAGAGATTTCCATTGTGGGACTATACCTTCCATTTGTTGTTTTGTTTTGTTTCTTTTGTGCTATGGTCTGCCCATCAGAGTGTGTGATTCTTATTTAATTCAGGAAGAAGCTGTAGTTTAAAGATGAAGTATCTTTAGTGATTTTTCCCTTTTATGTTTGACTAGAATAGGCTGGTTATGGCATGAGGGCCTATCTGCTCTGCTAGAGGACCTGGATTTATGGAGACCTGGAGACCCAGTGGTGGGGCACAAAGAGGAGACCAGAGATAGCATGGTCCCAGAGGCATATGGCATTGAGGAGAGAGAAGACAGCTGGGTCCTGATGGTAGGATGAGGAGGGAAAGGCATGAACCTGGTGGCTGGTGGTGGGGTGGGAAGAGAGGATAGTGCAGGTGGCATGGTGTGGAGAGAAGATGGTATGGTCCCAGTGGCAGGACAGGGGGAGGGGAAGGTAGTGGGGTAGGAAGAGAAGATGGCACAATTCCGGTGGCAAGATGGGGGGAAGGAAAGGCATGGTACAGAAGGCAGGTGGTAGGCCAGGGAGAGATAACAGCATGGTCCAGGTGGTGGGGCAAGGAAGGGTCAGTGCATCCTGGAAGTGGGTGGTAGGGCGGGGACAGAGGACATCATGGACCTGGTGGCATGATGGGGCAGGGTTCTGGTGGCTGGGAAAAGGAGGAGAGATGGAAGAAAGACACAGTGTGAAAGGGAGGAAAGTTTAGAGGGGTTTGGGCCATGATATATGAAAGGTGCAGGTACTCAGAAGTGAACCTGATCTGCGGTGTGGAGGCTGTGGTGGTGGCTGGGGTGGATTCTTTGAGAGATTTGGGGAATGAGTGGGCTACCTGATAGCATAAGAATCAGAAGACGGCATTCTTTTTCCCTCTGTGCCCTCCCTCTGGAAGTCTGATAGAACCTACTGACCATGGAACTCCACAGATCTTGCCTGATATTATCCCAAAAGCTGAAGCATGGTTAGGTAGATGTCATATTGACCAGAACTTTTTAAATATATTTTTGAAGAAGGTTTTGGCATCACATTTGCTTTTTTAAAATATTTATTTATTTATTTATTTATTTGACACAGAAAGAGGAAGAGAGAGAGAATGGGTATGCCAGGGCCTCTAGCCACTGCAAATGAACTCCAGATGCATGTGCCCCCTTGTACATTTGGCTAACGTGGGTCCTGAGGAATCAATCCTGGGTCCTCTGGCTTTGTAGGTAAACTCCTTAACCACTAAGCCATTCCTACAGCCCCCACATTTGTTTTATTTTTTATTTTTTTTTAATGTATGTGTGTGTGTGTGTGTGTGTGTGTGTGTGTACATGCACACAAGCATGAGTGCATTTTCGTATGTATGGGTACACATACTTATGCAGATACATGTGGAGGCCAAAGAACAACCTCAGATGTCATTCCTCAGGTGCCATCAGTCTTTCTTTTTATTGATACAGTTTCTCTCATTGGTCTGAAACTTATCAAGTAGGGTATGCTGGGACATTTGTCTCTGCCTCCCCAGTGCTGGTAGTATAAGCCTGTATCATGATGCCTGGTTATGTGGGTTCTGGAGATCAAACTCAGGTCCTCATGCTTGCAAGGCAAGCACTTTCCTGCTTAGCTCTCTCCATAGCCCTGGCAGCATTTTTTTTTTTTTTTAGGAGATAAGGATGTCTACATTGCCATAGACAAGTTAAGAGAGAGCTTTCCCTTTCTGCTACCAGGTTCTATCATTTAAACTTGGTTCCAATAAGTTGGATGGAGTATACTTTTTAGTCATAAAAACCCAAATGTTTATTTAGAACATTTTTTTCTAAATTAATGATAATTAAAAATGCAACCAAACCCCTAAAAGCATCTGTTCTTTTAAAACTTTTCCTTGACATATAAATCTCCCCACTTCTCCATCAATAGACAGGGGAGAAAGGAAAAAAAAAAATACTGCAGGAATGTGGGGTTGAGACTGCAGTGTTACCATCACTTCCTGACTTTTCCACTGTAAAGCATTGTGAATTCTCCTTTCAGCCTGCATGCCTGTGTACTGTAGAGCAAAGGAACACCAACCCAGGCTTCCCCCACTCTTAAAAGCATAGCAAATGAGGAATTTTTGTGACAAAACATAACTGTAATGCTTAGTCTTCCCTCTCTTCAAGATCCAGTTATTCTACCCAGAACCAGGTGAAATGTAGAAAAGCAAATTGTAGTATTCATCAGGAAGTGATAATGATTATTTATTCTTCATCTTATTGCTTTTCCCTTTTCCATTTCCTGTTCTTGCCTTCTCTTCTATTCCTTCTCCTTTTCAACTTTGACTTTTTCCCTACAGTAAATAATTCAGTTTTCTCCTCACAAGATAGCTAATATGATGGTTTTAGGTGAGGTCAGTGTTTACATAGTGTGGTGGTTTGATTCAGGTGTCCCCAATAACTTAGGTGTTATGAATTCCTCACTGATGGAAATTTTTGAATTGATTCTTCCTAGAGGCAGTGTATTCTTAGGGGTGGGCTTATAAATATTATAGCCAGTTTCCCCTTGCCAGATACTGGCAACTCTCCTGCTGTCATTACCCATTTGATGTTGGTCAGGATCATGGAGCTTTCCCTCAAGTCTCTAAGCCAAAATAACCTTTTTTTTTTTTTTTCCTACAAGCTTCTCTTGGTTGGGTGTTTCCTTCCAGAAATGTGAACCTGAGTACATCACATAGATAAACAATAATGTTGTTCTGTGGCATGTTGAAAAAAAAAATGTGCAGAGTAGTGTGCCATCAGCATCCCTGCTCATTTTGTCATAGGTTTCTTGAAAGATTAAAATTCCAACAAATGATCTCAAGTTTCATTCTAAAGGTTAAGATTAACCATGGCTCTTTAATTTCATGCTTATGTATCTGCCAAGGCATCAAGAGATGTAGTTTTACTAGTTTGAATTTCTGTCCCTTAACCACACAAAAAAATTATTCATCTAGTTTTTAATAGCTTCTGTATATCCTTTTCAAATGCTGCACATGAGTTTTCCTCAGTTCATCAGCACCATGGCACCACTGCTTATGCTTTCTGTTTGCTCCTTAAATCTAGTCACATGCTAAAAGAAAGACTAAATTCTACTCTTAATTGCAACAGCAGTGTGCCTGGGCAAGAGTTCCAAACAAAGAATCTGTGGCTTCACAAAACTACAAACATTCATGTTCCCTTAGGCTCTGTACTAGAGAAAAGATATTGGATTTCAAGATGTGACATATGTTTTCTTCCATTGAACTTACAGTCTCCAATAAAACCTGACACAATTTTGTTTCAATAACATGTTCATGGTTAAGATGAGTTTAGAAGACTCCATGAGCTTTAAGAATTCAACAGCCCTCATTTATCCCAATGTGGTAACTGTCATCAGATCATCCTTTTGCATTCCACTGGCCCCAGCTGTGATTTAGAAAATCCTTAACAGGGAGATGATCTCATCTTGATGCTCTACTGTTAAGAGTTTGAAGAACAGTTTGAGGTTTTATGTAGAATAAAAACTGAAGGTCAGTGAAGTGGATCTTGTGAAGGTGCTTTTGTTGCTTCATCTGATATACTTTTTATAGACAGACCAGAGATGCCAATCAAATTTTATATCTGAAAGATAATAGTAACTAGTACTTTTTATCACACTTTCTGTCACAGCTCCATAGCTAATACTTTCAGTTTGCTTTTCTGGCCAATAGGCCCATATGTGGTCTCCATGAGCTACCAAAATATGAGAATAAACAGGAAGTAGCTGTTTCTTCCTGATCTGCACTAATGAAATTTCATAAGCTATTCAGCTAGACTAGAAAAAGCCCAGCATGTCTGGCGTGGTGGTGCACGCCTTTAATCCCAGCACTTGGGAGGCAGAGGTAGGAGGATCGCCGTGAGTTTGAGGCCACCCTGAGACTACATAGTGAATTCCAGGTCAGCCTTGGCTAGAGTGAGACCCTACCTCTAAAAAACAAAAAAAAAAGAAAAAAAGAAAAAAAAAAGAAAAGAAAAGAAAAGAAAAAGCCAAGCATACATTGGAAGTCATTTTGGGTTCAGCACACAGAACTAGTATTAGAGACTGTATCAGGGGAGCCAGGTAGGCATTGCTGATGACAGCTTCATGTGGAAGTTCTCAAATCTGCCTTCAGCTTATATACTTTTGTATCATGGGTTTTTGATTAATTCTATTAAGGTAAGAGCTTTCTGTTCTCAAGATACATGTGAAAGCCATCACAGTGTTTTCCTGGCATGACTAACCAGTTTTCTCATCATCCTCTTTGACAGAGAGAAGAGCATGCAGGATAATGTCGTCTTCTCACCAGGTGTCCAGAAGCATCATCATTTTCATCATTCTTTGCTAGTGTCTGTGTGAGAATTGGCACCTCTACTATAGGACTCCCTTGGCACAAAACTTGCTTTGTGCTGTGGGGGCTCTCTCTGTTCTGCTGCCTCTTAAACTTTAATAGCCGATATATATTTTATTTTCCCATTGTAGACATTGGACCAGAATTTTATTCCTTATAGGGCCACTTCATCAAAGTCACTGTTCATTACTTCAATTGTGAGGACAAAAAGAATAGGAGTCATATGTATCGCCATGTACTGATAACACAGGGACACTTTCTTCACAAGATTCTATAATGGAGATCCTTATACCCTATTATCTTGATAACAGGTTGCTCCATAGACTACCTGTAAAATAAATTGCCTTTTAGACTCTTTGTTAAAAATTTGCTTCCATGAACTCTAGTAGATCAGGAGTGCTTTAGTAACCTCTAACTTCACAATAGTATCAGGATCTTCTTCCTCATACTCAGGAGTGTGGCAGTCAGAATCTCACTGGATTTACTCTGCAGGTGTTCTGTGTACATACGTTGGTAGATGTAAGAACTTGCTTGCAACACTGACTTTTTTTTTTTTTTGCATTTTCTGAGATATTTGGGTTTGTATCATTGGCTACCTACTGAAGAAGGTGTCTGACCACTGATTCACTGAGATTTCACTACAAATTGCATCAACTATGACAGGAAGGAAGAACTAAGCTGGAACTAAGCTGGTATTTTTTCTGTATTGAAAATCCACAAAGTTGCTCTCAGCTTCTCCATCAAAATTAGCATTAATGGCAAACCTCTCTGCTGATGTTATGAGTTGGTGTTTGGATTTGAAGATGCCAAAGTGTTCTTAGTTTTTAGAACAGCTGCAATACTGTCAGTCTGGCTATTGTCTGAATTTTCTAGTGCTCTGAGAGAGTTCCAGAAGCACCATTGACAAGTGTACCACCCTATTACAGAAACTTCTATTTAATTTTTAGTTCACTCTGGATCAGCTCCAAGTTGATGGTCATGACTGCTGCTTTTTTTCCCCCTCAGGTGAAACTTGGCATCTCAAGTGACAACTGGAATTTAAGCATAAAGGTTGGGAATCGAGTAGCAATGGAAGATATGAAGGTATCAGAGTCACAGATTCATTCTTCAGCTCCTTGGTCATGGTCCAGCACCATTTCTTTCCAAACTACTCCCTCCCTCCTTCCTTCTTGTTGGCAGTGGCAGTTCCTCCTGTAGAGATAATGATAAAACCTTAAGGGCAGCTCAGAGCATGGCTAGAGCTTGATTGGTGAGAAGAGACAGAAGAAAGGGAGGCAGAAAAAGGAAGGAGAGGTTTGCAGAACTTCAGATTATAGAAGCTGAAAGCTAAATCATGAATACCAGAGGTCACTAAAATGAGTTATACTATTTGTATGAGAGTGTGCATGAATGTCAGTGCTCAGTTCATTGTCTTGGCCAAGTGCCCAAGTAGGTGATCAGATCTTATAACCTCAATGATTTCCTTAAGGAAGTTATATTATAAAAGAACTCACAGTCTACTATTCACCCAAAGTTTATTCATGTCAGTCTACATGAAATAATAAAGTGTTAATTATTGATTTGATATTCAGGTGGGTGTTTGGAATTTTAAAATACTGCTGTTTTGGATGGGGGAGAGAGTTATAAAAGTGTCCTGCTGACTTGTTAGCCAAAATCACACAAATGTGCAATAGCAACATGTGTAGTGTTATCTGCAATATAAAAAAAGATAAAAGGATTGACTTGTTCTTTGCCAAGTCTTAGACTATCCAGCATAGCCTTGAAAGACAGAGGTAGTAACTGTATGCATTAAAATGTCATGTAAGCATCCACTTCAAATAAAGTTCAAGGTTACAGGGGCAGAAGAATTCTAGAAGTAAAAGAAAAAGATAAAACAATTTTACTTTGCTTTCAAACTGTCAAAATTTAGTGGCTAGTCAATCTTGTATATCAGCATGGCATAGCTGGAAACAAATCCTGACAGGTAGGGAGAGATGGAATATAGTTCAAGGACTTCTTCCTAGAAGTGAAAAAACAATACAGATATAACCAAGAGATACATGTCATGGAGAAAATTTCAAAAGAAAATCTTAGAGGAAAACATTGAAAAATTAGGAGGGATTAGGCATGAAACCAATTCTGCACAAAACAACTAGTAACATGTTTTGACTAGGCACAAACAAGTAGATACATGCCTAGGTTTCTATTTTGTTGAATTTAGAGAGAGTTGACTTGGAAGGTTTATGCTGAGAACTATGTAGGAGTAAAGTCTCACTACAAAAGCTGTCCAATTTTGGTCTGAAGGTAATGGTGGCAGAGAAGCTAGAATTACTTATTATAGATATGCACATTGTGTTTCCCAGCCAGTTTATGGAACTGGTGAGTACTTTCTACAGGGTAGGCTTTATTGAAATAATAGTGGATTTGATCTGTTCTATATCCCTCATGTTTTTGTAGACTAACTTATGTATCTATATTTGGAAAAGTAACAATCTGAACATGAAGCGTACAGTCTGGAAATATTAATACTGTTGCTACAGAAATGAGTAATTTTAAAACCCATTTTTAAATCTCAAATATAATTTGTAAATACTATAAGCTTCTTACACACAGTATTAAAGAAAAGCAATAATATGTCCTAAGAGTAATATAAAACATAAATGAAAAGAAAGCAATTTGTAATAAGATAACATGTATTTCAATATGCACATGGTCAGGCAAAGCCACTCCAGAATGCATAATGAAGTAGACTGATGCTTACAATTAAATGTAGAATCATTATGGCATGCCACCTACCAAATTTTACTTCATTTATAATCAGTACTTAGTATGTAAACATCAAGCATTGCCATAAAATACCTGACAAAAGCATCCACTCTGGAAGAAGGTTTTCCTCCCACAGTCAAACCTTCCTAGAAATAACCTCAAAGACCCATCCAAGAGGTATGTCTCAATTCCTAATCTGATAAAGGAGACATAACTTAATCATTGCAAAACATTTGGAATTCTTTTAACATATATTTACACGAAACTCACTATGCATTAGTCAATGTCCTAGATACTTAAACTACCACAATGGGCAAAATAGGTGAACAACTTTGCCCTAACAGAGTTTACAGACTAGTTGGAGATGTAATAGGAAGGAGCTAGGAAACGAACACATAAACAAGTTGAAAAGTATGTTAAAAGGTAGTAAATGTCTGGAGAACATCAGGGTAACTATATTGGGACTGTCATGGAGTAGTAGGTGTCTGCAAATTGAAATGACAGTGTTCTTGAGATGTATTCTTGAGAAAGGGATATCTGCATAAAATCCTGAAGGAACTGAGGAAGTTAACCATGTGCATGTGTGATGAAAAACACTCCAAGAAGACAACAAAGTGCACAAACTTTAACAAGGGAACATTCCAGAAATTTTCAAAGTGATGCAAGGAGTCCATTATAGCAAGTCAAGTGTATAAAGTAAAAGGCAGCAGGGCAAGAAGTCCAAGAGGTACTGAGAGGAGAGTATATCACTTTGGGTCCTTTAGGCTCGTCTATGTACTTTGGACTTTAAGTGAGTAGGAAGCAATTGAATTGTTTTTAGCAGAGGAATGCTTTATCATTCTTGTGAGTCAAGTAGATACTGTATTAGAAATATTGGAGTAGGAAGTTGCAGGAGGAGGACAAATGTTGAATCAAAGTCTACTTGGGAGGATAGTATAGTGACACAGATAAGAAATGGTTATAATTATTCTAGGATTTTATTATTGGAGATAGTGAGAAGTGGCAGGATTTTGGTTAAGTTTTAATGAGTGAACAAGATTTCCTGATGAATTTTATACAACATATGAGAAAAATAGAGAAATAAAAGTAATTTTTAAGTGCTAGACTGGAATAGCTTCCAGATGGTAAGATTTGTCCTTTATAGAGAATGGAGAAATGATAGCTTCAACCTTCCTCCTCCCAGAGGGGTGCAGAAAGAGAGATAACAAGTTCAAAGCAAGACTATCTGGTATACTTAAGCATATATGCAATCCTTGGCCCTCTTTCACTAAATGTAAGTAGGATTCCCCACTCACTTTGACAGCAAAACTGCCCTTACATATTTCTGAATGTATCCTGAGGGAACAATTGTGGTGGAGATTTAAATCAAACTAAAGCCTCTCTACCCATTCTGTGCTAAGCAGCTTTTAAAAACCTTCAGAGCCTAAACTAAAAATGTCAAGTCCTACTGTTATAAGGTCTTGACACAGATGTACCCTGTGTCACTATGTCCTGTCCTGAGTGAGTCAGACATGTTATAAAACTAGACCATGAGTAAAAATCACCTTTGAACAAACAGCTTTATGTTCTACATTTGTACTTTCTTATAATTGCTTTATGGTAAAGAATTTTTAATTTGTACCCCCAAATCATTTTTCTTATTTTTTGTTTATTTTTATTTGAGAACAACAGACACAGTGAGAAAGTGGCAGATAGATATAGAGAGAATGGACACACCAGGGCCTATAGCCACTGCAAATGAATTCCAGATGCATGTGCCATCTTATGCATCTGGCTTACCTGGGACCTGGGTAATCGAGCCTTGAACCAGGGTCCTTTGGCTTCATAGGCAAGCACTTATCTGCTAAGCCATCTCTCCAGCCCCAAATCATTTAACCTTAGAAGATTATAACCCACCAATTGTGTAAAGAATTCAAGACAATGTCAAACACCTGCCATATTGTCTATAAAATCTTTGAGTTATCAACTCAGTACTTAGGCTTTGGAAGTTATTCCCCTGAGTCCATGTTTACATGAAAAAATAAAAATTCCAATTCTCAACTCTATCTCTGATGCTGGCTATGTGTGACTCAATTTATCATATCAAAACAGCCATTCCTTGTTGAAAGTCCTTCCTTCTTTTATATAAAATATAGATTTTAATCTGGGGCTGGAGAGATGGCTTAGCGGTTAAGCGCTTGCCTGTGAAGCCTAAGGACCCCGTTCGAGGCTCGGTTCCCCAGGTCCCACGTTAGCCAGATGCACAAGGGGGCGCACGCGTCTGGAATTCGTTTGCAGAGGCTGGAAGCCCTGGCGCGCCCATTCTTTCTCTCTCCCTCTACCTGTCTTTCTCTCTGTGTCTGTCACTCTCAAATAAATAAATAAAAAATTAAAAAAATATATAGTCTTTAATCTGTTCAGTGGAACATGTGTCCACACAATCAACATTAACATTTTTTTTTTTTTTTTGGTTTTTCAAGTCAGGGTCTCACTTTAGCTCAGGCTGACCTGGAATTCACTATGTAGTTTCAGGGTGGCCTCAAACTCACAGTGATCCTCCTACCTCTGCCTCCAGAGTACTGGGATTAATGGCATGTGCCACCACACCTGGCCATTTTCTCATTTTTTTATGGCTAGTAAAATCTTTAAAGATATTTCCACTTTTTTATTTCAATTTTGACACTTATGTCTAATATCTATTAAACTCACCACCATTTATTTTTAGACTTGTATATTCCATCTTTAAAACTGGAATAACATTTCCCAAGTACTTCATAGAGGTAGTTAATATACTTGTTCTTGTTGACATACAAGGCCTTATCTAACTTATTTTTCTTTTGTCTTTTTTTATTGACAACTTCCATAATTGTAAACAATATCCTATGGTAATTCCTTCCCTCCCCCCAACTTTATACTTTGAAATTCCACTCTCCATCATACCCCCTCCTCCTGTCAATCAGACTCTATTTATTTTGATGTTATGATCTTTATTAAATATTTGGTTACAAAATTGAAAAATGTAGCATATATAGAAAAGAAGAAAATAGCTAAATAGCTAGAGGTTGACTTAATTAAGTTCATAAAAAATTGTTTTTATATCAAAAGAACAGCTATAGAATAAATAGAAGTACTTTCCAGTGTTATTTGAAGTACAAAAAAGGCACTCATACACACTGGAGGTTTCAGAGTATACCATCTCAAAGGCCGTCTGTTGGGACAGAGATGTGGTCAAATGCTTTTGTGGAGGCCCCATGCTGTACTCCCGGGCATTTAATACAAGTTGTTGAATGAGCTTTGCTAAATCATAGGTGTGCATTTAAAAAAATAAGTAGCTCTTAAACCAGTTCTAAGTTTTGAAGCAAACAATTTACATCCTCTTGAAACCCAATGTACATCATCATAATCTTAACATTTATCTCATGCCCATTGAATGCCTAGTAGTGTGCTAAATTTTAAGTTATTTTCACAGTCTTTGTGGATGGTAATACATCTTTGAGTTATTCACTTATGTATTAAAAAATCATCTCTCTGTAGTATCATGAAAGGTATCAGATTTTGGCTGCATAGAAAGAAGTGTTAAATAGGTGTAATGAAAAGACCTCTGGGCACAGATCTTCTGCTTCCCCACTAAGAAACCTCTTTACAGGATGACTATTTGAAGAAATCTCTGGTCATTATACTCAAAAAGAGATCTTTAGGATCATTAAATTGGATTGACACACACAGCCTTGGGACAATGGCAGGGGTTTCTCCTAAGTACCTGCAAATCACAATGGAGTTAGAAGTGAATCCGCTCATATGAGGATATCATTTTCCAAATTTGACACTGTATTTGCCTAACAGCCATGTAGTTAATTTAAAAAATTGAAAGATGTGATTCAGTAGTGAAATAATTCTACCATCCAAATCCAGTACATTATCTTTACTATCTGTCTGTCTGAGAACTGAAGGAAAGGTTACTTCTAAACAGCTTCAGAGTCAGATGGTTATATAAGCTGCACCCCAACATTTTGGCTTCAACTTCAGTGCATTTTGAAAGGCCAAATGCAAAGTCTGACTGCTGGCAAGTTTTAATACTTCTGCCAGCAAATGATATTGAATCTCTCAAGCAGCAATGTGTTATTTTGATCTGTTCCCACAGCTCCTCAGTTTTTCTCTGGCCTCTGGCCCTAGAAGATAGTCACATCTGGGAGCAATTAATTTACCTAGAGATTTTCTTTACATTTCCTGTACCATATTTGATAGGACATGATGTGTAATGCAAAATAATAACAATTGAAAATCCCCTTGATTTTTGTATGTCAAGCAAGTCAAAGCAGATATTTAGTACAGGTGAAGAAGGCCATCACTTCTAACCTTAGTGAAACATCCTTTTCCTCAGTGGCCAGATATGAATCATCACCAGGTATCTGAACTGTATATTTTAATTCAGAGTTAGTTCCTAAAGCATGTCATGCTATTTTATCTTCAGCTATTCCTTTTCTTTAATTTATTTATTTGAAAGTAGAAAGAGCTAGAGAGAAGAAATACAAAGCAAATGGATGTACCAGCTGCTGGGAACTAACTCCAGAGACATGCATCACTCTGCATCTGGCCTTACCTGGGGACTGGTACATCAAACCCAGGTCATTAGGCTTTGCAGGCAAGCACTTTAACTACTGACCCATCTCTTCAGCCCTCCTTTTATTTTTCTCTTGTTCATTACAAAAGCTTTTTGCTCTTCTACCATGACTCCAAAATGCAAGTATGCCTACTGGAATTTTCTTTGATAATAGTTAAACATGTTAGGTCAGAACTCTGTTTCTTTATGAAAACCATCTATTTTCTGCATTGCTTAGGTGTGTTTATATGACAACTTTTCTTTTAAAAAATTGCCATGCATTCATTACCCATAATAATTGGAGTACCATATGATTTTCCCAAAATCACTCCCTTCCCCTCCCCCTTCAATTCCCATTCACTACTTTCAGGTCAAAGGTAGATAGATACTTAAAGAACCATATATGTAAATATGATTTTATATGTCTACATAAGTATAAGGTCCACATATAAAACACACATTTGTTTTTCTGGGTGTGGCTCATTCTGTTTAATATGGTAGCAATTCTTCTTATGGCTGAATTAAATTTCGTTGTGTTTATATACACTGTCTTTATCCATTCATTGATGTCACCTAGGCTGATTTCACAATTTGGGTATTGTGGCTCACATTGCATAGACATATTAAGCATCTCTTGGTTTGCTGACTTAAGGGTCCTTTAGGAATATGCCTAGAAGTGGTAGTGCTATTTTTAGTTCCTCAAGGAATCTATATTTCCATAGTGGATGGACTGATTTACATTCCCCTAGAAGTGTATAAGGATTTCATTTCTTTGAAACACAAAAAGTATTTGAAGAGTTTTAATTATTTCATGCCAATTTTATCCCTTCCCTTAGTCACATTATTTATGATGAAGATTGTTGCAAAGTGTTTGGATCATGTATGGGAATGACCACACTCTTGTATCTTGAATTGTTATCTGCTTCAAAGTAGTGTCATTCTGAGTTTCTTTAGTAATTAGTCGATACATTTGTGAAATTGATAACTCTGTATCTATTTTGTAAAGGAGGTTGACTATTCTAACTTATGCTCAATGAAGGTATATGTTGTTTCCAAAACAGGACATTATTAGAATGTGGTATGTGGAATAAATGAAGGTTAAACATGAAGGAGCTAGTCAGAGTAAAAATTGTGTGGTATTTTTGAATGAATCGTATGGTAAAGCCAGACATTCTAGTTTAAATAATAGTGTCAGGTAAGCAAAATGAAACCTGGCAACATTACAAATATTTGTTCAACATTTCAGTATGGGAAGAGACATTTCTAAGAACAAATCTAACATTCTCCACAGCTTTTCATGTGGCAGAGATGTTGATGCTTTCTTGAAAAATCATTTATAGTTTGCTACGAACTGAGAATGAGAACTTATTTTTAACTTAGACATCTTAACTCTCAGTGGCATCTCATATTATTGGTGGCTTAAAGTTTTCTGTATTACATGATTTCCAAAATATTCAACATGGAAACACAAATGATTCATCTATCCAAGTGACAAGAAGAAAATTTCATATATCCAGCTAGACAGAGAGCCATTTGATAAATCTGCACTGTCTATCTATGACTGTAAAAAATACAATAATGCATCAATTATTGATTCCAAGATCAACAAACTTACATCAATAGAAGAGAATAAAGAGATTAATAAGAAGTATTGAAGTTATTAGTTATCTTGATTTCTAACTCACAAGAAAAGCATTTTGAGGGAATGTATAATATAACCAATATAACAATATGGTAAAGTAATTGTAATAAAACTAAACCAAGAAAAATGGAAATCTATATATGTATGTTAGTTAGAAAAATAAATAAGCATTTTGTAATAGAATTGCAAAGTGTCTCTGAGATATTTTAGAACCAAAATAAATTAATTTACAATGTTAAAAAAGAGAACTTATATCAAATTCATGTCAGTTTAACAGAAAATACAGCATTTCTAAATGGCAAAATACAATCATGTATTTCATTGTATTGCACAATTGAAATGAATATTTTAAAGTAAAATTTGGCATATCTTATAAGATTTTAAGATAAATGCTATGAGGGCAATATATTCAAGGAGCAGTGGAATGAATTCTAAGCATGATTAAGTTAAAAAAGTGTTTGATGGACTGGAGAGATGGTTTAGTGAGTTAAGGAGCTTGCCTCCAAAGCCAAATGACCCAGGCTCAATTCTCCAGTATACAAGTAAAGCTATATGCACTAAGTGACATATATGCCTGGAGTTTGTTGGCAGTAGCTAGGGGTCCTGGAAAGTTCCCTCTCTTTCTCTCTCTCTCTCTTGCTCTAGCTCTCATAAACAAACACATAAGTAAAACATTTTTTTTTTTTTGGTTTTTCGAGGTAGGGTCTCACTCTGGTCCAGGCTGACCTGGAATTAACTCTGTCATCTCAGGGTGGCCTTGAACTCATGGAAATCCTCCTACCTCTGCCTCCCGAGTGCTGGGATTAAAGGCGTGCACCACCACGCCCAGCAATAAAACATTTTTTAAAAAGTGGTTGAAACATAATGTTCTGTGGTTTCAATAATAAAAATATAGACTCATGGCCTTAAGCCCACTATGCAAGTAATCTTAATACTGAGCAAAATTCCCAGCTGTTGACTCTTTTGGGATAGTATCTTTTCACAAGGCATCAAGATCATGAACTCTCTGCCTCATGTCAGCCTCCTGAGTCTTGGGGATTAATGATAACACATGTGTGTCATCACACCTGGCTTGTCTCACATTTATTATTGACTATTTTCAAACATGTATATAATGTATTTTATCTTAGTCCCCTCTTATTACCTTCTATTATTCTGTCTCCTCTGATCCCCTTCTTATTTTAGATTAGTCCTACTTCTATTTGGATGTCTTTAAAACAATGTTGTCCTGCTCTCTATTATTCATGTCAAAATGGTGGCATGATTCAGGTAGTGAAAGCCACTGAGGGATCATTAATGTAAAAGCCACTTCACTCCTCCCCTTCCTCTGACTCTTGCATTCTTTCTGTTCCTCCCTCTTCTGTAATTTTCCCTGAGTCTTGGAGTACATGATACAGATGTCTCATTTAGCACTGTGGATTCAAAAGCCATGTTTTCCCAGAACTTCGAATAGTTTTGAATTTCTAAATGGCCCTCTAAATATATTTATGTTTGTGCTGGTTTGAATGTGAATGTATTTCCCTCATAGCTCAGGGATTTTTGATTAAAATTAAGGTTCCTACTTAAGTCTCCAGCAGCCTGGTAGAGGACATGTCACTGGGGGTGGATCTTGTAGTCTAGCCCTATGGTGTGTTCTGAGTGAGTTGGAGATATGGCTGTTGGTGTTGCTTCTCTGCCAGGAATGTATGGAAGTGAGCTAGTTTTTTAAGCCATTATTATGCTTCCCTTGGATTCTGTAAGCCTGAAATACAATGATGAACTAACTGCCATAATGTTTATTCTTACCTTTGAACCAAGAAGCTTCTATCCTATTTTTGATATTAAAATCTTCTGAAAAATGATGTTGATGATATACTCTTACTAAAATGTACCTATTACTATTAAATGTACCTATATACTATTAAGATGGTAGCTATCTTGTGTTTGTGTTTTAATTTTCTCAGACTGTTAAAGGAAAATATAGAAAGCAGATTTGAAAGGATCCACATGTCTTGGGACTGTCTATTTGTTCACTTTATCCAACCTAAATCTGTTGTCCTGATCACAAGAATAGCCTAACTATAGTCTGAACTCCATTAAAACTATTATAAATTAGAATTGGGCTATGATTGTATATTAGGAGCACCTTCTCCACTAGGGAATGGACATGGGAAAGTTTTTGTACTTTTGAGTTACTAATGAGATGAGGTTTAGGCTATAATATCTTATCGAGGCATTATCATGTATTGTCAGTTCGTTAAAATATTTCTTTTTCTCAGTCCTGAATTCACAGTAGAGCTGTTCCTGTCCATACATATTACCACAGAGGGTCATTCTTGATCATCCAAAATAATTCCAGCATTATCATATACAAACTCATATTGACTAAATTCAGTTATTGATTCAAACATATAATACAAACAATCAAATAAAAATAGAATGCTTATGTTTGAAAAAGTATAATAGAATGGTAATGCAAAAGAAGGAAATTACTTATAAGATTTAAGAGAAACAGTAAAATCAAATATAAGAATAAAATATATAGAAAACACAGCTGACTACATCATTGCAATGTAATAAAAACTATGAAATTAGCTACAAAGAAATGTAATAACAAGCACAATAACATTAAATTGAGAAACCAATAAGATAAAAGGGGCAGGGCTGGAGAGATGGTTTAGTAACTAAGCACTTGCCTGTGAAGCCTAAAGGACCCCGGTTCGAGGCTCAACTCCCCAGGACCCACGATAGCTACATGCACAAGGGGGCACATGCATCTGGAGTTCGTTTGCAGTGGCTGGAAGCCCTGGCACACCCATTCTCTCTCTCTCTCTGCCTTTTTCTCTGTTACTCTCAAATAACAACAAAGGATAAAAGGCACAGGTAACAAAACAATATTATATTATATTTTTAAAAGAGATGACACCATATTAATGATAAGAAATCATCAGAATATGAAATAAAAATTTAAATAGAATACAATAAAATGGATGATTTAAGAATATACTTTAAAGTAATGTTTTATACAGAATGTGGATAAAAAATTTTACTCATGTACTTGATGATTCATCAACTTGCAGCTCAAAACATCTAAAAGCAAACAAATATTCCTTTCTATACCCAAATGCTATGCCACAGATTTCTGATATTATCAATTTCCTACCTGAAAAAAATCAGACTGAGTATAATGACTCATGTGTGCTTTGTAATAAATCTTTAAAGAACATTTCCTTAGTATTCCATGTCTTAACACTATAGAGCTGCTTCTTCAGCCAGTAACCTTCATACAATGTCTTAAAGTGTTGCATCATGAGTAATTATCACACATATCGCTAATCACTAGCCTCTAGCAAAGGATAAAGCTCTTTGTCTTCTCATAGGGGTGTTGTGAAAATTCAAACAAAAATGCATATAAAGCATTTGAAAAGTAGTTGCCATGCACTTATGCCTCTCAGGATGGTAGTGATTTTTATATCTTATACATACTATGGTGCTCATGGCAGTCGGTATTATTTCCATATATTCAATTCTTTTGTACACTCCCACTCATGTCCATGTGACTTGAAATATTCCATGTGAAGGAGTTTCCTCCTTCCCTCACTGATTTAAAGCTTGGTCATGTGCCTTTCCTAAATGGATGAAATATGACTGCAATGTCATATCTGACTTGAGGCTTTAAGGGCTGAAGTAGACGATATTCCTTTTGTGCAGGTATCTAAATGAAAAGGTATAGGTTGCAAAGCCTGATCTGATCCATAGTCACTAATAGCACTATGAGGTAGAAAGGAGTATTGGCTGTGGTTAAGCTAATCAGTTTGTGTTCAACCTTGGCATGACTTCAGACAAGTGGACTGATTTTGTTTGCAGTGGCTATAATAGCCCAGTACTTGGCTGTTGATTGTAAACTGCAATGCTTGTTTTGTTTTTCCTTCTTACATTCATTTCTACTTTGATTGTGGCTTCTAAACTGTTCTTTTTTTTTTTTTTACTTTGTGTTTCTGAGTGTGGACTATTTAGTACTATTGGGGTACAGGTAAATAATAGATGATTCATAATGAGAGAGTTAATCTCTTTTCAATGCTCATTCAGTTTTCTGATTACATTAATGAGAAACTCTTATTTAGTGCAATTTTGTCATTAATAACACCTTTGAAGTTACTGATGTCTCTGTAAAAGAAAAAAAAGTCCTTTTTAACATAAGCTAGTAATACTATCTGGTAAGAACTTAATAATATCTCTTAATCTGTATTATTTTTACTGTATTGTCACCCTTTGTTCATAACAAGTGATATTAGACTGCCAGTGTGTCAGCCAACTTCTCATTGCTGGGACAAAATTCCAAACCACAAGTCGCTTATAAAAGAAAAGGGTTTATTTCTGGCTTGCAGTTTTGATGGGAAATCTATCATGACAGGGAAAGCATAGCAGGAGCAAACAGCTGATGTCACATTATCACAGTTGGAGGGAGGAAGTAGAGAGCAAGATAGCAGGTGGGTTGGGCGCTAACCCCTCAAGTCCTACCTTGAGTGACATACTTTCTCCATCAAGGCTCTACCTCCTAAAACCTTCACAACCTTGCCAAACAGTACCACCAACGAGGGATTAAATATTTAATTAAGTAGTGATGGTGTTGCCTTTCCTCTTATTGGGGGAGGGGGAATTTTACATTTAAACAACCACAGCCAATTACATTATAACTCCCTTAAGTAAATACATTTGTTTAAGTAATGAAATTTCATAAAGTTTGAGAGGCTTTGTCTTATTAAAAGGGCTTGCTTTCTTTTGTGTGTGGGATATACCTTCCTGTTTTGGTACACCTTCTTGAGTTTGCTTGATTTCAGGTTTGTTTCAAGCTGGGCTCATAGATTTACTGCCTTGATATCCTACTCCAAGACAAGTTTTGGGGCAAATATAACTGCTTTTCAATTTTTTTTAATTCTACTGAAAAGACAAATCAATTGCATGTTCAGTGTGTGTTTCTGTAGCCCTACTTTCAAAGAATACATACTGCTCTAATTTTGTTGTTGTGTCTACAATATAAACATCAACTCAACACCACCAGGGCCACTTTTTCTGTGACCTTTTCCCTGACCAAGTATACAACTTACCACTGAAAACTGAGTTGCTTCTAGTTATGGCATTTCGTTTTCTCTTATTAATATCCTCAATAATCTTACAGCTTTAGGGATCCAACTGTGACACACAGGTAACTTGATTAAATCATTTACCATAACCCTTGGATATTTTCCTTTGAGAATGCTTCAACTATAGACTCCTACTAATGTTTATTGGAAAAATAAACTGTTTGTTTCTATAACCTGTATCTTTATGACTTAATATAAGCATTTCTTTTGCAGCATATTGCTCACTTTTCCAGCTCAATTAATTTTCTTTGAAATTAAAGTATCTTGAACTCCTACCCCTTATGAAGCAATCTAATAAAGAGTTACTTTACACCAATTAATGTGCTGAGTCAGTAAGAATGGCTGGCCCAGTCTCTAGAGTGAGTATAATGAAAGGACTTAGACAGAAGGCTACTGAGGAATGTAGAATCAGGAAGCAACTACTTAGATCTCTAACGTTCTGTTACATTCAGACCTTCCTCTTTTTCTGGCTACATTATTGGAATTGTCTCACTTGATGAGATAACTCCAGACATAGAAGAGAATCAAAGAATAGTTTTTATATCACTGGCACTTTCTCTTTAGCTGGAGGGCTTAATATCCTACTTCCCAATAATAATATGGAAATCAGAATTATTCATGTCACTTATGCTGAAAATCTGGAAGATACAATCAATTTTCTCATTCAGATTTGCTTTTATTTTTATTTACTTGAGAAAGAGAGAGAGAGAGAGAAAAGAAGGGCACACTAGGGCTTCTCACTGCTGCAAACAAACACTAGTCACATGTGCCACTTTGTGCATTTGGCTTTACATTGGTCCTGAAGAATTGGACCCAGGCCAGAAAGCTTTGCATGCAAGGATCTTTAACTGGTCAGCCATCTCTACAGCCAAATTTACTTTTAATCAATTAGTTAAATATCGTGTACTTATGATGATGTATTAGCTTAATATTTACATGATGCAAATTACTTTAATTACAGGTAATACTTATAATGCATTGGCTATAGTAGGCATCTAATATATTCATTTAGTCAATATTTATTCATTTATCACTATGTTTTTTGCACTTTGGTGGACATTGGAGCTACATTGGTTATTTTTCTCAATGTTGTGCTCAAATAATTGACCAAAGCAACAAGAGAAATGAGAGGTTTATTTTGGCTCTTAGGTCAGGGGAATACAGATCATCATGGTAGCAAGAGAGGAGGAGAATGAACATATTGTATCCACAGAAAAAGCAGAGAGAGAGATGAATAGGGGTATTCAACTTGTTTGCTCTATTTTATGCAGACTAAGACCTCAGCCCATGAAATGATGATACCTACAGTTAGGGTATGTTTTCCTATCTCAATTAACCTAATATAGAAAATTGTTACACACATGCCTAGAGATTTGTTTCGATGGTAATTTTAAATCCTGTCAAATTGACAACTGAGATTAACCTTCACAGGAGCCATAAGAGCAAAGAAGATACTTAATCTCCTAGGAATAACCTGTTTGGAGAGAAACAAACTGAAAACATAGAAATATTCCATATACTTGACACATTCCAAGGACAATAAAATTAATGCATGGCGATATGAAAAATGCATATGTATAGTATGCTAATTTGTACAGAGTAGTAAGGAAAGGTCTACAAAAAAGTATCAGATCACAATGCTATATTGCTAGAAATTAACAACAAAACACCCACCAAAAATCCCATTGGATCCTGGAAACTTAACAGCACACTTTTAAACAATAAATGGGTTATGGACAAAATAAAAAGCACAACAGAGAAATTTCTAGGAATGAATGACAATGAAAACACATCATACCAAAACTTATGGGATACAATAAAGGTGGCCCTCAAGGAAAAATTAATAGAACTAAATGCCTTCATAAGAAAGACAGAGAAATCCCAAATCAATAACCTAACCATCCACTGAAAGGAACTGGAAAAACAAGAACAATGCAACCCAAAAAGCTCCAGATGGAAAGAGATAAGATAAGAGCAGAAATTATTAAATTGGAAACTAAGAAAACAATTAAGAAAATTGATGAAACAAAAAGATGGTTCTGTGAAAAAATTAACAAGATTGACAAACCTCTGGCAAATTTGATCAAGTGTAAAACCGAGGTGCTTCAAATTAAATAACTAGAAATGAAAAGGGAGTGATCACAACAGACATAAGTGAAATTGTGAGAATCATCAAAACCTTCTACCCAACAAAATTGGAAAATATAGAGGAAATGGATAAATTCCTAGACACATACGATCTACTAAAGCTAAACTCAGAGTAGATTAATCTACTTAACAAACCTAGCACACCCATCAAAATTGCAATGTTAATCAAGAACCTCCTCAAAGAGAAGAGTCCAGGACCAGATGGCATCTCAGCTGAATTCTATCAAACCTTCATGGAAGAACTGAAACCAGTCTTTCTCAAATTATGCCACACAATGGAAGATCAAGGAAAGCTCCCCAACTCCTTCTATGAAGCTTCTATCACCCTAATACCAAGACCAGGCAAAGATGCCACAAGAAAAGAAAACTAGAGGCCTATTTCCCTGATAAACTTAGACATAAAATCCTGAAGAAAATCCTCAAAAACTGAATCCAACAACACATTGAAGGCATTATCCACCTTAATCAAGTGGGCTTCATCCCAGAAACACAGGGTGATTCAACTTATGGAAATCTGTCAATGTAATACACCACATAAACAAGGCTAAACAGAAAAATCACATGATCTTTTCGATAGATGCAGAAATGGCCTTTGAAAAAGCACGATATCACTTCATGAATAAAACATTGGAGAGAATCAGCATGGTCAGTTTATATCTTAACACAATAAAGGCTATATACAAAGCTCCTAAAGCCCAAATAATACTTAATGGAGAGAGATTAAAGGATTTCTCATTGAGATGAGGAACAAGACAGGGGTGTCCACCCTCACATCTGCTCTTTAATATTGTACTGGAAGTCCTAGCTCAAGCAATAAAACAGGAGAAAGAAATAAAGGGGATACAATTTGGAAAGGAAGTCAAGTTAGTACAATTTGCAGATGACATGATTCTACATGTCAGAGACCTAAGATACTCCATTCCAAAACTCTTAAAGGTGATAAACTACTTCAGCAAAGTAGCAGGATAGAAAATCAATGCATAAAAATCAGTAGCTTTCTATATGCAAACAACAAAGATACAGAGAAAGAAATAAGTGACATCCAGTTTTCAATAGCAACAAAAAATAAAATACCTTGGAATAATATTAACCAAGGAAGTGAAAGATATGTACAATGGAAACATAAAAACACTCAAAAAAGAAATTAAGAAGGACTTAAGAAAATGAAAGATCTCCCATGCTCCTGGATAGGCAGAATTAACATTGTGAAAATGGCAATCCTTCCAAAGACAATCTACAAATTTAATGTAATTCCCATCAAAAATCCCAACATCATTCTTCACAGAGATAGAAAAATTGGTCTCAAAATTAATATGGAAAAGCAAAAGGCCTTGGATATCCAAGTATACCCTCATCATGGTACAAGCATAAAAACAGGAGTATAGAACAATGCAATATACTTTGGGTCAATCAACTCTAGCTCCTTGATATTTGACAAAGGCCCTAACTATATAGGCTGGCAAAGAGACATCATCTTTAACAAATGGTGCTGGGCAAACTGGATAACCATATGCAAGAAATTGAAAATCCACACAACTCACTATGCACAGTAATCAAGTCCAAATGGATCAAAGACTTCAACATAACATGAGAAACTTGGATACTGCTGGAATAAAAGTTAGAAGGAACATTCCATGATCTAGGAATGGGAAAAAAAAAAAATTCCTGAAGAAATCCCAAGAAACACAGGTTCTTAAACAATCACTCAACCAGTGGGATCTTGTGAAGCTGAGAAGTTTCTTAACAGTCAAATATACAATAAGCAGAGCCAATAGATTACCCACAGAATGGGAGAAAATATTTACTGAATATACAACTGACAGAGGCCTAATTTCTAGAATCTACAAAATAGTCAAAAACCTAAACGATGAAAAGTCAAACAACCCACTCACAAAATTTTACAGGCATGTCACAGAGTAAGAAATACAAATGGCAAGCACACACATAAGGAAATGTTCATCATCCCTAAACATCATGAAAATGCAAATTTAAAGAACTGTGAGATTCCACCTTAACCCAGTAAAGATAGCAAACAGCAAACAATACATAGAAAATACATGTTGGTGAGGATGTGGAGAAATAGGAACCCTCGTCCACTGTTGGTGGGAATGTAAGGTGATACAACCACTTTGGAAAGCAATATGGAGGCTCCTAAAAAACTGGCTATAGAGTTACCACAAGAACCAGTTATTCCCTTACTGGGGATATACCCTAAAATCTCCATGCCTCATCTCAGAGATATTTTCTCAGCCCTGTTTATAGTGACTCAATTCATAACAGCTAAGAGCAGGAATCAACCCAGATGTGTATCACTAGACAAATGAATAATTCAGATGTGCTATATCTACATGATGAAATTCTACACACAGTAAGAACAAAGCAAAACAGTGAAATTTGAAGGAAAATGGTCGAGCCTTGAATAGCTTATTCTCAGTGTACTCACCCAATCACAGGAATATAATAATTGCATAGTTTCCCTCATCTATAGCTCCTAACCTGAATATACCCAAGTCGCAGACACACCTACCAGGCAACTCAAGGACCAGACAATTGGGAGGATGGGGAGGGCAGGGAGGGTAAGGAAGAGAATGGGGGTACACGCCAAAAGGCAATGTTACCATAAAACTCTACATCTTAAAAGACAGACCAAATGATGAACCTCCACTAGGCCCTTAGAAGGAACACCAGATACACAAGGCCCTGGAGAGGGTATGAACAAAACTGTTCATTTTCTCCTCCTATTTCTGCTTCTGTCTCTCTCACACACCCTCCCTCCCTCTTCTCTCTTATCCCTCTATCTCTTTTATATCACTTATCTGGTTCTTCCTTCTCTTCTTGGCTGCTGACCTATAATTCCCGGTACCAGCTGGTGGTATTCATCCACAATAAGCTTCTGATCACATAGACATACAAGGTTTCCCTAAAGAAGACAGATTTATGTCAGAGTGCTTGAGGACCCACTATAGGTTACTGGTAAGACCCTACTGCTGAAGACACCATACACTGACAGTATGTAGCATGGAGTGACATGGATGGAAGCTGCAAAGGAGTCAGTCCCCAGAGAGTTAGCACATCTAGTGCCAGAAGGTGCTACATGAGCGACTGGGGGCCAAAGACCAAAATCTGTCCAAGCAACACATGGCCTATCTTACTGAGCATCAAACAACCTGATGTGATGCTCATAGAAGTGCAATAGTGGCGGATAGCCATGGTGGGAATCCAACTGCTATCAATTTGGCTAACTGATCTGCTCAGTGGAACAGAACCCATAGCTGGAGCTGGGAAACAAGTCAGAACCATGTCCAAAAGTGAACCCACTCTCTATTAAACTATCTGTAAGAAACAATGGTTAACACATCTACTAGGTGCTCACTTTATTCTCCATTGGAGAATATGCTTCTATTTTTTTCAGATAGACACAGATCCTAAGGAAAGAACCACCCAATCATGTCTCAAAAGTGCCCCAGCTGAAACTAAGAATAATTGGGCAAACGTACAAGAATGTTGTTTTCTTGGAGAACAAGGAACCAGCACAACAGTGAAGGAGATAGTCACAGAGAATAATCAACCCCTATGAAAACAGATATCCAGAGACACAGAGGCACTCAAAATCTCAACATGAAAGCAGACCTAATATAAACACAACATGGCTCAGGGAAATTTGCAAAAGTGGGGACTGAAAGAATGTCAGAGCCACATGTTGAATCATGGCATGAGGAGACATTTCCTCCTACCCAAGACTAAAGGCTAACCCCACAATGCACAACCCATATACCCCAATAAGGAGGGTCCCAGTGTATGTAGGTGGTAGGATAGGGAGAAGGCTAATAATGGTACCAACTTGAGTGTATTCACTGATTGAAAACATTTTAAAAAAATAAAATGGTGATATTTGAGCAAAGTGATACAAAATGACAACATTGATTAGGAAAATGATGAATTCTATTATTGATTGTCACATGCACATGTTTGGCAATGAGACATCATTTGGCTTCACAGTACATGCTGTTAACTTTTTAAATAAATGCATGAGTTGTGGATTTTTCAGTCAACTGTTTGCAAATGGTAATGGTCAAACACAGAACTGAATGAGATCATGTGGGGTTAAATCATACAACAACAAAAAAGCTTTACATTTAAGCAATAAGAAGTTATAACTTTGAAGGACTAGATAGGGAGAGATGTACTTTAGATGAATTCTTGTGAAAAATAAACATACGAAGACAATTAGGACTCTAGGATGCCTACACTTAGGAGCCAAGGGACAGATATCCTTTAAAAAGGGCATAGACAGGGCTGGAGAGATGGCTTACCGGTTAAGAGCTTGCCTGTGAAGCCTAAGGACCCTGGTTCGAGGCTCGGTTCCCCAGGTCCCACGTTAGCCAGATGCACAAGGGGGCGCACGCGTCTGGAGTTCGTTTGCAGAGGCTGGAAGCCCTGGCGCACCCATTCTCTCTCTCTCCCTGTATCTGTCTTTCTCTCTGTGTCTGTCGCTCTCAAATAAATAAATAAATAAAAATTTAAAATAAAAAGGGCATAGACAAGACTGAACAATGCTATCAAGATGTTAAGCAAGTTGAGTACTGAGAATTTATCATACTTAACAATGAAGGCATAGAAATGAACCAGGTTTAATTTAGTGGTAGGAATTCAGTAAGAGGGATGGAAGATAGATTACTGTGTGTTGAGAACTGAGTAGGATGACAAGGACTAGAGATGTTTGTGTTTTTATAGCCCTCATAAATATTTGTATCTAAATAGTTTAAGTGAGTGAGTAATATTTGGATTAAAACTTCTTATTTGAGTCTTACAACAACATAACTGGGTCAGGCATTGGTTTCTTTTTTCCATTGTATGTATTGTTGATCTCAGAATGGTAAAAACTTTTCCACATCTAAATATTCAGTAAATATTTGGGTGAAAATTTTGATTTTTTTCTATGTAATATTCTTTATTATCTATTCATACCCTCAGATAAAGGAAGCTACATACTTTTGAAGGAGAAAAAGACAAAAAGTATTATACCAAGTTAACATATTTTTTTAAAAAAATCTTTATATTTATAGTAGGGTTCACGGTAACTGAAGCTGAACTCACTCTGTAGTTCAGACTGGCCTCGACGTCTTAATACAGAGTACCATGTGAAATAATAATAGCAAAGTGCTTTGCATAAAGCCAACTTTATGTAAGGTCATTATCATGTTATTTGAATTATATTTACTTTACGTTTATTTTGGAACAGACCTGGTTAGAGTTGAGCTTAACAGGAAATATTCTTTCTTATCCACAAACTGAATAATTAAACCTACTAGGAGATTAACTCTCCAGGTTAGAGTGCATTTTCACTGTACTCAATATTACTCAAAACATCTTTTAACTATTATGAACATGGATGTTTTATACAGTGAAAAGAATTTAGAGATATGGGACATTACAGAAAAGCATAAGGAATTTCAAAGGAATAGAAAATAGGCTCTCAAGGAAAGGTTGAAAGAATTTGAGTTATTATTTAAGCTTAGCAAAGATAAAGCAAAACCATGAAAAGTATGATATTAAAGTATTGATCTAGGCCTTATACAGTGAGATCACTGAGGAGATATTTTGTTTGCTAACAAGAACCACTGTAAGAAAGCTGTGTTGAATTGAACCAGGAAGTCATGTTTGGAGAAAGGTGAAGTCAGAAATACATTTTAATACTTTGGACATAATAATTAAAGCCATGACATTGTTCATTTCTGGGGTTATTGTTGGTATACCAATATCATTTATGCATTAATTGACTATCTTCATTTAAGTTGTAACAATTTTATACTAGACAATTTTATACTAAAACTAAAACTCAAACCATAATCATTAGCATTAGGCTGCAACCTATTGTCTCTATCCCTTGGAAAATTCACTTAACCTCACTTTGGTTCAGTTTTCTACTTACAATATGAGGATGAAAACCCTAGCTATCGTGTGGTGATCTGCTGAAGATTACAGATAGAACATATTTCAGGTCCCATTATATAATAAAGCCCTTTGCCTAAAGACTATGTAGTCTCTGACTAAAGACGCTATATTTGCATAGCCTCCAATTTTGAATTTAGCCACATTTATTGCTTTGGCAAGGTATTTCTACAAATTAAATATGTAAATATTTGTATCCTTCAGCTTGATAGCTTATTCCTTTACCATGAGCATACATATAATATTCCTGGGCTGCCTAGCTCATCTACAAAAAAGACTAAAAGATTTGGACAGTAAAAATCACCACTAGGGGGCTGAACCTAGTTCTGATAACAGTCATAACCAAGATGAGTTTGAAATTAGAGGCAATTTGCCAGATATGCTTCACCTCCTTTTACCACTGCGCAACTCATCCACAGAGAAATGGCTGTTGTTTTATGGACTGAGATTTCTGTGACATTAACTATTCTTGACAGCAACTTTGTACAGTGCTTAGCACATAACTGGCCTTTAACAAATCTAGCAGCCTTTTTAATAGTTAACACCCAATGAACATTTTATATGGTTTATCTATAATGTAAAACCTTCCTCTATTAAGAAAATTGTGGATGACAATGTATTTGGTGTCATGTGGTCCTCAGTATTGTAATAAGCCCAGAAATAACCAGCTCTTTACAGAGAGTACTGCTAGAGTTGTGCATACTTATTTGTAATATTATTCCCTTGCATGTGTACCTTCCTCCCACGAATGCTACTGTGAAATATGGGTGTGTCTTAAGAGCAAAATATGTCCAAGTAATATTAGATTAATGAATTAACCTAGCAACTCATGTTATATTTTTTATTAACTTGCAATTCATTACCTTGTTATTTTGTATGTTGTAGTAAATGCAAGGAGTTTGAAACATTTCAACTCATTCACTTTCTTGTCCATAGGGATTAGCTCAGGAACTGAATCAAGAGTTTCATAATGCAGTGTTACAATTACATGTGCATTGAGTAAGTACTTAAAAATGACCTTGACCATTCATGTTTTGTTACAAGTATCCACTCCTGTCAGTTTTAATATATTTCTTCCAAAGTTTTTTTAATTAATTATTTTTTTATATAAATAGAGAGAGAATGGGCTCAATAGAGCCTCTAGCCATTTCAAACAAACTCCAAACTCAAATGTCACCTTGTACATCTGGCTTATGTGGGTCCTAGGGAGTTGACTTGAGTTCCCTTGGCTTTTCAGGCAAATTCCATAATAACTAAGCCATCTCTCCAGCCCTCTTCCAGTTTTTTGATTGATGGTAATCACAAATGTCCATTTATTATATTTACCTTAAATATCTTCATTGGTACTAGTAAATTTCATGTCATATTCTATGAAGAACTCTTTGTTTCCTTGCTGATGCTCAGTTGTATTAAACTAGTGTAATTGAAATTACCATATTGAAAATTCTGTTTGTCCCATAATCTCTAGCTTGTATTAATGATGTTCAGAGTTCATATTGCACTATTAGTGAATAGATTCTACTGAAAATTTTGAAAATTGGGGAGGTGAAGATGTGGAATTTGATAATAAGCTATGTATCAAAGAACACAGTACATGCTTGCTATTTATAATTTTATGAATCCACATATGTTTAAAACTCTAGTTTGATTTATTTACTTGTGTGTGTCCATGCACATGCATGTGGGGGGGGGGAACTCATGGTGCTATATGTTGTATTTGGCTTTATGTGGCTATTGGGGAATTGAACCAGGGGCAGCATGCTTTGCAAGGCACTGCCTTAAATGGCTGAGCCATCTCCTCAACCACAAGTAATTTGGTTTTTATACATATAAATGTCGGAAAAATCTTTATCTACAGAGTCACTGCCCCAGCCCCATGATAATCAGTTTTACCTGTTTAATTTACTCTATCTTGCTTAATTGTAAAACTGCTCAACTAATCTGAACTAGTCATTCTCCTCCTTGTGGCTATTTCAAAATTTTTCATTGAGCCAGTTAAAAAATAAATCAAAAATTTGGGGTGGGCACAGCAGTATAGAGTGAATAGGCCAGACCCCTCTTCCCTAGCTCATCCTAGTTCCCTGGTCCAAGTTGCCTGGGCTATGCTGTGTGCATGAGGGTGCGGCAAGGAGCAATTAGGCCAGATCCCAGTTCCCTGGCTCCTCCCAGTCCCCTGGCACTAGTAGGTCCCATTGTGCCTGGCTTGGGAAGGCATGGTACCTGTGTGGGTCATGGAATCAGGCCTTTCAACTTGGTAAATTGACTGGCTACGGGGTACCACTATCTCTGTTCATCTGAATCAGAGGGTTTGTGGGACAAAGGACAAAAAATCGCTTCCTCCACAATAAGATAAAGAGTTTGCCAAAAATGGATAGACAATACTACCAAAAAATCCCCCAAATCCAGGAAACTGATAGGCCTCCACCAAAGATGCCTAGTCCTACAATGAAAGTCTCCAATGAAATCATAGAGAAACAGAAGGAAATTCATTCCCAAAACAAAAACATAACAATCAATAAGATCCTGATTAAAACAAAAACTGCTGAAATATAAGGAAACCATCAAAGAACCAATAATAAGATGAATGAAATTGAACATAATTTTCTCCTAGAGTGTTCAGCTTTTGAAAGTAAACATAACTTGATTGAAAAAAAAATGTTATAATCCTCCAAAACAATATGAACAAATTGAAGTTGAGTCAAGAAATGGAAAAATCTCATCAACCAGTTCATTAAACTTAATGAAGTCTTGATCAAATACAAGAATGAATTCCAGGAAGCATGAAGAAAATTAGAACTGTAACTGCAATTTTACCTCCAAAAAGAAATGTACATGATGCAAAATAACGCAACAAAAAACAAAAATCAAATATAAATTATAAAAACCTCTCTAGAAACCCTCATCAACAGAGTTCCTCATGTAGAAGACAGACCATTTGACCTGGTAGACAAGAAAGAAAAAATTGATCAGGAAGACAAAAACTTTCCTAAGTTCAAAAAATGCAGTGAACAGACCATGAGGGAACTGTGGGATACCCTAACATGACCAAATACCCAGATTATGGGTATACCAGAAGAGTAGAAAATCAAAGACAGAAGGATAGATGGCAAATTCAACAAATTTCTAGAGGAAAATTTCCTGAATCTCTCAAAAGATAAGCCCATTAAGATATAAGAAGACAATAGAACACCAAACAGACAGGACCAAAGAAGAAACTCCCCACGATATCTCATAGTTGGAACTCTAAGCAATGAAAACAAAGAGAGAATGGTAAAAGCAGAAAGAGAGAAAGAATTTACAACACACAAAGGCATTCTCATCAGAATTACTTCAGATTTCTCAATGGAAACACTGAAAGCCAGAAGGGCCTGGAATGGAACATTTCAAAGTCTGAAAAACTATGGCTTCCAATGCAAGCTACTCTATCCAGGAAAAGTATCCCTCATAGTAGATGGTTAAAGAAAAGCTTTCCATGAAAATTCAACTCTTATTATATGAACATAAAGACAACCCAGCAGAGAATGCATGAGGGATTACTCCACACAGAAGAGTCAAACAACCAATCTCAAAACGAAGATCACAATAACCAAAATAGATCACACAGAACAGTCAATCAACCAATCACAACAAGAGGAAGATCACAACAAACAAAATAGTTTGGGCTCAAAATAATACAAAACAAGAGAAAGCACAAAACCCCATAAAACATCTCATCAGGGCAGTGATTAACTCAAACCTCAGAGTAATAACGTTAAACATTAATGATCTTAACTCAACCATTAAAAGATAAAGGTTATCAGGATGGATTAAAAAAACTTGATCCTTCTATCTGCTATCTTCAAGAAACCCACCTCCCTATTAAGGTGAAAGTTTGGAAAATGATATTCCAAGCAAATGGAAATTAAAATGAAAACAACAAGCAGGTGTTGCTATATTACCATCTGATAAATTAAACTTCAAATCAAAAGTCATCAAAAAGAACAAAGAAGGCCAATTCTTATTCATCAAGGCAATGATTCAACACAAGCACATCACATTCATAAATATATGTGTACCAACCACAGGGGTACCACAGTTTATAATATAAATCTACTCTACAATAAAATAGAAATAAGCACCAACACCATCCTAATCAGAGACTTCAATACTCCAGCATCATCAATAGACAGATCATCCAAGCAGAAAATCAACAGGGAAATAATAGAGCTCAACAACAACATAGATCAACTAGACCTAATGGATATCTACAGAACTTTCCACCCCCACTCTACAGAATACATATTTTTCTCAGCAGCCTGTGGAACTGTCTCCAAAATTGACCATATATTAAGCCATAAAGCGTGTCTTCAAAAAGTCAGGTAAGTAGAAGTAACTTCCTGCATCATGTCATATCACAATGTTTTAAAGATAGAAATTAACAACAAGTGGCATATCAAGAACTCCACCAGGTCAAGGAGACTAAACAGCACAATTTAAACAATGAATGGACCATGGAAGAAATCAAAAAGGAAAGTTTAAAATTCCTGGAATTGAATGATAAAGAAAACACAACCTACCAAAACTAATGGGGCACAATGAAGGCAGTCATGAGGGGAAAATTCATAGTACTAAATGCCTTCATTACAAAGACAGAGAGATGCCAAATTAAAAACCTGTTTGTTCAGCTAAATTACTGGAAAAAAGAATCCAATTCAAAGAGGTCCACACAGAAGAAATAATCATGATTACAGCAGAAATTAATGAATTGAAAATAAAAAAACTAAGAATATTGATGAAACAAAGAGCTAGTTCTTTGAAAAATTAAAAAAAAAAGATTGACAAACCCTTGTCAAAATTGATAAAGAAAAAAATAGAAATCTCAAATTAACAAAATCAGAAATCAGAAAAGATAAAGGAGAGATAACACAGATATCAATGAAATTAGAAAGGCAAGGTATTTAGGGGTCACTGGGTCTTTAGGGAGAGTAATATCTAATAGATTACCAGTGGGAGGACGCAGAGGGGAAAAAAGAGAATCAGCTGATTCCCTCACTCTCAGGTAGCCCACCAGTCCCCCAGTCCATCCCCAAGCAGCCACTGTAGCCATAGTCCCAGCCTCAGAGTACTCCCACACTTCATGTAGGAAATGCTACCCAGGCCAGCATAGTTCCACTTGCCTCACTGTGCAGGAGCGGTCACACTGTTACCACGGCCCCCACTTGACTTTGGGCAGGCTCTGCCCACTGGCCCACAGGAGCTCAGGTTCGATCAGTCCATCTGCCCGATACATGTGCGCCACCCATCCAGCCTGCTTTGCTCATTTGCCCGCTTGCTACTCCAGCTGCCCGCCCATTCACATGCAAACTCAGGCCCATTCCACCTGCCCAAGATCACTCTGCCCATCTGCCCATGCCAGGTCATGCCCAATCCCCATCTGCCACACCAGCCACCCTCCCATCTGCACACCATTGGCAGCCCACTCAGGCTGATTCAGTGGTCCAGCACAAAAAAGCTCAGGTTGCTACAGCAGCCCGCCAAGTGTGAGCTCAGTCTGCTCAGGCAGCCTGCGGAAACACAAGCTCAGGCTGATCCCCCCACCCAAGTCTGAGCTCAGGTTCACTCGGCCTGTCAGATGTCCTGCCTGCTAGCTCAGACCAGCTCCCCCACAGGAAAATTCAAACCACTAAATTCCATCAAAACAAAGGTAGAGAGAGATCCCAAATCAATAACATAGCCATGACCTAAAGGCACTGGAAAAGCAAGAAGAATCCAACCCAAAAAGCTCTAGATGGAAAGAAATAATTAAGATCAGAGCAGAAATTAATGAAAATAAATGCTGGTGGGATGTGGAGAAATGGGAACCCACATCCACTCTTGGTGGGAATTCAAGATGGTATAATCACTTTGGAAAGTAATATGAAGACTCCTAAAAAAGCTGACTATAGAGTTATTAACAGACCCAGTTATTCCCTTACTGGGCATGTACCCTAAAACCTTCAAGCCTCAGTCCAGAGAGATTTGCTCAACCATGTTTATAGCAGTTCAATTCATAATAGTTAAGAGCTGGAATCAACCCAGATGTCTATCACTAGACAAGTCGATTACTATGATGTTGTATATCTTCATGATGGAATTCTACACAGCAGTAAGAAAAAAAACGGCACAATGAAATTTGAAGAAAAATATTTGAACCGGAAACAGATCATTCTCAGTGAACTTACCCAATCACAGAAAGGTAATCACCATATAGTCTCACTCATGCACAACACCTAACCTGAATCTACCCAAGATGCCAATATATGCAGCAAGCATTTCAAGGATCAGGGGAGGGAAGAGAGAGAAAGGTAGGGAGTAGGGGACACAACTCTGGAACCAAATGGCAATGGTACCATAAAATTCTACATCCTACAAGGCAGACCACATGGTTGAACCTTCACCAGGCCCTTAGAGGGAACAGCTGAGTCACAAGGCACTGGAGAAGGTACAATGAAGACTTATCTTAATCTTCTACAACTTCTCTCTCTCTCTTCCCCTCCCTCCCTCTTCTCTCTTACTCTTTTATATTACTTATCTTTTTCTTCCCTCTCTTCCTGGGCACTGACCTGTTCTTCCCAGTACCAGCAGGTGGCTATCATCCACAGTGAACTTTTGTTCAGAGAAACCTTCTGCCAAAGATTAGTGGTAAGACCCTACTGCTGAAGTCAACATATGCAGTTGACATGTAACCTGGAATGACATGGCTCAAAGCTGGAAGAGTGTCAGTCCCCAGACAGGCAGTGCATCTAGTGCCTGAAGGTGCTACTTGGTCGACTGGGGTAAAATAACCAATATCTGTCCAAGCAACTCATGGTCTACCCTACTTAGCAGTAAACAACCTGTTGTGATGCTCTCACAAGTGCAGTAGTGGTGGACAGCCATGGTGGGAAACCAACTGCTCTTGATTTGGCTAACTGATCTGCTCAGTGGAACAAGAAAGGGTTGTGGAACAAGCAAGAGTGCTGTTTTCTTGGTGAACCAGGTACCAGCACAAGGGTGAAGGAGACCAACACAGAGAGCAAGCAACTCCTACCATATCAGATATCCAGAGAAACAGAGGCTCCCAACACCTCATCACTGAAGCAGACCCAAAATGAACCCAACATGGCTCAGGAAAATTTTGCAAAAGGGGGGGTGGAAAGAATGTCAGAGCAACACATTGGGTCATAATGCAGAGACATTTCTCCTACCCATAACTGAGGGCTAACTCCACAATGCATGACCCATATACCTCAACAAGGAAGGGCCAGGGGGAGGAGAGAGGACAGGGAGGAGGCTAACAATGGTATCTACTTGATTGTATTCACTGAATGGAAAACTAATTTAAAAAATAAGGAAATAAAAAAGAAAAAATAAACCAGCATGGTACATAGAACAGAATAGAAGACCCAGACCTTAGGTCAAGTAATTACATCTACTTGATCTTTGACAAACGTGCCAATAATTTAGGCTAGAGAAAAAATAGTATCTTCAACAAATGGTGTTGGACAAATTGGATGACCATATGTAGAAAAATTAAATTAGATCGACTCATTTTGCCATACACAAAAATAAAGTTCAAATGAATTAAAGACCTCACTGTAACACCTCACACTCTTTAACTACTAAAAAAATAAATGGATGGCACAAGGGTGAAGTAGGTAGACACTGAGGACACTCAACATCTACCAAAGAAGAGATCCAGAGGCTCCTAAGTGTCCATAACTGAAGAAGACTTAAAATGCTCCCAGCGTGACTCAGGTAATTTTGTACAAGAGGGGGTGTAAACATTGTTGGAGCCACAAGTTCTGACATTTTGCACAGAGACATTTCCTCTCGCCCATAACTGACTGCTGCCCCAATAAGGCATGACTCATAATCCCCATGGGATTGACCTGCATCCCCATTGTTGAAAGGAGCAGGGAGGAGGTAAAGTATGGTACCAATATGTATTGTTTGCATACTAAATATATCCATAGCTAATAAAAAAAATAAAAAATACACATAAACTAACGGAGAGGGGGAGGGAGTTATCATGGCTTAAACTGTGAAATTATGGAGGTTGTCAATAATAAAATGTTTGAAAAGTAAAAACAAATAAATAAAATAAAGTCAAAACAATAATGAAAGTTTTATCTTTAGTGTTATATTTATATCAGATAAATTTTTAGAAACTAATCTTATTTTCTTCCAATCAATTTCATCTCCTTACTTTTCCTAATGATAATTAAAATACTAGCCATTCATCTACCCAACACAGATATTTGATATACTCTACCATTCACATTTAGTTATCATTGTTTACTTATATGTATTCTCTTTTATGTTTTTCTTAAATCTATTCTTACACTTATAATTTTGGTTTGTATTTTTATTATCTACAACCTATGCTTTTTCAGTAATATTATCAATTGCTTTCATAATTTCAGAATTCAAGGGCAAAATAATTTAAACATGTATCTATATATTTTCTTAAGCTCATTTATTAAAGGTCAACATAAAAAACTGCAAATACTTAAACTCATAAATTTTTAAGATATAAGAGAAAATAGGAAGAAAAGGCATCATGTGCTTACAAATAAATTTAATGAAATATGTGACAACCATTATGCCTGAAATAACATTTCTGAGAAATAATGAAAAAGATTTAAATAGATGACAAAACATAGCACGTTTATAAATTCTTTGGAAGGCAGAACAATGTTACAATGCCAATTCTTTCAAAACTGATCCATAGAATAAATGTAAAACCACTCATATCCCTGAAGACTGTGTTTTTATTTGTAAATTGATAAGCTGTTTATAAAATTTGTATTGAAATGCAAAAGCATTGAATATTCAATACACTCTTAAAGGAAGAAAACAACAATGGACGTGTAACATTACTTCTTTTCCAGACTACCTATAAATGTAGAATGATTCCAGCAGGGTGGTATTGATGAAAGAATTGGTAAGTAGGCCAATGGCACAGAGAGTGCAGATGCAGGCCATATATATATATATATATATACAGAGAGTCATTTGATTTATACCTGATTGCTCTGTAACTAATTTGTGGAAAATAATAGTCCTTTAAAAGGGTATCAAATGGGCTGGGTAAGATAGCTTAGTGGTTAAGGTGTTTGCTTGCAAAGCCAAAGCACCCCAGTTCAATTCCCCAGGTTCTACATAAGCCAGATGCACAGGGTGGTGCATGCATATGGAGTTTGTTTCCAGTGGCTAGACGCCCTCACATGCCCATTCTCCCTATCCCTCTTTCTGTCCCTCTCTCAAATAAATAAATAAAATATTTTTTTAATTAAAAAATGGTATCAAAGTATTTGTCTCTCCATATGGAAGAAAGTGGAATTTAATACCCATGCCAAATGATATAATTGTGGTGCTAGGAATTACATATTCAAATACATTTTGTGGACCCTTTAGGAGATGGAGCCTTGCTGGAGGAAGTATGTAACTGGGTGTGGGCCTTGAGGTGGTATAGCCAGGTAGCATGGGCTGGTTCCTCTTTTTTTTTTTTTGTTTTTTAAAATATATTTTTATTTATTTATTTGAGAGTGACAGACAGAGAGAGAAAGAGGGAGAGAGAGAGAGAGAGAGAATGGGCATGCCAGGGACTCCAGCCACTGCAAACGAACTCCAGATCCGTGCGCCCCCCTTGTGCATCTGGATAACGTGGATCCTGGAGAATTGAGCCTCGAACCAGGGTCCTTAGGTTTCTCAGGCAAGCGCTTAACCATTAAGCCATTTCTCCAGCCCCCTCTTTGTTTTAAGTCTGCTGGTGTGATAATGGCTTTCTGCTCCTGCCATGCTTTCCTCACCATAATGTAACCTCTGGAACCATAGTCAAAATAATCTACCCTCTGGAACCATAGTCAAAATAAATTTGTTACTTCCTTAACCTGACCAGAAGGTCAGGTATTTGTAATGGATGTGGAAAAAGGGGGCAATAAGCCCTTATGATTGTGAAAAGTAAAATTGCTATCTTGCTAAGGAAAGCCATTCTAGAATACTATTATTGGTAACATCAACATTGACCATTATTTTATAAAATACCACAAAAAAGAATGATGTGAAAATAGAAAAGTCATATATATTGAATAAATTCATCTTTGCATGAAGCTTCTTACCTAGGGTTCATTTTTCTGCCATTTTATTTTGTTATACTTGGTGCAAGTGAAAATATCATTTTGGATTAGCATTATTTGAATAAAATGTTGATATTATTGTTCTAATAATATTTCAGCCTTCAATCATCCACTTCATCGGTATAAACAAAATTATTTTCTTTTCTCATATTCTTATTTATTGTCCTACTTAAAACTCTATAATGGCTCCCCATTGTGCAAAGCAGTGATTTTTACATTCTACTTTTACTGCATATTAGAAGAAATGGGAGACTTTGAAAATTATCTGTATTCATCATATCCCAATACATCAGAATCTTGGGAGAGTGGCCCCAGGTGTGCATGTGTGTTTGTGTGTGTGCATGTGTGTGTGTAGGGGTGGAATGTGCATTCCATAACACAAACATGAAGGTCAAAGGACAACATTAGATGTGGAACTTCATGTCTACCTTGTTTGGGGCAGGGTGTCTCTTATTCACTGTTGAATTATCTAAGACAGATCTGTGAGCCTCTCATGTCTCTGTCTCTCATCTTGCTATAGGGACTCTGGGATTTCAAGTGACTGTCCTAGCACCATCATAAGCAGTTTTAACTGTTTAATTTAGTCTGCCATGAAGCAATGGGACAACTGCTCAACTATTGTTATCTGAAGTAGTCATTCTCTTCCATGTGACCCTTCTTTACCTCTTTATTTATTTATTTTTTTAAATTTTTTTTATTTTATTTTATTTTTACTTTTATAATCTGTTTATTGACATTTTCCATGATTATAAAATATATCCCATGGTAATTCCCTCCCTCCCCACCCCCACACTTTCCCATTTGAAATTCCATTCTCCATCATATTACCTCCCCATTACACTCATTGTAATTACATATATACAATATCAACCTATTAAGTACCCTCCTCCGTTCCTTTCTCTACCCTTTATGTCTCCTTTTTAACTTACTGGCCTCTGCTACTAAGTATTTTCATTCTCACGCAGAAGCCCAATCATCTGTAGCTAGGATCCACATATGAGAGAGAACATGTGATTCTCTGACTTCATCCTCTGTGTGTTTGTTGTTAGCATATATGGAGGCTACTGATTTCTGTGCATTTATTTTATATTCTGCTACATTGCTGTAGGTTTTGATCAGCTCTAACAGTTTGCTAGTAGAGTCTTTAGGGTCCTTTATTTATAGAATCATGTCATCTGCAAATAATGATAACTTGATCTCTTCCTTTCCAATTTGTATCCCTTTTATGTGTGTCTCTTACCTTATTGCTATGGCTAAGACTTCCAAAACTATATTAAATAAAAGTGGGGACAGTGGACACCCTTGTCTTGTTCCTGATTTTAGTGGAAAAGCTTCCAGTTTTTCCCCATTTAGTAATATGTTGGCTGTAGGCTTGTCATAAATAGCCTTTATTATATTGAGATATGCTCCTTCTATTCCCAGTCTCTGTAGGACTTTTATCATGAAGGGATGTTGGATTTTGTCAAATGCTTTCTCTGTGTCTAATGAGATGATCATGTGATTTTTGTCCTTCAACCCGTTTATGTAATGTATTACATTTATAGATTTGCGTATGTTGAACCATCCCTCCATCTCTGGGATAAAGCCTACTTGGTCAGGGTGAATGATCTTTTTGATATACTCTTGTATTCTGTTTGCCAATATTTTGTTGAGAATTTTTGCATCTATGTTCATGAGGGAGATTGGTCTGTAATTTTCTTTTTTTGTTCATCTTTGCTTGGTTTTGGTATCAGGGTGATACTGGCCTCATAGAAGGAGTTTGGTAGAATTCCTTCTTTTTATATTTCCTGGAAAAGCTTAAGAAGCAATGGTGTTAGCTCTTCCTTAAGGTCTGGTAAAATTCAGCAGTGAATCCATCTGGGCCTGGGCTTTTTTTTGTTGGGAGATTATTGATAACTGTTTGGATTTCCATGTTTGTTATAGGTCTATTTAAGTGATTAATCTCATTTTGATTTTATTTAAGTAGGTCATATAGATCAAGGAAATCATCCATTTCTTTCAGATTTTCATACTTTGTGGAGTATATGCTTTTATAGTATGTCCCTATGATTTTTTGAATTTCTCTGGAATCTGTTGTGATGTTACCTTGTTCATCTCTGATTTTATTAATTTGTGTCTCTTTTCTCTTTCTTTTGGTCAGATTTGCTAAGGGTTTATCAATCTTGTTTATCCTTTCAAAGAACCAACTTTTTGTTTCATTAATTCTTTGGATTGTTCATTTGTTTCTATTTCATTAATTTCTGCCCTAATCTTTATTATTTCTACCCGCCTACTGATTTTTGGTTTATCTTGTTCTTCTTTTTCCAAGGCTTTAAGGGGAAGCATTAGGTCGTTTACTTGCGACCTTTCTAATTTCTTATTATAGGCACTTAAGGCTATAAATTTACCTCTTAGAACTGCCTTCATTGTGTCCCAGAGATTTTGGTATGTTGTGTTCTCATTATAATTTACTCTATAAATTTTTTGATTTCCTTTTTGATTTCTTCATTGACCCATTCATCATTTAGTAGTGTATTGTTTAGTTTCCATGATTTTGTGTATGTTCTATAGCCTTTCTTGCTACTGATTTGTAGTTTAATTCCATTGTGGTCAGATAGAATGCAAGGAATTATTTCAATTTTCCTGAATTTGTTAAGATTTTCTTTGTGTCCTAATATGGTCTATTTTAGAGAATGTTCCATGTGCTGCTGAAAATAATGTATATTCTGCAGCCTTTGGATGAAATGTCCTGTATATATCTGTTAAGTCCATTCCTTCTATGACCTCATTTAGTCCAGATGCCTCTCTGTTTATTTTTTCCCGGGATGACCTGTCAATTGATGAGAGTGGGGTGTTAAAGTCACCCACCACCACTGTGTTTGGTGTTATCTGTGACCTTAGTTCTAATAGTGTTTGTTTGACGAATTTGGGAGCCCCCATGTTAGGTGCATAAATGTTTAGGATTGTAATGTCCTCCTGTTGGAGTGTGCCCTTAATCAATATAAAGTGACCTTCCTTATCTTTCTTGACTAACATTGGACTAATGTCTACCCTGTCTGATATTAGGATAGCAATCCCTGCTTGTTTTCGAGGCCCATTTGCTTGAAACACCATTTTCCAACCTTTCACCCTAAGATAATGTCTAGCCTTTACAGAAAGGTGAGTTTCTTGGAGACAACAAATTGTAGGATCCTGCTTTATAACCCAGTCTGCAAATCTATGTCTTTTCGTTGGGGCATTGAGGCCATTGGTATTAAGAGATATTATTGAAAGGTGTGTATTTATGTTTGCCATTTTTTTTTTTTTTTGTGGTTCTGGTTCTACCTGTGCTCTGTTGTGTTAACTAGTATATGAGTATTGCTTGTTTTTTCTAGGTTCCTTATATGTGTGCTTTTCCTTTTCTTCAGCATGGAGGATTCTATCAAGTAGTTTCTGTAGAGCTGGTTTTGTCTTCAAATACTCCTTTAACCTGCGTTTGTCATGGAATGTCCTTGTTTCCCCGTCTGTTTGAATGGATAACTTTGCAGGATCAAGTAACTTTGGTTGACAGTTATTATCTTTCAGAAGTTGGAATATATCACCCCAAGCCCTTCTGGCTTTAAAAGTTTATGTTGAATAATCTGCTGGAATCCTGATGGGCTTACTTTTGTAGGTAACTTGATTTTTTCTCTCTAACTGCTTTCAATATTTTTTCTTTGGTGTGTGTGTTTGGAAGTTTGATTATAATATGGCGAGGAGAGGTTCTTTCCAGATTTTGTCTGGCTAGCATTCTAAAGGCTTCCTGTATCTGCATTGGCACTTCTTTCCCAATTTTGGGGAAATTTTCTTCTGATTTTGTTGAAGACACCTACTATGCCTTTGCATTGGAATTCTTCTCCTTCTACTATGCCCTGAATTCTAATATTTGATCTTTTCATAGTGTCCCGAATATCTTGAAATTCCCACTCATACTTTTCTATAAATTAGTCTTTCTCTTTGTTGGCCTGTATTGGATCTGCCACCTGGTCTTCTAGCTTAGATATTCTGTCCTCTCCTTCATCCATTCTACTGGTGAGATTTTCTACAGAGTTTTTTATTTCATTAACTGTGTTCTTCATTGCTAGTAATTCTGACTGTTTTTTCTTTATTATTTCTATTTCCTTATTTATGTCTTGTATTGCCTTCTTTATTTCATGAAATTGGTGTCCTGAATCTTCTTTGATTCCTTTGATTTCCTCTTTAAGTTCCTCTTTGACTCCTTTGATTTGTTCTCTGACTTCTTTGAACATATTTACAATCATTCTTTTGAAATCTTTTTCAGGCATTTCCTCTAACCGAGCCTGGCAACTGTGGCCCTGCAGATCAGCACCTCCACTGCTGGAACTGCTGCTGCGAAAGCTGCCTCTGCTGGGTCCGTCAGCAGCTCAAGCTGCTGCTGGGCCCACTGCTGTTGTTGCCTCTGCTGCTGCTGCTGCTTTAGCTGCCACTTCTGGAGCCATTGCTGTTGCTGAAGCTGCTGCTGCTGGGTCTGTTGTTGTTGCCGCTCTTGGGTCTGCTGCTGCTGGGGCCGCTGGTACCGGTTCCGGAGCTGCTGATGTTGCTGCCGAACTCTGCTCCTGCTTGTGTCCCGCTCTCAGCTCAAGTTGGCATGGCTGGATCCCGGACCACTGTTCTGTTCGCTGGAGCTGGGCTCAGGTGGTGGGGGAGGAGAGGGAGCCGCAGCTGCTCTGGTTCTCTCACTGTTCCACGTGTTCCTCTACCTCGTGGTCTGCTCCTCTGTTGCTCAGTGCCGCTCTCCCTTCACGTTTCCTGAGTTGTGGAGAGCGCAGGTGTGAGTGGAAGCTCACGCACCTGGCTTTTCCTGCGGCTGGAGCCGAGCCTGGCAGCTTTCTGGTGTGCCCCGTCGCCGCCACTGTTGGCGTAGCTGCCGGAGCTGCTTTTGCTGGCCTGTGTGGGCTCCGGATGCTCTGGATCTCTCCTACTTCTCCGCTGCTGCTTCAATTTCCTATACACCTCCCTTTTTAGTAAAAGTGTGTATTTTGCTGTGTTTTTTTGGTCTTTTTTCCCCCCAGGCTGCTTTGGCGTGGTACCTACGCTGCCATCTTAACCGGAAGACTTGTTTACCTCTTTATATACCTTGTTTGGGAGATAATACCTTTCTTATAAGTCAGCTTCTATAACCTCTTTGCAAAGACTGCACTTCTTTCCCCTATCCACATGCCTAATCTGATTCTTTATATGCACTTATTATAATATGTGTTGCTTTCCACTGTAGCTAAAGTAGAACATGAGTTTCATTAGGTAGATCTTACATTTTGTGTTTTTATCAAAAATATCTAGAAGAGGTTATAACATGAAAATCATGTTTGCATGCATGAATGAATAAATAATGTCTATTTTGAGACTGTGTAGGAGTAAATCCCTTGGTTGCCCTCAGCTAATTTAACAGGCTATGGAATCTTCTCAAAATAAATAAATTATGTACTAGTAAAAATCTGTGAGAATAAAATAGTAGGAATCAATATGAGTGAATAATTCAATTCAAACAAGTTAATGAAACATATGTGAAATAATCTTTTTAAAGTATTATACACACTAGTGTGAAAAGTACATGTAGCAAACATGGTATGTTTGGTCAATATAGAGGAAAGAAACAACATCTACTTCATACATCAAAAGTGTGATGTTGAAATAGAAAATTTCCTTAGACAAAGCATATTCTAGTGTGATGGAAGCTGGAAGAAAGATAATTGTGACTATTTGACGTCCCTCAAGCACAAATTCTGAGAATCATGAATTGAACAAAAATTGTGTAAAAATTGAAGGACAAAATCAGGCTTAGATTATTTTTACAATTTCACCATTTTCTCCACTGCAGGAAGGATTGCAGCACAAGGAGATGAAATAGGTTGATAGTATGAGGTGAAAATCAAGCATGCCTCTTGCTTTGAACCTGGAATGGCAGAGATATTTTTTCACTTTTGATTTGTAAAATGATGCCCACCAACATAATCAAATGTAGCAGAAAGTAATCCTGACAGAGTTTGTAGGAAAGACAATCATCACAAATATTTACCATATCATTCAGTAATTTGGTGGGAAAAACAGAATCATTTCATGCATTGTATTTTCACAATGATTTCTCAAAATAAAGAAACAAGCTAAACTTGACAGCATTTCTTTTCCTACTATGAGCAGCATTGAGTGAAATTTTCCAAAACCATAGAAATACTTCTAGCTCTATGGGTTCTTTCAAAATTCTTAAGAGATACAGGATTGCTAAATTCCCTTACACAAACTGTAAAAAAGCTCCATGCTGTTGTCACCAAAGGAGTTTTAGGAAAACTTGCAAAGGGATTTAGTATTCTGCTTTGGAGCTTTTACACATACTTGGGCACTGTGGGGATTACTGATGTTGCTTATGGCAAGACAAGAAACACACCATAGTTTTCTACTTGTCTTCACACTGATTTAAGCTAAAATCTCTTTGGTTTACTTTTGGATTCTGTCACTTCTCTTTCATTTTCCCTGCCTCATTGTTCCTAGATACCTGCTTTCAGTATCCTTTATGCTGGGAAATACAAAGAACATGGTGAAGTGTTTATTAATCTGTAATGCTTTCAAAATTACAACACTAGCTTTACAGTTTTATTGGACACCACATAGTCACTATGCCATTTTGATAAGAGGCATATTGAGCGTTCTGGTTTGACCCAGAATATTATTGTCTCCACTATCTGACAGAGACTCATATTGCACAATCTCTCCTTGTCATTTCCAAAGCAACTTGCGCCATAGAGGGGTGAAGCCTATAAGATTAGGATGATTATTTTTTCTGGAAACTTGACTGCAGGCTTTGCAGCATATACTCTATGAGCCAACACAACTTGCTTTATTTTTACTCAGAATTAATTTGCATTCTGCCAGGGTCTACTCTTAGGCATTCTTTACTTGTTTGGTTTTCAATGGTTTTAAATTCATATATTGAAGACAGATACTACTCAAGCATATCTTGTATATTGAAAGGTCTGTCCCAATAAAAATTGTTTAGACATTCTTTCTTTAGATGCCCCCCAAAAAGAAATTGAGAACTGTGTTTCATTCCAATTACCATTATCAAATGGCAAAATCATCTGCTTATTCTGTTACTTTGAGGGAATTCCTAATATAAAGTATTATGTCTTTGAGTAAAACATTAATTTTTTTTTGGATCTTGATTGCACAATATTTTGAGCTATCCCTGGGGATTTGAGAAGTGCTGAGTAGAAGGTTGCAAAGTTGTAGGATATGAAGAATTAAGTGTATGGTTTATGTTTCACAGTTTTCAAACTGGCATTTCCTAATTATATTTTTGCTCATAAAATGGGTTTCTTTCTTATTACATCAGTTTTGTAGTGTTTTTTTTTTTAATTTTTTTTGGTATTATTATTTATTTATTTGAGAGTGACAGACAGAGAGAGAAAGAGGCAGAGAGAGAGAGAGAGAGAGAGAGAGAGAGAGAGAGAGCGCATGCCAGGGCCTCCAGCCACTACAAACGAACTCCAGACTCGTGCACCCCCTTGTGCATCTGACTAACATGGGTCCTGGGGAATTGAGCCTCGAATCAGAGTCCTTAGGCTTCACAGGCAAGCGCTTAACTGCTAAGCCATCTCTCCAGCCCAGTTTTGTAGTTTTGTAGCTCTTAAATCTATCATTAAAGGTAGTAGATCCCAATACATTCATCCTAGAGGAAAATGTAATTCATATACAATGATTCTTTTTCGTTTTGCTGACAGAATAGTCTTTAACTTTTCCTTGGTTTTGGAGTCTGATAATGCCAGTATGTCCCTATACCATCCCAGAGGAAATTGCAATTTTATAAACAGGGTCAAGAGATTAGCATGAATTCTCTAGACTCTGAGCTTGCATAAATGTGAAGGTTTTAAGAAAACTAAATGCCAATTTGTTTCATTAAACATTTTTTTTTTATGTATTTACTTCTGAGAGAGAAAAAGAGAAATAGTGGAAGAAAATGGGCATGCCAGGGCCTCTAGCCACTACACACTCCAGATGCATATGCCACTATGTGCATCTGGCTTATGTTGGTTCTACAAACCAATCTTGGGTCCTTAGGCTTTTCAGGCAAGTGCCTTAACTGCTAAGACATTTTCAGCCCATTTTATTCCATTTTTAATATTGGTATACAGAAGTAAAAGTATTTTAGGTTGAAAAGAGAGTTTAAATAGAGAATTAAAAACTAGTCTTCACTTAATCTGCTCTGAGATATTAGTCATATAAAGTTTGACTTGAATTATTATGATCTTTGCCAATTTCCCAAAGAATATTTGAATAATATAGCCTTACCTTTCAGATTGATGTGAGCAATAATGTTAACTTATCAGAAAGTTTTCCTTAAACCAAATACTACTGTGAGACTAGATTGTGAAACTATTAATAAAATAAGAAGCAGAATTTCATTTTAGGATTGAAAACTATGTGATTATTTTAATTTAATCCTGGTATATATAAATGACAAGGTCTGGACATTTATTCTACATTTGTAAAATAAAACCAGTGATCTTTGAAGGATTTTAAGAATGATCCTATGAAATGTTTTCGTATTTATAAAGTATACCTGTGTGGTAAGATAACCAATGACTAACATTTCCCAGAACAAGGAAAGCTTATCTGTACCAAAATTTTCTGCTTGCAGAAAACTTAATGTCTTATTGTCTTGATGTATAGCATATACTATAAAGTAGCTAAGAAGAAACACTGAGCTGGAACAAGTCCATATATTCACATGTTTAATTATTTCCCTAATTGTCTGTTAGACACAGTAAGGTCATATATTTTTTAAGTATTCTATTTTATATGACCTAGAATCAAACACAAAACTTGCACATCTTTAAATAGTAGGTAAAATGATTGATTACCTTAGCCCAATTAAATCCAAGTGACCTGCTGCAATAGCAATAAAATAAAGCACAGTTTATTACTCAATTCTATCAGTTGCAAGTTGATATCTATAGCATTTTATTTCAATTTTTTCAAAAGAGATATGCTGATTTTTTTTTAAAGTATGGAACTGCCAAACTAAGTTGTGTGAGTTCACATTTTGTAGAGGATGTTAATTGTAAGTAAAAATCCAAAACTATACTGTTCTATTAAGCTCTTAAAGAACACATGAAAGGGCTGGAGAGATGGCTTAGCGGTTAAGCACTTGCCTGTGAAGCCTAAGGACCCCGGTTCGAAGCTCAGTTCCCCAGGTCCCACGTTAGCCAGATGCACAAGGGGGCGCACGCGTCTGGAGTTCGTTTGCAGAGGCTGGAAGCCCTGGCGCGCCCATTCTCTCTCTCTCTCTCCCTCTATCTGTCTTTCTCTCTGTCTCTGTCGCTCTCAAATAAATAAACAAAATATTTTAAAAAAAAAAGAACACATGAAAATCACAAATCAGGTGGGCCACATCTATAGAAAAAACAGAAACTTTGACACTTTAAACTTTCTCTTTTTCTTTTTCAAGCAAATTAAATAGGGCTGCAGAGATGGCTTGGTGGTTGGGGCACTTGCCTGCAAAGCAAGACTACCAAGGTTTATTTCCCCAGGACCCACATAAGCCATATGCACAGGGTGGTGCATGTATCTAGAGTTTTTTTCAGAGGCTGGAGGCCCTTGCAAATCATTCTCTCTCTCTTAAATAAATATTAAAAAGAAATTTAAATTAGTTCCATAAAATATTTCTCTGGCTGGAGAGATAGCTTAGCAATTAAATCATTTGCCTACAAAGCCAAAGGACCCAGGTTTGATTTTCCAGGACCCACGTTAACCATCTGTACAACAGGGCACACGCATCTGGTGTTCATTTGCAGTGGCTGGAGGCCATAGTGTGCCCATTTTCTCTCTCTCTCCCACTTTCTCTGTCAAATAAATAAATAAAATAGTTCTCATTAAGGCACTTTATTTTTTTGCATGTTTGTCAAAAGCTTTGCAGTTTTAATGTAGCATCATAAATTGTTCATTATATTTATTGATATTGGTGATTGACAGCTATTTCATGTCCTTAAAATATGTTGTGTAAGAAACAATGATTATTGTTCATATGTTCAACAATATACTTGTGCCTGTGAAGAACTGTTGTATATCATATGCATATACAATGCATGTTAGAAGGAAGAAAATTTTGACAGCCCACAAGGATTAGAACTTACTTGTTCTGGTACATTTGGTACAGTGATAGTAATGATCTAGAACATTCCTGTATAAATTATTTCTTTTTTCATTCTGTGAAACAAGTACCTGACAAAAGTAACTTAAATAAAGCAATACCATTTTGTATCACAGTTTTGCCAGAAAGTTGTGGCAGAACATTGAGGTAGCTGATCACATCGCACACAAATTCAAGAAACAGAGAACAATGAATGCTTTTGCTCAGATACCTTTCTCCATTTTATTTAGTCTATGACACCAGCCCATGGAATGGTGCTACCCACAATTAAGTTGAGTCTTCTCATCCCAATTAACCTAGTCAAGATAATCCTTCAAGGGCATTCCCAAAGGCTCACCTAATCTCCGTAATCCCTCACAGGTGATTCTTGGTCCTGTCATGTTGACAACCAACATAAATCATCTCAATTATCATGGCTCAAAGTATGTTTACATTTTAAACATATTCTTGAAATAATTTGTGAGTTCTAAATTCAGGTATCATTTATTCATTATGGAGGAGTATATGTCCTTATATTTAATGTTTCTATCTTTTTAGGTGTTGTGATGCTTTATCTCTATTGTCAACTTGAAAAGGATTTAAACTCATCATGGAAACATTTCTGGACATGACTAGACTAGGTTATTTTCTATGTTTTCCAGGTTAGGTTACTCAAGGTGGGAAAAACCACCCTAAAAGTTCATGACACGATTCCATGTTCTGGGGCTCTTAGAACACATAAAAAGGAGGAAACTAGCTGAGCACTTGAATTCATTGCTTTCTGCTTCCTAACTATGAAAGCAATTTGAGCATCTATGATTCATGTAATATTGCCATTCCTTCCTAGCCAGAATGGATTTTATCCCCTTTAGCTGTAAGCTGAAATAAATCCCTCCTTCTTTAAGTAGCTCTTGTCAGGTATTTTATCACAGCAATGAAATAAAGTGCCTAAATAGATTTCATTAACAAAAATTATACATTGTATGTACAATGAAATCAGCCATTATTTTTCTTGTGGAATTACTAAAATTTGCATGATCCTTCAGCCAAACTGGACCACATTAAAAAATTCATGCTCTACTGAAAAAATGGGGTCCACACTAAGTACTAGGCAAGTCATATTATCAAAATAAATATATTTTCTGGAAATTTTATCAATTCTTTTTCATTTTACTTATGGACAAATGTTAGTTCTCAGATACACTGTTTGAAATGGAGATTTTAGCACAAACTTAGGTTAGGAATTTTGAACTTTATCTCAATCCTAGCCCTAAGGAACAAAATAATTCTCAAGTGTATTAAAATGTATGATGTAACTTTAGAAATAAGTAGTGGGGAGTTAAGTACTATATGCTTAATTTAATTCATTTAAAAATAATCTGTTCTTTTTCAGAAGATAGCAATACAGGAGATAAAGTACCCCTCACACTTCAGCCAAACCACAGCTGAAACCACAGAGGAATTGGGAATGCAAGCATTAGTGCTGTTTCCATGCTGAACCTGATAATCAGTGCCAAGGTGTGGGAGACAGATCCTGAAAATACTCAAAACCTACAAAGGAAAGATCCAGAAGCTCCTAAAAGCTCATCACTGAAGTAGACTTAAAACTCAGCCACCATGGCTCAGGGAATTTTGCAGAAGAGTAGGGGAAAGTTTGTAAAAACCACAAGTTGCACATGCACAAAGACATTCCCTCCCCAGCCCAAATAACTGACTGCTGCTCCCACAATGCATAAACCACATAGGGAATAACTGAAACCCCACTGAGGAGGGTCTCCAACAGAATGGGGGTAGGGATGAGGGAAAAGAGGGTACCAACACATGATGTATCCCCAGGAAATATGTTGTTAATAATAATAATAATAATAATAATAATAATAATGACATAAAAACATTCTTTTGTCCTATCACCAATCCTTTTTCTTGATATTGTAGATCATGTTAATATTATACTCTAATTTACATAGAGTAAAAGACATGGGTCTCAATATAGTGATCTGTATCAACAATTATTTCACATAATCTACATATTTGTATGATAACATGACACTCCAAAAATTTTTCTGGTATCTTGTCCCAATCAATCAATTACACTCTCCGTAATGTTACCACTGTTCTGATTTATTTCACCATAGATTTGATTCACCTGTTTTAGAACATCATATAAATAGAATCATAAAGCACGAATTCACTGACTGGTTTATTTTGCTAAACACAATGTTTTTGATATTTACCCATGTTATTGCATATATTAGTAGTTATTGCACATATTAATAATTTATCCTTTTTATTGTTATATAGAATTCTTTTGTATACACTTTCCATAATGGCTATATTATCTTGATGGAGCTGTTTCAGGTTGGGTGTTTTGTTCCAGCAATGAGAAGGTAATTGTTACAGGATACTTTTTGTGTAATTCTTTAGAGTTAAACTGCTAACTAGAAAGGAGGATGTCTTAGTTCATTTGTACTGCTACAACAAAATAATACTGGCTATGTCATTTCTAAATATATAAGTTTACTTTGAACAGCTCTAGAGGATGGAAAATCTAAGATCAAGACACCTGCAAATTAGGTTTCCACTGGGAGCTGTTCTTTGCTTTCAAGATGATATCTTGTCACTACATCCCCTAGAGGGTATGAATGCTGTATTCTCACAACAAGATCAAAAATGAATGAATGCTAATCTTTTCCTCCTATGTTTTACTTCACTACATCCATTTATGATATCTCTGCCCTCATAACTTAACCATCTACTAAAGGTAATATTTCTTCTATTATATTTGAAAATGTTTCCATAAGTAAATTTTATAGGATATATTCTGACTATAGTAGAAGTTCATAAGAAATTTCCTGACTATTTTTATTGTGACTTAACATTGTACACCTCTACCAGCAGTGTTTGAGATGATCAGTTATCTTGCTTATCCACATTTTGGTGAGTATATAATGATACTATCATGATATTAATTTATTTTGACTGACTGATTACTAATGTTCTTGACTATTTTTTTCATATATTTTCTTAATTAAAATATTTTTATTCATTTAGGAGGAAGGGAGAAAGGAACCAAGAGAAAGAGAGATTAAATGAGTATGGGCATGCTAGGGCATCCTGACACTGTAAACTAACTCCAGACGCATGCCCCTGTTTGTGCTCTGGCTTTACATAGGTATTGGAGAATCAAACCCAGGCCATCCGACTTTTTTTTTCTTTTTTTTTATTAATTAGTTTTGTATTCAGCAAATATAGTCAATTTGGTACCATTATTAGGCTCATCCGTGACCTACCCCCTCCCCTTGGCACCTCCTTGTTGAGATATATGGGTCATGCATTGTGGAGTTAGCCCACAGTTATGGGTAAGATAAATGTCTCTGCATATCATGACCCAACATGTGGCTCTGACATTCTTTCCATCAGTGATGAGTTGTTGGGGGCTTCAGTGGCTCTGGCTCTCTGATTTGGTATGAGTTGATTTTTCTCTGTGTTGATCTCCTTCCCCCTTGTGCTGGTATCCGGTTCATCAGGAAAGCAGCACCGTTGCTTGTTTTACCAATTTTTCTTAGTTTCAGCCGGGGCCCTTTTGAGCTATGATTGCAAGCAAGTGCTTTTAACCCCCGAGCCATCTCTCCAGCCCTCACATACTTATTTTCCATTTGGATAACCTACTTTGGAATATCAAAGGACTTTTCTCACTTATTGCATTATTTTTGTAAAAGTTGGAGTAATTTATATATACTAAATGTGAGACTTTGAAAGTTATATGTTACAGCTATAAGTGCCTAGTTATATGTAACTATTCATTTTTATTACTATCTTTTGATGAAAGACTAATTTTCTTATTTTCATTTTGAGAAAAGATCTCTCACTCTATAGACCACACTGACCTAGAACTCACTATGTAGATTGGACTCGCACTGAACTGATAATCATCTTACTGCCTCAGCCTCTCTAGTGCTAGTATTATAGGCATGAGCCACCACACCATTATAAGACCAATTTTTTTGAATTCCAACTTATCCTTTTATTTTTGTCATTTTAGTTAGCATTTTTCTGCATAATGTCAAATATTTAACACTCCCTTTTTTAGGGATTCTATGTTTATATCTAGATGATTAGTAATTTAACTAGAACTAATATTTGTGTATATTAAAGATATGCCAATATATATAAATATATATGTATATATTTATATCCCAGCACCAATTATTGAAAACACTTTCCTTTATCCACAGAATTGCTTTGATATATTTGTAAAATATCAATAGACTACAAGTATGAATGTAATCTTGTTTCTATTCTTTTCCATTGATCAATTTTTCTGTGTTTAACCTACTTGTAATAGCTGTTGCTATTTTGGGCCCTTTGCATATTTATATATATGGTGTGTGTGTATTATATTTGTGTTATATAAATATATCTGTATTAGAACTAACTTATCTATTTTGAGCTTTTTAAAGCCCTCTTAAAATTTAATTGAGACTGCATTTAAAGTATAGAAAAAACTGGAATCTTAACAATGTTGGGTGTTCTAATCCATAATCAATACCTATCTTCTAATGATTTAAGTCTCCTCTAGTGTTTCTTTGCAATGTTTTCAGCTTTAATGTAGGTGTCTTGCACATATTTAAAGAGGCCCTTTTCTAAGTGTTTTACTTGAATGAGCTTTCTATGAATGTTATCTTTTTTTTATTTTTTAATCTTATGTATACAAGGTGTGTGTGAGTACATGAGTGAGTGTGTACAGGTACATGTTGGCACATGTATATAAGTCAGAGGACAACTCCAAATGCAGCTCCTCAAGTTTCACCTTGTTTGAGGCAAGGTTGTTTTTCAGTGCTGCATGTGATAGGCTAGCTGACCAGCTGGCTTTCCGAATTCTCCCGTCTCCACCTCACATCTTGCTGTGTACACCCTAGAGTTACAGGCAAACATGACTGGATCTGGCTTTACAAAGATCATTAGGATATAAACTCAGGTCATCATGCTAGTGTAGCAAATACTTTACCCATTGAACTATCTTCTCAGTCCCAATTTTTAATTTTTGACAGTATTTAAGTATAATTCCTTTCTTATAAAGTTATACATGTTTTGTATGATATACTAAATTCACCTATTAGGAGTTTATTTTTTCTATAGATTACTTGTAATATTGTATAATCCTAGATATGTCATCTACAAATGAAGAAAATGCAGTTTGTCATTTAAAATATTTATTTATTTAGGTATTTAATTATTTAGTTATTATTTGAGAGGGGAGGAGGAGGGAAAGAAAGAAAAAGAAATGGGAACAACAGAACTTCTGCCCTTGCAAATGCACTCCAGACACATGCACCTCTTTGTAGGTCTGGGTTTACATGAGTACTGGGGAATTGAACCCAGACCATCAGGGTATTAGTGTACAAATCTGTAACCACTGAACAAACTCCCCAGCCCAAATGTAGGCTTTTTTTCTTCCCTTTTCTTTTTTTATGCTTTCATTGACTTAGTTCAATTGTTTGGATCTGCAATAAAATGTTGTTAGAGAAATATTGAAAACAGGTTTTTATGGCCTTAGTCCATTTTTTTTTCAAAAAAAAAAACCTATCAATATTTTGACATTACGTTTGATATTGGCTGTATGTTTTCAATGCCTTTGGTAATACTGAAAAACTTTCTTTCTTTTTCTAAGTTACCCGAGAATTTTTATTGTGAACATATCTTGAATTTTGAAACATGTTGCTTCTGCATCTGAGAGGAACAAAATTATGACACTTTTTATTCTCTTGAAATGTTGAATTGCTTGATTTTTCTCCTGCTTCTTCATCCTTGAATTGTATATGTAACTCTTCTTGGTCATAACATTTTTTACATCTTGTTATATTCAATTTCTAGATATTTTGTTATTGATGGCTTGTATTTATATTTTTGAGGAAAATTAGGTTTTTTTTTTTTTTTCTAATGCCTTTGCCTTATTGGTAGAAGAAAAATGCTGGCTTAATAAAATATATTGAGAAATACCCTGTATTTTCTTAAAGAATTTGAATAATACTATAATTTATTTTTACATGTTTGCAGGGATAGAGTAACATTCATTCACTACTGGTAAGAGTGCAAAGTAGTACAGCAATTAGGGAAATTAGCATAGTAGTATCACAAAAAGTTAGAAATCGACCTTCCATTTGACCCAACTATACCATATACCATATGGTCTCCACACTCTATAACAAAGATCCTTCCACATCCATGTTTATTTTGGCACTACTTAAAACAGCTAAAAATTGGAATTAGCCAAGATGCTTATTGAGAGATGAATATATAATTAAATTGTGGCACATATACACAATGGAATTCTATTCAGCAGAGCAGAAAAATGAAATTTTTAGGGAAATGGGTGGATTTGGAAAGAATCATATTAAGTAACATGACTCAAGCTCAGAAAGTCTAAAACCACAGGTTCTATTTGATATGAAGTTCTTAGCTAATAATATCTATTAGTATGTCTATATACAGGTTGAAGTGTCAATTAAGCACATGAAAATATTACCATAACCAAGTGACTATGGAGATATGTGCTGGATGAGGGGGGAGCAAAGGAAAGAAAGACACATGTAATACAGGGGAAAACTGGGGACGTAAGTAAGTAGGGTGACAGGAACAAATAGTATTCAAAAATGCAAGAATGAATGATACCAAAATATTTATATGCAAACAAAAAATAAAAATAAAATGAACGAGGCATGTTGGCACATGATTTTAATCCCAGCACTTGGGAGGCAGAGATAAGAAGATGCCTGGTAGTTCAAGGCTAGTCTGAGAATCCCTAGTGAATTTCAGGTTAGCCTGGGCTAAAGTGGGAGTCTATCTTAAAAAACAAAAGCAAAGATAAATAAAAATTAAAAACAAAAATTAAATGTTTATTATATATTGCTAGTAAATCCATGAGAAAGCATTTAAATTAAAACTTCAACATTCATTACTTATAGAGCCAGTATAATACCAATACATGTTTGTCAATTTTGATAAAATGTGTACCCAACTAATTTTCTATTTCAATAAATTATCTAGTTTATTGTCATGAAGTTGCTCATAATAAGCATTCTTATCTGCAGAATGATGGTCTGTGAGATTGGTGAAATGTTATTCGTTCTTGGAGGTTGGTGACAAGTTATGAATATTTCTTCTTCCCTTTTCATTTTTATTAATATACCAGGAGTTTAACAATTTAATTGAGTTTTTTTGTAAAATCATTGGATTTTGTTTTATTTTGTTGCTTGTCACTTTTCTGTTCTATTCATTTTAGCTGTCTTTTGACATTTATATATTATATATATTTGGAGACTGTAGTTTTTTTTATTTAATTTTATTAGTTTTCTTTTCAGCAAATACAGGCAGTTTGGTACCATTGTTTAGGCTCATTCATAACCTACCCACTCCCAATGGCCCCTCCCTGTTGAAGTAAGTGGGGCAGCTATCTCCCGATGATCTGCATCTATCTGAAAAAGAGAAGCAGATTCTCCAACGGAGAGTAACTTAGCACCCGGGGAATTGAGATAACACTTACTTTTTAAATAGAGAGTTTAATAGGTGTAAGCCCTCTTGTGCCCCATGATTGGTAGTAGCTTGATATTAGAGAGTGGGCTTATGTTTGGATATGGTTCCGACTTGTTTCCCAGTTCCAGCTATGGGTCCTGGACCACTGAGGGGATCAGTTAGCCAAAGCAAGAGCAGTTGGTTCCCCACCAAGGCTGTGTGCCACTATTGTACTTGTGTGGGCATCACACCAGGTTATTTGTTGCTAAGTAGTTTAGACCAAGAGTTGCTTGGACAGATATTGGTCATTTACCCAGTCGCCCATGTAGCACCTTCTGGCACTACACACGCTGACTGTCTGGGGACTGACTCTCTCCTAGCTTCCAGCCATGCCATTCCATTTTACTATCAGCTGTGTATGGAGTCTTCAGCAATAGGGACTTACCACTGACCTTTGGTGGGTCATCAAGTACTCTGACAGAAGTCTGTCATTCTTTTAGGAAACCTTGTAGGTTTCTCTGATCAAAAACTCATTGTGGATGATAGCCCTATGCTGGTAGTGGGGGTTACAGGTTAGTGTCCACTAAGAAAATAAGGGGAAAATAACTAATATACAAGAATTAGAGAGGCAAGGTGGGGGAGGGAGAGAAGGAGGAAGAGAAGATGTAGAAGATTTAGGTCAGACTTGATCCAACCCTCTCCAGTGTCTTGTGGTTCAGGTGTTTCCTGTAAGGGCCTAGTGAAGGTTCAGCCATTTGGTCTTCCTTTTAGGAAGTAGAATTTTATGGTACCATTGCTGTTTATGGTCAGATTAGTGTTTCCCACCCCTTCAATGCCCTCCCCTCCCTTCCCATCCATCCTAGTGTCAAGTCCATGAGATCCTTGCTGGGTATGTAAGGTATCTTGGGTAGATTCAGATTAGGTGTTGTAGATGAGTGAGACTATGTATGGATTTTTTTTTTTTTCTGTGATTGGGTAAGTTCACTGAGAATGATCTGTTTCAGGTTCAACCATTTTTCGTCAAATTTCTTTGTGTCATTTTTTCTTACTGCTGTATAGAATTCCATTGTGTAGATATACCACATCTTAGTTATCCATTCTTCTAGTGATGGACATCTGGGTTGATTCCAGCTCTTAGCTATTATGAAATGAGCCGCTAAAAACGAGGATGAGCAAATCTCTCTGGCCTGTGGTTTGAAGGTTTTATGGTAGATACCCAGTAAGAGTATAACTGGATCTGTTGGTATCTCTACAGTAAGCTTTTTCAGGAGTCCCCATATTGCTTTCCAAAGTGGTTGTACCATCCTACATTCCCACCTACAGTGAATGAGTGTTCCTGCTTCTCCACATCCTCGCCAGCACTTATTTTCATTTGATTTTTTTATGTTGGCTATCCTTATTGGGGTAAGGTGGAATCTCATAGTTGTATTAATTTGCATTGCCCTGATGATTAGGGGTGATGAACATTTTCTTAAGTCTGTGTTTGCCATTTGTATTTCTTCCTCTGTGAACTGCCTGTTCATCTCTTTGCCCCATTTTGTGAGTGGGGTGTTGGTCTTCTTATTGTTTAGATTTTTGAGTTCTTTCTAGATTCTAGAGATTAGACCACTATCCATTGGATGACCTGCAAATATTTTCTCCCATTCTGTGGGTAATCTATTGGCTTTGCTTATTATATGCTTGTCTGTAAGGAAACTCTATAGCTTCATATAATCCCATTGGTTGAGTGACTTTTTAAGATTGGGAGCCACTGGGGTTTTGTTCAGGAAGTCTTTTTCCATTCCTATAACATGGAAAGTACTTCCTAAATTTTCTTCCAGTAGTACTCGAATTTTTGGTCTCATGTTGAGGTCTTTGATCCATTTGGATTTGAGTGAGGTGCATGATGAAATGTGTGGATCAAGTATCAGTTTCCTGCATGTGGTTATCCACTTTGTCCAGCACCATTTTTTGAAAATGCTATCTTTGTTACAGCTTATACTGTTTGGGCCTTTGTCGAATATCAAGTAGCCATAGTTGCTTGACCCAAAATCCGGGTCCTCAAGTCTGTTCCATTGTACTATACTCCTGTTTTTATGCCAGTACCATGCTGTTTTTATTACCATGGCTTTGTAGTATAGCTTTAGATCAGGTATGGTGATGCCTCCAGAGGTATTTCTTATGCTGAAGATATGTTTGGATATGCAAGGCCTTCTGCTTTTCTATATGAAATTTGAGATCATTTTTTCTATCTTTGTGAAGAACACTGTAGGGATATTACTTAGAATTGCATTAAATCTATATATTGCCTTTGGTAGGATTGTCATCGTCACAATGTTAATTCTGCCTATCCAGGAGCATGGGAGGTCTTTCCATCTTCCCAAGTCCTCCTCAATTTCTTTTTTGTGTTTTTTTATATTTTTGTTGAATAGATCTTTTACTTCCTTGGCTAACATTATTCCAAGGTATTTTATTTTTTTGTGGTTGCTATTGAAAATGGGACTATGTCCCTTATTACTTTTTCTGTATCTTTGTCATTTTCATACAAAAATGCTACCAATTTTTGTGCATTGATTTTGTATCCTGCTACTTTGCTATAGGAGTTAATCACCTTCAGGAGTTTTGAGATGGAGTCTCTCGGGTCTCTTCCATATACAATCATGTCATCAGCGAATACAGATAACTTAACTTCTTCCTTTCCAAATTGTATTCCTTTTATTTCTTTCTCCTCTCTTATTGCTTGAGCTAGGACTTCCACCACTATATTGAAAAGCAGAGGGGAGAGAGGACATCCCTGTCTTGTTCCTGATCTCAATGGGAATTCCTACAGAATTTGCCATTAAGTATTATTTGGGCATTTGGAGCTTTGTATATTGTCTTTATTATGTTAAGATGTGAACTGGCCATGCCGATTCTCTCCAGTGTTTTGATCATGAAGTGATGTTGTATCTTGTCAAAGGCCTTTTCTGCATCTATCAAAATGATCATGTGGTTTTTATGTTTAAGTTTGTTTATGTGGTGTATTACATTGACAGATTTTCGTATGTTGAACCACCCTTGTGTTCCTGGGATAAATCCCACTTGGTCAAGGTGGATAATTCTTTTGATGTGTTGTTGGATTCGGTTTGCGAGTATTTTGTTCAGGATCTTTGCAGCTATGTTCATTAGGGAAATAGGCGGATAATTTTCTTTTCTTGTGGCTTCTCTGCCTGGTTTTGGGATTAGGGTGATACTAGCTTCATAGAAGGAGTTGGGTAGCTTTCCCTGTTCTTCAATTATGTGGCAAAGTTTTAGGAAGATTGGTTTGAGTTCTTCCATGAAGGTTTGATAAAATTTGGCTTGGAATCCATCTGGTCCTGGACTCTTCTTTTGGGGGAGGTTTTTTTTTTTTTATTACTTTTTCAATCTCCAAGAGGGTAAATTGTTCATTTAGGTGATTTATCTTCTCTGAGTTTAGCTTTGGTAGATAATATGCATCCAGGAATTTATCCATCTCCTCCACATTTTCCAGTTTTGTGGAGTAGAGGTTTTTGAAATAAGTCCTGATGATTCTCCCAATTTCACTTATGTCTGTTGTGATCTCTCCTTTTTCATTTTGAATTTTGTTAATTTGGAGCCTCTCCTTTTTTTGTTTGATCAAATTGGCCAGAGGTTTGTCAATCTTGTTTATTTTTCAAAGACCAACTCTTTGTTTTGTCAATTGCCTTAATGGTTTCCTTGGTTTCCAATTCATTAATTTCTGCTATGATTTTAATTATTTCTTTCCTTCTGGAGCTCTTTGGGTTGGATTTTTCTTTTTTTTTTTTTTTTTTTTTTTTTCCAGTGCCTTTTGGTGGATGGTTAGGCTATTGATCTGATATCTGTCTGTCTTTTTTATGAAGGCATTGACTGCTATGAATTTTCCCCTGAGGACCGCCTTCATTGTGTCCCATAAGTTTTGGTATGATGTGTTCTCATTGTCATTCAATTCCAGGAATTTTGCAATTTGATTTTTTATTTCATCCACTATCCATTTATTGTTTAAGAATGTGCTATTCAGTTTCCAGGTGCTGTTGGGTTTCTTGGTGGGTCTTTTGTTGTTGATTTCTAGCAATATAGCATTGTAATCTGATATCATGCAGGGAATTATGTTGATTTTCCTAAATATGTGGAGGCAGTCTTTGTGACCCAGTATATGGTCTATTTTAGAGAATGTTTCATGGGCTGCTGAAAATAATGTGTAGTCTGTGGATTTGGCATGGGTAGTTCTGTAGATGTCCATTAGGTATAAGTGTTATATGGTTTTGTTGAGCTCTCTTACTTCCCTGTTGAGTTTCTGTTTGGATGATCTGTCTATTATTGATAATGGTGTGTTGAAGTCCCCAGAAATTATGGTGTTGGTGGTTATTTCTGTTTTATTGTTAAGTAGGTTTTGTTTTATGAAATGTGGTGCCCCTGTGTTTGGTGCATACAGATTTATGATTGTAATACCCTCTTGATGGATTGTTCCCTTTATAAGTAGGAAGTAGCCTTCTTTGTCTTTTTTATTTTTTTTTTTGGTTTGAAGTCTATTTTATATGATATTAATATAGCTACACCTGCTTGTTTCTTATTCCCATTTGATTGGAATATTGTTTTCCACCCTTTTACTCTGAGGAGGTTTCTGTCTTTAGTGGTAAGATGGGTTTCTTGAATACAGCAGATTGAGGGGTCTAATTTTTTGATCCACCCTGTTAGCTTGTGTCTCTTGATGGGTGAATTAAGGCCATTATTATTTAGGGTAATGACTCTGAGATTTTATTTGATCCTTGCCATGTTGTGGTGGTAGATGTGTGTTTGTGTTTTAATGGAATTTGAAATTTTTTGTGTCTATTCTGGGTTTTTTTGTTGTGATCTGCTTCTTGTGGGCACTTGTGTTTGGTTATTTGTTTCTTCTCTGTGGAGAATTTCCTGGAATACTTTATATAGATTTGGTTTTGAGTTCATATAATTGTAAAGCTGAGTTTTGCCAGGGAAAGTTTTTCTTTCACCATCTATTATGAGGGATACTTTTGCTGGGTAGAGTAGTTTGTGTTGGAAGCCATAGTTTCTTAGAGTTTGGAGAGTTTCATTCCAGGACCTTCTAGCTTTCAGGGTTTCCATTGAGAAGTCTGAAGTAATTCTGATGGGGTTACCTTTGAAAGTGGTGCGCTGTTTTTCCCTAGCTGCTTTTAGCATTTACTCTTTTGTTTCAAAGTTTAGATTCTTAATGTTAATATGTCTTGGGGAGTTTCTCCATTGGACCAGTCTTTTTGGAGTTCTGTTCACTTCTTGTATCTTGATGGGCCTTTCTTTTAAGAGACTGGGGAAGTTTCCTTTAATTATTTTGTTAAATAATTTCTCCATGCCTTTGGTCTGAAATTCTTCTCCTTCTGGTATTCCAATGATTCTGATATTAGGACATTTTAGCATATCCCACAATTCCCTCATGTTCTGTTGACAGGATCTTTTGAACTTACTGAAATTGTTGAACTCTCAAACTGTTTCTTCCATCCTGTCTTTTAGATGAGAGTTTCTATCCTCTACTTTGCTGACTCTAAACTTGAGAGCCTCTAGAGAGTTTTGGACTTGTCCAATTAAGTTTGCATTTTCTACTACTTTCCTATGTATCACTACATCACTCTGTCCAGCTCCCATTTCACCTCATTTTCTGATTTTCTTGATGATTCTTGGAAATCATCCTTGCATTTCTTTATGTTTTCATTTATGATTATTGGTCCTTTGTTGCTTTCCTGAAAGTTCCAACAGGTTGGTCAGGGTGGCATTTCTCATAGCTTCCACTTGATGTTCTGATCTTAAAAACTCTTCTATGTTTTGGTTAGATATAATCCTTGTTGGACTGGGTGATCTATCTGGATTTTGTTGCATTTTATTTTTCATGTTATTTCTTTTGTGCTGTAGTCTACCCATGAGAGTGTATGGGCAGGTAGGTGGGTGGACCACCCTGGGCTCTAGCTCAATGGGAATCCAAGGCAGCCTGGGGCAGTTGCCAAGCAGCCTGGGTTTTTTCTCTCTCTTGCTAAAGCTGCCTATCTACTGCCTGACAAGGGTGCCAAATTTGCCTGAATTCTCCCCCACTAATGCACCAAAGCTACCTGCCTTCCAGCTTGGAGGGGGACTAGGGTAGCAAGCCCTGAAGCTTCCCACACTCTGGCTTGGAACACTGGAACCTGCAAACAGTCTGTGCTCCCCCGCCACAGAAGAATGGGGAATTGGCGGGGGTGGACAGGTAGGGGATGGCACCTGAGCTGGCACTAGTGACTCAGTGTGGGCTTGTGTGGTCCTTGCTGTGGGACTGGGCCCGCTGCATGTGCAATTTTAGTGGAGAGGCAGCTGCAGCAGGCACGGGATTGGGGCACAGCAGAGGCTGGCCTGTGGGAGTGTGATCAGAGCACAGCAGCAGGGGGGCAGTCTGGTGGCCGCCGATCCCCGCAGGTGTGCGAACAAAGCACAGCGTGGCGGGCCGGTGCGTGCTATCGGAGCACATTGGCAGAGGTCCCTGGGTGTGTGGAGATCCCCACGGGTGTGCAAACAGAGCACAGTAGTGGAGGTCCCCGCAGGTGTTCAATCAGAGGCAGGGGGCCAGCGGGTGCACCATCGGAGCACAGCCGCTTGGGGCACGGGTCACAGCAGTTGTATGGGGATATAGACTACCCACCCGAGAGGGGATCCCCGATTCCCTGTTTTTCCCCACTCTGTGTCCTCCCACTGGCAAGAAGATCCTGATAACTCTTAATTTCTTGCCTTTCTTTCCCCAGTTTTTGCAGCGCAGCTAGGCAGTTGCCCATGTCCGGAAGTGTTGTGTTTTTTTTTTTTTTTTTTTTTTTTTTTTTTAATTTACTTGAGAGTGACAAAGAGAGAGGGAGAGAAAGAGACAGAGAGAAAACAGGCATACCAGGGCTTCCAGCCACTGCAAACGAACTCCAAATGCTTGTGCCCCCTTGTGCATCTGGCTAACGTGGGTCCTGGGGAATCGAGCCTCGAACCGGGGTCCTTAGGCTTCACAGGCAAGCGCTTAACCTCTAAGCAATCTCTCCAGCCCTCTTTTGACATTTTTTGTCCCTGCTTGAGTTTTTTTTAAAATTTTTATTAGATATGGACATATGTAGTATATAAAAAACACATGATGGTACAATCCTTTCCCTCCTCCCTGCCCCTGTTATGTAGAAACCTTCATCATTAGGGATGCAGTTCAACCCCATGGCGATTGTGGGTCATGCATTATTTGGGAGGAGAGGCACTGTGTCTGTGCAAAATGTTCCAGCATGTGTCTTTAAAAAACTCTCAACCCACTCTTCTGCAAAATTTTGTGAGCCATGCTGGGAGCATTTTAATTATACCTCAGTGTTGGAAATGTAGGAGCCTCTGAATCTCTGGTTTGGTAGGTATTGAGTGTCCTCAGTGTGTATCTCATACACCATTGTGCTGATTTCAGATTAACTAAGAAAGCAGTAGTGTTGTTCATTTCCCCAATTCCTATGTGGTTTCAGCTGGGACTAGGGTGGAGTGCACTGGGTCATTTATCTAATCATGTCCAGTTACCATCTGAGAAAGAGTAGCAATTATCCGACAGAAACTGAAGTCACCACTAGTTAAATAGGCTAGCCATTATTAGTTTGAAGAGAATTTAAAGGGTAAAGGCTCACTTACAGCATAAGATTAGGGGGAACTTGACAATGAAAACCAGAATCATTACTGGATATGATTCTGATTTGTTTTCTAGTTCTAGCCATGGTTTCCTTTCCACTGCTTTCCACTGAGCAGATCTGTTAGCAAATTTGAGAGTACTTGTTGGTTATTGACCATGGCTGTGTGCCACTATTGCATTTGTGTGAGCATCACATCTGGTTGTTTGCTTCTGAGTCACTTAGACCTTCAATTGCTTGGACAGATGTTGGCCACTTTATGCCAGTAGCTCATGTACCACATTCCAGCTAATTGTCTAGAGACTGGTTCTCTTCTGGATTCCAACCAGGTCTCTCCATAGTCCATGCTGACAGTGTATAGTGTCTTCAGCAGTAGGGTCATACCCTTAACCTCTTGTGGGTAATCAAGTGCTCTGACAGAAATCAGTCTTGTTTGTTTTTTGAGTTCTAGTAGGTCTCTGTGATTAACAGCTCATTGTGGATGTAGACCAGTTCCTGATATAGGGAACTACAGGCCAGCACCAAGGGAAAAAAAATAAAATAAAATAAAAGAGAGAAAAAAAAAGTAGAAATTTAAGGTTAGGTTTCATCTCATACTCTCCAGGGCCCTTCAATTCAGGTGCTCTCCCTTGAGGATTCCACCTTTTAGTCTAACTCCAAGGATGTAGGATTCTATGGTACTAGTTCAATTTGGGCTGAGTTTTGTGTGCCTCCCCCACATTTCCCCTTCCCTAAACCCTACCATTCATCTTGTCCAAATTGCTATTCATGCATGTTAGTGACTTGGGCTGATCCAGGTTAGGAACAGCAGATGAGTGAGACCATGTGATGGTTGTCTTTCTGTGATTGCATGGAATAATCTGTTCCAAGTTCAACCATTTTTCTATAGATTTCATTGTGTCATTTTTAATTACTGCTGAGTAGAATTTAATAATGTAGAGATACCACATCTTGGTTATTTATTCATCCAGTTATGGACACCTGGGTTGATTCTAGTTCTTAGCTATTATGAATTGAACAGTTATTAACATGGTTGAGCAAAAATGAGAATCTCTGAATTGAGATGTTGAACTTTTAGGGTAGATGTCCAGTAAGGGAATAACAGAGTCTGTTGGTAACTCTATATTAATGCTTTTCAGGAGTCTCCATTTTGATTTTCATAGTGTTTGTACCAGCTTTCTTTCCCACCAATAGTGAATAAGTGTTCATTTTTCTCCATATCCTCACCAACATTTGTTTTCTTTTGATATTTCTAATGTTTGCTACTTAGTGGGGTAAGGTGGAATATCATAGTTGTTTTAATTTGCATTTCCCTAATGGTTAGGGATATTGAACATTTTCTTAAGTGTGTGTTAGCAATATGTAATTCTTCCTCTAAGAACTCCCTTTTTAGTTCTGTGTCCTTCTTTTGGAGTGGGTTGTTTTACGTTTTATTGTTAAGGTTTTTTTTTAGTTCTTTGTGGATTTTAGATATTTTAGATATTAGGCTTCTGTCAATAGTATAGCTGGCAATGATTTTCTCCCATTTAGTGGGTAATCTACTTATGGTATTTTTGTCTGTGCAAAAGCTTTTTAGCTTCAAGAGATCCCATTGGTTGAGTGCTTGTTTAATTTCCTTGGCTACTTGGGTTTTGTTCAGGAAGTCTTTCCCATATCATAGAGACTGCCTACTTTTTTTTATTCCAGTAGTTGAAGAGTTTCAGGTCTTATATTGAGGTCGTTAATCCACTTGGACTTGATTTTTTGTGTATAGTACAATGAGTGGGTCCAATTTCATTTTTCTCCATATGGTCATCAAATATGTCCAATTTGTTGAAGATGCTGTCTTTTCCCCAGTGTACATTATTGGAAACTTAAGATAAAGCATGTACAGTTACTTGAATTAAGGTCTAAGTCTTTACTTCTGCTTCATTGCTCTATGTTACTGTTTTTATTCCAGTACTATGCTATTGTTGTCACTATGTGTTTGTACTATAGCTTTAGATTTGAGTATGGTGATAACACCAGAAGTTTTTTTTTTTTTTTTTTTTCCTGAGTATATGCTCATACATACACATGCATATACCAAAGCAATTATGTGGTACTACTGTTTGATATCATCTCGGTTTGGTCAGGCTAATGTAACAATTATTGTACACTGAGTGGATTATAAATAGTAGCTAAGATATATTTGTGTGTAATGGAGGCTAGGTTATCCAGAATGAAAGTCCCAGCAGGTTCAGTTTTGGGTGAAGAGTGTCTTCTAAATAACAGTGTCTTCTTACAACCTTCTCATAGGGGTTGAAGGGGCTCCCTGCCTCTGTGGAATTTCTTTAACTTTGACTGTCAGTTTTATTCAAATCATGTTTTACCTATTTTTTTTGTCTATTTGCCCTAGAAGTTATGGAAAAATGAATTTTAATATGTCTAACTAGAATTGTTCATCTGACTATTTTTCCTATTGTTTTGCCAATTTTTAATTATATATGATGAAACTTTGTTTTTGTGTACATATGTATTGCAATTTCCATGTGTTACTGAGGTATTGACAATTTTGTCACTATGAGATCTCCTTATTTTCATCTAGTGATATTTATGTTCTGTGGAATAGTTTAGTTATCAGATGATTTCATACCCATTCCATTTTGGTGTGATTGGATTTACATTGCATAAATTTTCACATTTGGTATAAAAAGCCTATAGATCTGTTGTTAAGCTATTTATTACATTTTGTAGCTTTTAAGTTCCAACTGCTAGTTTTTATTTCTTACACTTATGTATTCTTTAATTTATGTTTATTTACTTGAAAAATGTGTCTTCATTTATGGGGTATATATGATGGTATAGGAAATTGTAGATGAATACATTTTTATGTGTAATGATGTTACTCAATTGTCATATAGTTTGTATTCTTTATGAGAAACTGACTTTCTAACATGTTTTTGGTATATGTATTACTTTTTCTATATACATGACTTTAAACCAATTTTATTATGATGTATCTATAGGCTATTTTCCTTGTGCTTACCTTACTTGATGATTATTTAGACTCTCAGATCTGTGAATTTATATTTTTCATAAAAATTGAAATTTTTGTCTCTATTTATTCAAGCATATTTTTGCCTAACCTTTATCCTACCATTCTAGAAAACCTAGCATATGTATTTGACAACTTAATATTGCTACTTGAGTTTCTGAAACCTTATTTGTACAATCTTTATACTTTCTAAGTGCTATTTGTATACTTCTGTTTTGTTCTCATTTATTGTCATTTTATTTGTTACTGTTGAATCTACTATTAATCATAACCCTTTATTTACTTGTCTAATTATACGTTTTATGACCAGATGGCTTCTCAGCTGAATTCTATCAAACCTTCATGAAAGAACCAATCTTCTTTAAACTGTGCCACACAATTGAAGAATAGGGAAAGCTACCCAACTCCTTTTATGAAGCTAGTATCACCCTAATTCCAAAACCAGGCAGAGATGCCACAAGAAAAGAAAACTACTGGCCTATTTCCCTAATGAACTTAGATGCAAAGATCCTGAACAAAATCCTTGCAAACTGCATCCAACAACACATCAAAAGCATTATCCACCTTGACCAAGTGGGATTCACACAAGGGTGGTTCAACATACGAAAATCTGTCAATGTAATACACCACATAAACAAGGTTAAACATAAAAACCACATGATCATTTCGATAGATGCAGAAAAGGCCTTTGACAAGATACAACATCAGTTCATGATCAAAACATTGGAGAGAATTGGCATGGTTGGTACATATTTTAGCATAATAAAGGCAATATACAAAGCTCTGAGGGCCCAAATAATTTTTAGATTATATGTTATTTCCTTTTATCTGCTGAGATAGTCTCATCTGTTTACTCACAATGTCTGTGTTTTCCTTCAAATCTTTGAATTAATTTACAGTAGTTATTTTAAACAGATGTTCTATTAAGTTTAACATCTCTTTTCTTCTTGGTCATTGTGGCAGTTAGCTTTGTGTTGCTGACATAAAGCATCTGACCGGAAGCAGCTTATGGGAGGGAAGGGTTTATCTTGACTTTTAGACTCGAGGGAAAACTCCATGATTGCAAGGGAAAATGTGGCATGAGCAGAGACTGATCATCACCATCTGGCCAACATAAGGTGGAAAACAGTAACAGGAGTGTGGCAAACACTACCAAGGGGAAGCTGCCGACACTTCTCCTCACCCCTACAACCAATGCAATGCTTTCAGCAGGCTACAATCCTTAAATACCACCAGGTGGGGACCTAGCATTCTGAACAAATGAGTTTATGGGGGACACCTAATTTAACCCACCACAATCCTTTTTTATTAACTGATATTTTGCATCCTGTTCTGCTACCTTATTTTAATGTTTCTTCATTTCACATGTCTGTTTACACTTTAAATGCCATATATGTGAATTTCTCAAGTTTGTTTTATTATTTGAATGCATATTAAATAATGTTTTTATAGGGAATCTGTTTCCTAATCATACACTTGATTAAAATTTTTGGAATCAGGATACTCAGTATTTCCCTTTGTATATACTCTTTTTGGTTTCCTAGACATTGGAGGGTAGTCATTCTCTAAACATTTTACTCAGATTCAATTGTTAACTTCTTTTAATACTCTCATAAATCCTTACAATGAAGTCCTTACTAGGTTTCTAAGTATTCATGAATTCAGTCAAGTGGATATCTAAAATTAAATAAACCAATGAAAAACTGTGGCACTTTCTCTAACATTGTGTCAACACTTTTACTTTCTTACCAACTGTGTACAAGACTTTTAATTACTCTATATCCTTTTTACTCTTTGATATTGTCAGTGTTTATAATTTTTGCAAGACTGTTACATGTATAATAGTACTACATTCTAGCTGTCTTTAACATTTTCTTAATTATTAACATTGGTGAGCCCATATATTCATTATTGGTTATTTGTCTATACCTATCCAAGTTATAAGCTACTTTCTAATTTTGTTGTCATTTCTACTATGGAAGTTTTATGTTACTATAGCTGGAAAATTATACCTCATGCTTTGCAGTTATGTTTGTCCAGTTTTTGATTTGTTTATTTACAACAAAGAAATTATACATGTTTAAGATGATATTTTTAAATTTGGACAGTACACAATATTTTTATGAATTAATTTTCTTAAATGTTTACTTTTATATGAAAAAATTAATTTTGCTGATGTAACATTGATATAGTCTTTAGTTTCTGTGCTAGTTTGAGTAAAAAAAAAAGTCTTTTTGTTTTCATTTTATGCGTTAGTAATTTATCTTTCTGTTTATGGCCATTATCCACCGCAGAGTATTTTGGGTGGTTATCATATATATATCAATGTTGTGTAAGCTTGAGAAAGACTTTCTACATTTTTGTCACTTTTGCCAAATATCAAATAATCATAGAAGTCTGGGTTATTTTTGGTTCTTCATTGTGTTCTTTTCCTCTCATTGCCATTCTATAAGCCAATGGTATGATTTCTTGATTACTGTAGCTTTGTAATATATATTGAATTCACACTGTGCAGATTCCCCAACTTGATTTCTCTTTCAATATTCATCAGTTATTCTCCATCCTTTCCATTTCCATATAAATTTCAGAATCAGCTTGTCAATTTCTATAACATACTCTGATGGGATTATGACTGACATTGTTTTAAATGTATACATCTACATGGAGATTTGCCATTTTAACAACTTGACTCTTCCAATTCATATTTATTTGGCCCTTTAAAAATGCCTTCACAATGTTTTATTTTAATTTTCAGGTTATAGTTGTTGAATACATGTGTTAACTTCATCCCTATGTATACAATAATTTTGTAGCTATGTTCAAAACATTTAAATGTTTTCATTTTCCATTTATTTTCTACTTATATAGTGACAATATTTTGACCAATAACCTTAGATTATAAGCATAACTTCATACTTGTAAGCCAAAAATTAGAGTAACTCCATTCATTATACAAATCAGAGACTCTGCTTGCTCTGCATATTTTTCCCCTATGTCATTAACTTTCTTCAGTGTGTGATGACATATGAAATCTTCACCAGTATCTGTACACTTCTATTTCACTTAGTGATTTTTAAAAAGGTGGTCTACTTGTCTTAATGCATCACAAACACTCTAAAATGGAAAAGAGTAACTTATGTTCTGTCACTTACAACAATTGATCATGTTCTTTAAGCCAACAGGTAGTAAATCAAAAGTGTGGGGGTGTGGGGGTGTGTGTATATTTCTATTTAATTTAATAGTAAAATTGGAATGACTTTATTTTATATGTGACTGACCAAAATGACAATAATATGCAATAATTAAGTTATTAATAGGTACAAAGACATTTATGTATTATCACCTAGCTAATCACAGAAAAAAAGATAGATGTGGTGACAATATCCCAGTAAACTTTCTAATTCTTTTTAAATTAAAATACAGTTTTCATTATAAATTTTGTCTACAACTCAAGTATCTACATAGTCAGAACAATCAGAGTTTCTGTTCTTTAAGAAGATACAACTTGCAGATTCCATTAATCTTGTGAGACATTTAGTGTTATGGTCTCAGAATAAAATTGGAAAAAATAGTGATCTATTCAAATCACCCTATTTTATTTTATTTTATTTAAATTTTTATTAGCATTTTCCATGATTATAAAAAATATCCCAGGTTAATTCCCTCCCCCACCCAATTTCTCCTTTGAAATTCCATTCTCCATCATATTACCTCCCCATCACAATCATCATGCTTACATATATACAATATCAACCTATTAAGTACCATCCTCCCTTCCTTTCTGTTCCCTTTATGTCTCCTTTTTAACTTACTGGCATCTGATACTAAGTATTTTCATTCTCACGGTGAAGCCTAGTCATCTGTAGCTAGGATCCACATATGAGAGAGAACATGTGGTGCTTGGCTTTCTGGGCCTGGGTTACTTCATGTAGTATAATCCTTTCCAGGTCCATCCATTTTTCTGCAAATTTCATTACTTCATTTTTCTTTACCGCTGAGTAGAACTCCACTGTATAAATGTGCCACATCTTCATTATCAACTCATCAGTTGAGGAACATCTAGGTTGGTTCCATTTCCCAGCTATTATAAATTGAGCAGCAATAAACATGGTTGAGCACGTACTTCTAAGGAAATGAGATGATTCCATCGGATATATGCCTAGGAGTGCTATAGCTGGGTCATATGGTACATCAATCTTTAGCTGATTAAGGAACCTCCACACTGATTTCCACAATGGCTGGACCAGATTGCATTCCCACCAGCAGTGTAGAAGGGTTCCTCTTTTTCCACATCACCATCAACATTTATTATCATTTGTTTTCATGATGGTGGCCAATCTGACAGGAGTAAGATGGAATCTCAATGTAGTTTTAATCTGCATTTCCCTGATGACTAGTGACGTAGAACATTTTTTAAATGCTTATATGCCATTCATATTTCTTCCATTGAGAATGTTCTATTTAGCTCCACAGCCCATTTTTTGATTGGCTTGTTTCATTCCTTATTATTTAACTTTTTGAGTTCTTTGTATATCCTAGATATTAATCCTCTATCAGATATATAGCTGGTGAAGATTTTTTCCCATTCTATAGGTTGCCTCTTTGCTTTTTTCACTGTGTCCTTTGCAGTGCAAAATCTTTGTAATTTCATGAGGTCCCAGTGATTAATCTGTGGTTTAATTGCCTGAGCAATTGGGGTTGTATTCAGAAAGTCTTTGCCAAGACCAGTATGTTGGAGGGTTTCTCCTCCTCTTGCCTCTAGCAGTTTCAGAGTTTCAGGTGTGATGTTAAGGTCTTTAATCCATTTGGACTTAATTCTTGTGCATGGCGAGAGAGAAGAATCTATTTTCATCCTTCTGCAGATATATATCCAGTTTTCCCAACACCATTTGCTGAACAAGCTTTCTTTTCTCCAATGAGTATTTTTGGCATTTTTATCGAATATCAGGTGGCTTACATCTGGGTCCTATATTCTGTTCCACTGATCTACATGTCTGTTTCTGAGCCAGTACCACACTGTTTTTGTTACTTTGGCTCTGTAGTATAGGTTAAAATCAGGTATGGTGATACCACCAGCCTTATTTTTGTTGCTCACTATTATTTTAGATATTTGAGGTTTTTGAGGATTCCAAATGAATTTTTGGATTGTTTTTTCTATTTCCATGAAGAATGTCTTAGGGATTTTGATAGGGATTGCATTAAATGTGTAGATCACTTTTGGTAAGATTGCCATTTTCACAATATTGATTCTTCCAATCCAAGAACAGGGGATGCTTCTCCACTTTCTAGTGTCTTCTGCAATTTCTCGCTTGAGTGTTTTAAAGTTCTCATTGTAGAGATTCTTTACTTCCTTGGTTAGGTTTATTCCACGGTACTTTTTTTTTTTATGCAATTGTGAATGGGAGTGATTCTCTGATTTCATCCTCTTTTTTTGTTGTTAGCATATATGGAGGCTACTGATTTCTGTATATTTATTTTGTATCCTGCTAAATGGATGTAGGTTTTTATCAGCTCTAATAGTTTGCTAGTAAAGTCTTTAGGGTCCTTTATATAAAGAATAATGTCATCTACAAATAATGATAACTTGATCTCTTCCTTTCCAGTTTGTATCCCTTGTATGTGTGTCTCTTGCCTTATTGCTATGGCTAAGAATTCCAGAACCATATTAAATAAAACTGGGGACAGTGGACACCCTTTTCCTGGTCCTGATTGTAGTTTAAAAGATTCCAGTTTTTCCCCATTTAGTAATATGTTGGCTGTAGGTTTGTCAAAATTAGCCTTTATTATATTGAGATATGTTCCTTTTATTCCCAGTCTCTGTAGGACTTTTATCTGGAAGGGATGTTGGATTGTTTCAAAAGCTTTCTCTGCAACTAATGAAATGATCATGTGATTTTTGTCCTTCAGTCCATTTATATTATGTATTAAATTTATCGATTTGCATATATTGAACCATCCCTGCATCTCTGGGATAAAGCCTACTTCATCAGGGTGAATTATCTTTCTGATATATTCTTTTATTTGGTTTGCCAATATTTTGTTGAGAATATTTGCATCTATGTTCATGAGGGAGATTGGTCTGTAATTTTCTTTTTTGTTCTATCTTTGCCTTGTTTTGGTATCAGCGTGATGCTGGCTTCATAGAAGGAGTTTTGTATGATTCCTTCTTTTTCTATTTTATGGAAATCTTAAGAAGCAATGGTGTTAGCTCTTCCTTGAAGGTCTTGGAAAATTCATCAGTGAATCCATCTGGGCTTTTTTTAGTTGGGAGTTTTTTGATAACTTTTCTGATCTCCATGGTTGTTATAGGTCTATTTAAGTGATTAATCTCATTGTGATTTAATTTAGGTAGGTCGTATAAATCAAGCAAATCATCCATTTCTTTCAGATTTTCATACTTTGTGGAGTATATGCTTTTATACCATGTCCCTATGATTTTTTGAATTTCTCTGGCTTCTGTTGTGATGTTGCCTTTTTCATCTCTAATTTTATTAATTTGTGTCTCTTCTCTCTTTCTTTTGGTCAGATTTGCTAAGGGTTTATCAATTTTGTTTATCCTTTCAAAGAACCAACTCTTTATTTCATTAATTCTTTGGACTTTTGTTTGTTTGTTTCTATTTCATTAATTTCTTTCCTAATATTTATTATTTCTTCCTGCCTACTGACTTTTGGTTTGCCTTCTTCTTTTTCCAAGGCTTTAAGGTGAAGCATTAGGTCGTTTACTTGCGACCATTCTAATTTCTTAATATAGGCACTTAAAGTGATAAATGTGCCTCTTAGAACTGCCTTCATTGTGTCCGAGATATTTTGGTATGTTGTGTTCTCATTATCATTTGAATCTATAATTTTTTTGATTTCCTTCTTTATTTCTTCATTGACCCATTCATCATTTAGTAGTGTATTGTTTAGTTTCCATGATTTTGTGTATGCTCTATAGCTCTTCTTGCTATTGTAGTTTGATTCCATTGTGGTCAGATAGAAGGAAAGGAATTATTTCAATTTTCCTGTATTTGTTAAGATTTGCTTTGTGTTCTAATATATGGTCTATTTTAGAGAATGTTCTGCTGAACATGTGCTTCTGAAAAGAATGTATATTCTGCAGCCTTTGAATGAAATGTCCTGTATATATCTGTTATGTCCATTCCTTCTAGGACCTCATTTAGTCCAGATGCCTTTCTGTTTATTTTTTCCCAGGATGACCCGTCAATTCATGTGTGTGGGGTATTGAAGTCAGCCACTACCACTGTGTTTAGTGTTATCTGTCCTGATTCCTAATAGTTTTTGTTTGATGAACTTGGAGGCCCCCATGATAGGGGCATATATGTTTAGGAGTATAATGTTCTCCTGTTGGAGTATGCCCTTAATCAATATATGGTGACCTTCCTTATCTTGTTTGACTATCATTGGACTGAAGTCTACCTTGTCAGATATTAGGATAGCAACCCCTGCTTATTTTCTAGACCCATTTGCTTGAAACACCATTTTCCAACCTTTTACCCTAAGATAATGTCTATCTTTTGTAGAAAGGTGAGTTTTTTGGAGACAACAAATTGTAGGGTTCTGCTTTTTAACCCAGTCTGCAAACTTATGTATTTTGGTTGGGGCATTGAGGCCGTCGATATTAAGATATATTATTGAAAGGTGTGTATTTATGTTTGCTTTTTTTGTGGTTTTGGTTCTATCTGTGCTCTCTTGTGTTAACTAGTATTTGAGTATTGCTTGTTTTTTTCTAGGTTCCTTACATGTGTGCTTTTCCTTCTATTAGGCATGGAGGATTTTTTCTTGTATTTTCTGTAGAGCTGGTTTTGAATTAAAATAGTCCTTTAGCGTGTTTTTTTCATGGAATGTCCTTATTTCTCCATCTATTTGAATGGATAGCTTTGCAGGATAAAGTAAACTTGGTTGACAGTTGTTATCTTTCAGAATTTGGAATATATACCTCCAAACACTTCTGGCTATTAATTTTTTTGTTTAGTAATCTGCTGTAATCCTGATGGGCTTGCCTTTGTAGGTAACTTGATTTCAATATTTTTTTCTTTGTATTGTGTGTTTGGTAGTTTGATTATAATATGGCAAGGAGAAGATTTGTCTAGGTTTTATCTAGCTGGTGTTCTAAAGGCTTCCTGCATCTGCATTGGCACCTCTTTCCAAATTTGGGGGAAGTTTTCTTCTATGATTTTGTTGAGGATGCCTAGTATGCCTTTGGAGTGAAATACTTCTCCTACTTTTCCCTGAATTCTTATGTTTGATCTTTTCATAGTGTCTCGAATATTTTGAAATACCCATTCATACTTTCTCTGTTAGTTTGTCTTTCTCTTTATAGGACTGTATTTGATCTGCCCCCTGGTCTTCTAGCTTAGATATTCTGTCCTCTCCATCCATTCTACTGGTGAGATTTTCTAGAGTTTTTTATTTCATTAACTGTGTTCTTCATTGCTAGTAATTCTGACTGGTTTTACTTTATTATTTCTATTTCCTTATTTATGTCTTGTATTGACTTCTTTATTTAGTTAAATTGGTGTCCTGTGTGTTCTTTGATTCCTTTGATTTCCTCTTTGATTCCTTTGATTTCTTCTTTGACTTCTTTGAACATATTTACAATCATTCTTTTGAAATCTTTGTCAGGCATTTCCTCTAACTTGTTCTCACTGGAGGTCATTTCGGATTCATTACTGCTTTTTGGTGGATTTATATTGTCTTGATTTTGGTGTTTCTTGTGTTATAGTGTATATATTTTTGCATCATGATTTAATTAATGCTTGGATTTTCTAGTTGGCTGGGTATTATTAGCTGTATTAATTTATTTAATGTTATATATCTTCATGGTGTGGCTCTTAACACTCTCAGAGTATCTAGACAAGTGTTCCTAGGGGTTGAGTTTGCCTACTATGGGAGTATTCAAGTAGGCTTAGTGGAACAAATATAGATAGATTCCAAAATTTACTTAACACTGTACACATTCAATCAAAAACAGCACCAAGTATTTATGCAAGAGTAGGTATTATAACAACCAGATCCTCTATCAACAAAGAGGTTAAGATTTCTGGTCTGTTGAGGGTTCCAAGTCAGCTTGTGACCAAATGAGACCCTTTCCTGGTGCAATCCCAGGTACCTTTTTGGATGATTTTTGTCTCAGTAAAGTAGTGTGGCTGGGTTGCTGGATCGCTGTTCTGTTTTCTGTTGCTGGGCACTGGGTTTTTCTGAGGGGAAAATCAAACCTGGAAACTGTGGTCCTGCAGACTGTCACTATCATCTGGATCCACCACTGCTGCTGCTGAAGCTGCCACTGCTGGATCTGCCACTGCTGTTGCTTAAGCTACTGCTGCTGGACCTGTCCCTTCTGTTGCTAAAGCCGTCGCTGCTGGATCCCACTGTTGGAGCCTCTGTTGCTGGTGCCAGATCTGCTGCTGTTGCTACTCGAGCTGGATCCATGGATTCCACTGCTGATTCCACTGCTGGAGCTGTTTTGGCCTGCCTGTGTGGGCTCTGGATCTCTCCTACTTCTCTGCTGCTGTTTTAATTTCTTATATACCTCACTTTTTAGAAAAAAAAAAGTATGTATTTTTCTGGGTTTTCTTTGGCTTTTTCTCCCCTTTGCTTCTTTGGCGTGGTTCCTATGCTGCCATCTTAACCGTAAGTCCTATTGCTGATGATCAATAACCATTATTTTTTAGAGAGATTTTGATGGAGAGTGGGCTCATTTTTGGATATGGATTTGACTTGTTTCCCAGCTCCAACAATGGGTTCCATTCCACTGAGCAGATCAATTAGCTAAATTGAGAGCCATTGGTTTCCCACCATGGCTAACCAACACTATTGCACTTGTATGAGCATCACATCAGGTTGTTTGCTGCTAAATAGGATAGACCATGCATTGCTTGGATAGATATTGGTCTTTTTCCCCAGTAGCTCATGAACCACCTTCTGGCACTAGAATAACTGTCTGGGGACTGAAATTCTTCCATCTTCCAACCATGTCACTCCATATTATGTGCCAACGGTGTATGTTGTTTTTAGCAGTAGGGTCTTACCACTAACCTGTGGGGGTCATCAAGTGCTCTGACAGAAATCTGTCTTTAGTTTTTTGGAAACCTTGTAGGTATTTCTGATCAAATACTCAATGTAGATGATATCTACCTGCTGGTACTGGGTGTTACAGGTCAGCACCCAAGAAGATAAGGAAGAAAAAGTTAAGTGTTATAAAAGAGTTAAAAAGATGAGAGAGAAGAGGGAGACATAAAGAGAAAGAAAAACAGAAACAGGAGGAGTCAAAGGTCAATTTTCTTTATACCATCTCCAGGGCCTTATGAATCCAGAGTTCCTTCTAAGGACCTGGTGAAGGTTCAATCATTTGGTCTGTCTTTAGGATACAGAGTTTTATGGTACCATTGCTGTTTTTTTTCCAATTTTGTGTCCCTCACCCCCTCCCTTACCCACCCCTATATCCCCACCTTCCCCAATGTCCAGTCCTTGAGATGCTTGCTGGGTATGTCAGTATCTTGGGTAGAATCAGGTTAGGTGCTGTAGATGAGTGAGACTATACAGCCATTATCTTTCTGTGATTGGGTGAGTTCACAGAGAATGATCTGTTGCAGATTTGACCATTTTTCTTCACATTTCATTGTGTATTTTTCCGTACTGCTGTGTACAATTCCATCATGTAGGTATACCACATTTTAGTTATCCATTCATCTAATGATGCACCTCTGGGTTGGTTCCAGATCTTGCCTATTACAAATTTAGCAGCTGTAAAATGGTTGAGCAAATATCTCTGAAATGAGGCATAGAGCATTTAGAGAACATTTGCAGTAAGGGAATAACTGGGTCTGTTGGTAATTATATAGTCAGCTTTCTTAGGAGTCTACATATTGCTTTCCAAAGTGATTGACCATCTCACATTCCCACCAACAGTGAGTGAGGATTCCTATTTCTCCACATCCTTGCCAGGATTTATTTGCATTTGATTTTATGTTGTTGGCTATCCTTGCTGGGGTAAGGTAGATTCTCATAAATGTTTTAATTTGCATTTCCTCGATGATTAGGAATGATGAACATTTCCTTAATTGTGTATTTGCCATTTGTATTTATTCCTCTGCTAACTGCCTGTTCAGGTCTTTGCCCCATTGTGTGAGTGGCTTGTTTGACTTGTTATTGCTTAGGTTTTTGAGTTCTTTGTAGATTCTAGAAATTAGGCCTCTGTCAGTTGTATATTCAGCAAATATTTTCTCCCATTCCGTGGGTAATCTATTGGATATGCTTATTGTACATTTTTTCTGTGATGAAACTTTGCAGCTTCATAAAATCCCATTCGTTGAATGATGGCTTAAATTCCTCTGCTACCAAGGTTTTGTTCAGGAAGCCTTTTCCCATTCCTATATCATGAATGTTCCTCCTAAATTTTCTTCCAGTAGTAGCCAAGTTTCTGGTGTTATATTGAGGTCTTTGATCCCTTTGGACTTGCTTGTTGACCTTGGCTGGATATGTGAATCAAGTTTCAATTTCTTGTATATGGTTTTCCAGTTTTTTCAGCACCATTTATTGAAGATACTGTCATGTTTCCAGCCTATATTGTTAGTACCTTTGTCAAATATCAAGTTGGTGTAGGTACTTGACCCAAAGTGTGGGTCCTCAGTTCTATCCCATTGGTCTATACTCATGTTTTTATGTTAGTACCATGCTGTTTTTATTACTATGGCTTTGTAATATACCTTTAGAACAGGTATGGTGATGCCTCCAGAAGTTTTTCTTTTGCTTAGGGTATGCTTGGATATCCAAGGCCTTCTTTTCCATATTAATTTGAGATCATTTTTTCTATCTCTGTGAAGAACGCTGTTGGGATTTTGATTGGAATTGCATTACATCTATATATTGCCTTTAGTAGGATTGCCATTTCGACAACGTTAATTCTGCCTATCCAGGAGCATGGGAAGTATTTCCATTTTCTCAAGTCTTTCCTCAATTTCTTTTTTGAGTGTTTTTATGTTTTCATTGTATAGATATTTCACATTCTCGGTTAATGTTATTCCAAGGTGTTTTATTTTTTCTTTATTGCTATTTAAAATGGGAAAATATCACCTATTTCTTTCTCCATATGTTTGTCATTTGCATATAGAAAGGTACTGATTTTTGTGCATTGATTTTATATCCTGCTACTTTGCTAAAGGAGTTTATCACATTTAAGAGTTTTGGAATGGAGGCTTTCAGGTCTCTTATGTATAGAATCATGTAATCTGAGAATAGTGCTAACATAACTTCTTCCTTTCCAAATTGTATCCCTTTTATTTCTTTCTCCTGTCTTATTGTTTGAGGTAGGATTTCTAGTACTATATTGAAAAGCAGAGGTGAGAGTGGAAACCCCTGTCTTGTTCCTGAACTCAATGGGAATTCCTCCTATCTCTCTCTATTAAGTATTGTTTGTGCTTTAGAAGTTTTATATAGCCTTGATTGTGTTAAGATATAAGCCTATCATGCCTATTCTCTCCAATGTTTTGATCATGAAGTGATGTTGTGTAGCGTCAAAGGACTTTTCTTCATCTATCAAAATGATCATGTGGCTTTTGTGTTAACCTTGTTTATGTGGTGTATTACATTGACAGATTTCTGTATGTTGAACTACCCCTACATTCCTGGGATGAAGCCCACTTGATCAACATGAATAATGCTTATGGTATGTTGTTGGATTCAGTTTGCAAGGAATTTGTTCAGGATCTTTGTGTCTACATTCATCAGGGAAATAGGCCTGTAGTTTACTTTTATTCTGGCATCTCTGCCTGGCTTTGGTATTAGGGTGATAGTAGCTTCATAGACGGAGTTGGGGAGCTTTCCCTGATCTCTGATTGTGTGGCACACTTTCAGAAAGTTTTGTTTCATTTCTTCCATGAAGGTTTGGTAGAATTCAGCTGAGAAGGACTGGAGAGATGGCTTAGCAGTTAAGCACTTGCCTGTGAAGCCTAAGGACCCTGGTTCATGGCTTGATTCCCCAGGACCCACAAGTGGGTGCATGCATCTGGAGGTCGTTTGCTGTGCCTAGAAGCCCTGGCATGCCCATTCTCTCTCTCTCTCTCTCTCTCTCTCTCTCTCTCTCTCTCTATCTGCCTCTTTCTCTCTCTATCACTTTCAAATAAATAAATAAATGAACAAAAAAATTTAAATAAAGGAATTCAGCTGAGAAGCCATCTGGTCTTGGACTCTTCACTTTTTTTTTTTATTACCTTTTCAATCTCAATGGATGTGATAGGTTTGTTTAGGAGATTAATCTGCTCTGAGTTTACATTTTGTAGATGGTATATGACTAGGAATTTATCCATTTCCTCCATATTTTCCAGTTTTGTGTAGTAGAGGGTTTTGAAGTAAGACCTGATGATTTTCCCCATTTCACTTATGTCTGTTGTGGCTTCTCCTTTTTTGTTTCTAATTTTGTTAATTTGAATTGCCTCTTTTTTCCCACTTTATCAAATTGTTCAGGGGCTGTCAATATTGATTATTTTTTCAAAGAACCAAATCTTTATTTCATCAATTTTCGTAGATTCCAATTCATTAATTTCTACTCTGATCTTAATTATGTCTTTCCATCTGGAGCTTGTTGGGTTGGATTCTTCTTGCTTTTCCAGTGCCTTTAGGTGAATGGCTAGGTTATTGATTTGGGATCTCTCTGTGTTTTTTTATGAAGGCATTTAGTGCTATGAAATTTCCCCTCTGGACAACCTTCATTGTGTCCCATAAGTTTTGGTTCAATGTGTTCTCATTGTTATTGTTTCCTGAAATTTTGTAATTATGTTTTTTATTTTGTACCCTACCCATTTATCATTTAAAAGTGTGCTGTTCAGTTTCCAGGCTCAAAATAGTACAAAACACAAGAAAGCACAAAACTATGTAAACCAACATAATATGGCAGAGATCAAATTAAACCTCACATTCATTACCCTAAGTATCAATTGCCTTAATTCACCCATCAAGCAGCATAAGCTAACAGGGTGTTGCAGTCAGGTTCGCATTGCTGGTAGAAATCACCCAACCAAGAGTAGCTTCTGGGAAAAAGAGATTTATTTTGGCTTACAGGCTCGAGGGGAAGCTTCACGATGGCAGGGGAAAACGATGGCATGAGCAGAGGGTGGACATCACCCCCTGGCTAACATAAGATGGACCACAGCAACAGGAGGGTGTGCCAAACACTGGCATGGGGAAACTGGCTATAAAGCCCATAAGCCCGCCCCCAACAATACACTCCCTCCAGGAGGCATTAATTCCCAAATATCCATCAGCTGGGAACCTAGCATTCAAAACACCTAAGTTTATGGGGGACACCTGAATCAAACCACCACATTCCGCCCCTGGCCCCCATAAACTGATATCCATACATGATGTAAAATACAATGCTTTCAGTCTGACTTTAAAAATCCCCATAGTTTTAATCAATCTCAATGATGTTCATACATCCCCATAGTTCAAGATCTTTTAACTGAGCCATAATACCAAAATATAACCTCAAAAAACCCAGAATGGCACAGAATAAATATTCACACTGCAAAAGATGGCATTGGGCATAGCAAAGAAACATTCAACCAATACAAGATTTAAAACAACCAGGGCAAACATCAAACTCTGTACCTTCAAGTCCAGCAACTCTAGCCAGTGACAAATCTTCAAGTCCGATAATTCTAACCAGCAACAAGTCTCTGGCATTCCAGTTCTGCCCCTCCAGCTAGGCTATTCACAGTCCTGGGAAACTTCATTGGGGCCGGCAGCTCCTCGGCAGCCATCTCATGGTCCCGGCATCTCCACTGGGTCTCCACTGCAAGCGACGGTTCATCCTCATGGCTCCATGGGGTCTCTATGCAGGCAACCAGCAAACCTGCTTCACACTGCCCATGGCCATTTCCAAAACACAAGACCATGTTGCAAACTCAATGACCCTCTTTCCAGCATTTTATACTCCACGATACCAGGTAGGTGCCAATTTGTTAATCCAGGGGGGGATTAAAGCAGACTTTGAAGAACAGGACACTCCTTGAGCACTCAGGCCCTTTCAAAAGAGTCTACATTTTTCTTGTTGCCCCAGCGCAGGTCAGCTAGCCCAGTCTCAAAGGTTGTTATCTCTCAGTTGCAGCTGAATGGGCAGCAATTCACCCAAAGATTTTCCTTTCTGTGCCATATCCCTCTGCACACACCAGTTCATTTCTACACTAAGCAACCCTGCACAACTTCTTAGGACATGGGCACAAGAGCAAGCTTCTCACACAGACTGCTAGCCCAGTCCAGGCAAAAGCTGTTTCTCACCCTCATATGCCAAACCTCACAGTCCATAGTTCTTACTGCCTTCAGGTCTTTCTGCTCTGACCAGGATAGACCATCAAGCTGTACTTACAGCACTGCAAGGCATCTCTTAGGCCAGGGTTTCAACTCCTTCCACATTCCTCTTGAAAAATCAGCTACAAAAGGCTGAAGCCACATAGTCAGGTGTCTAGAAGCAACTCCACTTCTGGTACCATTTTACTGTTGTAGTCAGGTTCACATTGCTGGTAGAAATCACCCAACCAAGAGTAGCTTCTGGGAAAAAGAGATTTATTTTGGCTTACAGGCTTGAGGGGAAGCTTCACGATGGCAGGGGAAAACGATGGCATGAGCAGAGGTTGGACATCACCCCCTGGCTAACATAAGATGGACCACAGCAACAGGAGGGTGTGCCAAACACTGGCATGGGGAAACTGGCTATAAATCCCATAAGGCCGCCCCCAACAATACACTCCCTCCAGGAGGCATTAATTCCCAAATCTCCATCAGCTGGGAACCTAGCATTCAGAACACCTAAGTTTATGGGGGACACCTGAATCAAACCACCACACAGGGTGAATCAGAAAATTAGACCCTGAAATCTGTTGTCTTCAAGAAACCCACCTCACCACTAAGGACAGTCACCTCCTCAGGGTGAAAGGGTGTAAAATTGTAATCCAAGCAAACAGGAAGAAGAAGCATGAAGGAGTAGCAATACTAATATCACATAAAATAGACTTCAAGCCAGAAGTAACCAAAAAAGCCACTTCCTTCTGATCAAGGGAACAATCCATCAAGAGGATATCACAATAATCAATCTTATGCACCAAACACAGGTGCACCCCAATTCATAAAACAAAACCTACTTGGCAATAAAACAGAAATAACGACCACATCATCAAAATTGGGGATTTCTATATACCATTATCAGGTGTACGTAGATCATCCACATAGAAAATCAACAGGGAAATGAGAGAGCTCAACAAAACCATAGAAAATTTAGTCCTAACAGACATCTACAAAAAAATTCCACCCCAAATCCTCTCTGTCTTTTTAATGAAGGCATCTATGGCTACGAACCTCCCTCTTACAGCTTCTTTCATTGTATAATATAAGTTTTAGTAGGTTGTGATTTCATTATCATTCAATTCTTCTTTTTTGATTTCTTCTATGACCCATTCATTGTCTAAAAGTTTGTTGTTTTGTCTCCAGTAGCTGATGGAGATCTTTGTTTGTCTCTTGTTAATTTCTAACTGCAACACATTGTTATCTGACATTATCTAGGGAGTTACTTAAGTTTTCCTGGTTTTATGAAGGCATGTTTTTTGGCCCAGTATATGGTCAATTTTGGAGAAGGTTCCATGGTCTGCTGAGAAGAATGTGTATTGTATAGAGATGGAGTGGAATGTTCTGTAGATATCCCTTAGGATCATTTGATCTATGATTATATATATATATATATATATATATATATATATATATATATATATATATATATATATATATATATATATTGTTTGTTTGTTTTTTTGAGGTAGGGTCTCACTCTAGCCCAGGCTGACCTGGAATTCACTATGGAGTCTCAGGGTGGCCTCGAACTCACAGCAATCCTTCTACCTCTGCCTCCCAAGTGCTGGGATTAAAGGCGTGCGCCACCACGCCCGGTGATCTATGATATTATTGAGCTCTATTATTTTACTATTAGTTTTCTGCTTGGATGATCTGTCTATTGATGAAAGTGGTGTATTGAAGTCTCTGAATATGATGGTGTTGGTGTTTATTTCTGTTTTATTGTCAATTAGATTTTGTTTTATAAACTGTGGTGCACCTGCATTTGGCACATATATATTTATGATTGTGATCTTCTCATGTTGGTTCATTCCCTTGATGAGTGATAAGTGGCCTCCTTTGTCCTTTTTAAAATTCCTTTTGTTTTGAAGTTTGCTTTATCAGATATTAATATAGCACCACCTACTTGTTTTTTTTTATTTCCATTTGCTTGGAATATCATTTTCATACCCTGAACCTTGAGGAGGTATCTATCTTTAGTGGTGAGTTGTGCTTTTTCAAGAAAGCAAATAGAAGGGTCCAATTTTTTGATCCATCTTGAAAACCTGTGTCTTTTGATGGGTGAGTTAAGACCTTTAATATTTAAGTTTACTTCTGTGAGGTTTGAGTTAATCCCTGCTATGATAAAGTGTTTAGGGGGTTTGGTGCTTTCTTATGTTTTGTACTATTTGGAGCCCTGTCTACTTTGGTTGATTTTATAATTTTGGCTCTAGGATGGGGTGTTTGACTGTTCTGTGTGGAATATTCCCTCAAGTATTCTCTCCAGGTGTGGCCTTGTGTTCCCATATTCATAAGGTTAACTTTTTTCATGGAACATTTTTCTTTTGCCATCTATTATGAGGGCTACTTTTCCTGAGTAGAGTACTTTGGGGTGGAAGCCATATTTTTTCCGACTTTGAAGTGTTCTATTCCAGGCCCTTTTGGCTTTCATGTTTTCTTTCGAGAAATCTGATGTAATTCTGGTTGCATTGCCTCCGTATGTGGTGAGTTGTTTTTCTCTTGCTGCTTTTAACACTTTCTCTTTGTTTTCATTAAGAGTTTTTACTATGATGTGTCTTGGAGAGTATCTTCATTGGTCATGTCTGTTTGGTGTTCTATGGGTTTCTTATATCTGGATGGGCCTCTCTATTGAGAGATTTGGAAAATTTTCTTCAATAATTTTGATATATATCTTTCTATGCCTCTGACAAGGACTTCCTTTCCTTCTGGTATACCCATGATCTGGATGTTTGGGCATTTTAAGATATCCCACAGTTATCTTGTATTCTGTTCCCTTGATTTTTTGAACTTTGAAGTTTTTGGCTGCCCAGTAAATTTCTTCTGCCTTGTCTTCCTGCTCAGAGGTTCTGTCTTCCACATGAGTAACTCTGTTGGTAAGTGGTTCTAGAGAGGTTTTATAATTGCTATTTGGTTTTTGTTTTCTGTTGTGTTATTTTGTATCATGGCCATCTCTTTTTTGAGGTATCATTTCAACTCAAGCTCTGATTATCTTGATGCTTCCTGGAATTCATTCTTATATTTGATCACATATTCATTAAGCTTAATCAGCAGGTTCTTGAGATATTCCACTCCTTGACCTACCTTCAATTTATTCATGTTTCTTTGAAGGATTCTAGCATTTTCTTCCATCAAGTTAAGCCTACTGTCAAAAGCTGAACACTCTAGGAGATGATTCTATTCAGTTTCCTTAATACAATTTTTGCTTCTTTGATCATTTGCTTCCAATTTAGTGATTTTTTTTTTCCCATCAGGATCTCATTGGTTGTAATGTTTTCATTTTGAGAATGAATTTATTGATTTCTTGATAATTTCATTGATGGCTTACTTTCTAGGACTAGGCATCTTTGGTGGAGATCCCTCAGTTATTTGACTTTCATTGGCTTTTTCATGCTTTTTGTCTACCCATTTTAGGGTGATTATTTTATTGAGGAGGAATCAAGTTTTTCACCATTGGCATGTGAACCTTTTCACTCAGGTGAACAGTAATGTTGGTACCCATTTGACAGTCATGATACCAGAGCAAAAGACTTGATTTCAAACCTCACTCAGGGAGCTGACAGGAGCCATCAGACAGGGATATAGCCTTCTCATTCCACACTGCAGTGCCTGCCCATTCATAGTCCCTGCAGGGAACCCAGAACAGGGTACTGGGGAGGAGCCAGGAAAAAGGATTGTGGCCTACTCACTCCACACCATGCCCACCCACCCAGTCCTTGTAGTGAACTCACATCAGGGCACTGGGAGGAGCCAGGAAAACCAAAATATGACATTTTTTCAAGGTAAAGACAGACCTTCCATACATTCCAACACACACACACACACACACACACACACACACACACACACACACACACAGAGTAAGAGAGAAAGGGAGATGGATAAAGGAATATGGGCATTCCAGGGCTTCCTGCTACTGCAAATTAACTTTAGATACATGTGCCACTTTGTGAATGTGGCTTTATGTGAGTACTGGGGAATGAAACCCAGGCCATCAGGCTTTGCAAGAAAATACCTTTAACCACTGTGCCATCTCTTCAGCCCCCAAATCTGACTTTTAAAACAAAATAAGTTAGGTCTTCTTGAAAAATGTACTATTATTATTACCTTAGTCTTATGGGAGTTTTTTCTGTGTATTATTAGTACTTGTCAAAGATAAATCATGACTGTATGTTAAGCTGAAGCAGACCAATCACAAGGCCGGGAACCAGGAGTATTTGCATATGTATACAAGGAATGCCAAGAGATAAGGTAGATTATTTTAAACAAAAGTCAATGTGTCACTCCTGAATTTACAGACATTATACACACACACACACACGCACAATGGTTTGTGACTGACAAATGGTCTTCTCTTAGAGTTATCCTGAAGTTGTCACTTGAATTTCTGTTGAATAGGTATGAGTTCTAAATATTTTATCCTTTGATAAGGATGTTGGTGATATCATTATTATGAGTCTGCCATAAGCATTTTTTGTTAACAGTGACCAAGAAAGATTTAACAGGAATTCAGATGACTTTTTATTAAGAAAACTGAATAGTGTAATAGTCTGACCTATAGTTCAGTTTTGAATTCATAAGTATCTAAAAATTGAGGTTATTTTGGAATCAATACAAGAGTGATTTGACTGACATTAATCAGTAATCACAAAGTCACATACTTAGCTCTCAAAGTGTTCTGTTCATAGGCCAAGAAGGTACTTGAAAAGAAACAGGGAAGAAACACATTAACTTTTCTTAGAAGAAAGCAATTATTTCATCTAAGCTTATATTCAGAACACAACCATAGCAAATATAATTTGTCATTAATATTTCACAAGAAATGTTCATCAGTTCCCAGAATTTGAAGTCACCCTTTCAATGCCAGGCCACTCTGAGATATGCCATAAGCTTCATCCAGGCAAAAAGTATCACAGCACATTTATTGTATTGCTTGTTATTTTAGGACAACATTACAGCACCATTAGTATTGTATATAAAGAAAAGGAATGGTTCCATTTTCATCCATTTAAACATTAACTTGTCATAAAAAAAATCTGGAATTCAGAGGGCTTTGAGGAGAATGCTTGTTTAATGCAGTGCTTCTGCACTGACTTTGGACAAAAAATAAAAAGAAAGAAACAAATGCAATTCTTTAATAAAGTCTCTAGAAAACTCTGAAGTGTTTAGTTTTTCCTTGTTGCTGATAGTTTTTATTCTAGATTACCATGTTGTCTGTTCTCTTTTTATATATGTATTAGTGAAACATAGGTCCAATAACACGGAAGATATATATATATATATATATATATATATATATATATATATATATACACACATATACATATACACATATATATATGGCATATCCTGAAAATGTGTAGGTCTATGGAACCTATGCTTGTAAGACAACTAACTGGAGCCTATCAGTTGGATAATATAGGTAGTAATAGCTAAAGAGAAATAGTGCCCTCAATTAATAATTTTATGTAGAATCTAAGAAGTCTATTCTAATTACTATCCATATCAAGATCATCAACACAAACTTATATCTGTGTAAACAGATGGATAAATAGAAAAAAAGTGTATGTAAAGAGGTAATGATAAATGAGGTACTGAGAAATTTGTACAATCCTCAAATATAATAAAAACCTGTTTAACCATTAGAGTCTCCTGTTTCTTTCTACCTCAATTGTGTTTTTCTTGAATCACTTGTAAAATTTTCTAAACAAAAAAAATTAAAAGAAATATGGGATCATATTTTTATGAGCTCAGTTAAGGATGTTTCTTTTAAAAACATGATGCAAAAATGACTATGAAAGATAAGAATGATATATTAGACTACATTAAAAATGAAAACTAGTGTTCCTTGCCAAGAGTGAAATGGCAAGCCTGAAATTGGTAGAGCATATTTATAGCGCACATAACTACAGAATGACTGGTACCTAGAATTCAATTTTTAAAATCGATTACAAATCTATAACTGAAAGCTTCAATCAAATAAATAAAGTGTATGAGAGTTCCTATAGGAATTTTGTAAAAGGTGAGAATAAAGCATGAAACAATGTTTATCCAACTACCAATTACAAAGATACACATTAAGAGAAACAAGAAATTGTTTCTTACACATGAAAATGAGTATTGCTGGGTATAATGTTGCACATCTATAATCCCAATAATAGGGAAATGGCCAAAAGAGGGATAGTAGTTTGAGGCCAATCTGGTAGAGAGAGGAGAGGAGAGGAAGGGAGGGGAAATGAGGGGAGGAAAAGGAAGGGGAGGGAAAAGTAGAGGAGGAAAAGGGAGGAGAAGAGGGTAAGGGTAAGAGGAAGGGGGAGCAGAGAAGAGGAGAGGAAAGATTAATTATCAATATACACTGTTAGCAAACATGGTTATATAGAAGCAATTATAATGTATTCACAGTCAAGTAAATTTGATACATACCTTGAAAAATAATCTGATATGCTTTAGTAAAGTTAAAGATTTCCAATGGACATACATTTTTTGAATATATATATATGTAATAAAAGTATTACAGTTTTACCTCTGGAAGAGGGCAAGAGGATGAAATTGGACCTTGTGGTAATTATGCTGGGAACTAGGCTCTCTGCTATGTGTTATAAATGGCAATATATATTAAATACAGTGTTTTATATACAGTTAATACTATGTGATTTTCAATTCCAATTGCATTAGCTCCTGCTACTGAACACCTCCTCAGTTAATACTGCTTTATTGCTTCACTAGAAATTGAGGTGCCTGAGAGATCTCTGCTGGCTTTGAGCTTCAAAGGATCTCAGCTATTGGCATTAGGCCAGCATCATCATGTCTCTCACCAAGTCCACAGCTAATAAAAGGTGAATAAGATGATAAATCAAGTTCTTGAAATAGTTAAGCAGAGCAATAATCATCATCACTTCAAAACATATTAAGAACAATATAGCTCAGTCTTTGTAGTTGTAATTTTTGGGGAAGATTTCATAGTTATCACATATCTGGTCTCCTTTGAAGAACAGGGTATACTTATTTCTGGAATGAATTTAGCAAAACAATATTTGGGTAAGCATTATGATGTGCTCAAATATAAATATTGGTGGCCCTTGAAATTTTTTATCAGATCATTGCACATTAATCCTACTTTCATAATTTATCTTTATCTTCCTTAACATAATATTAAAATGCCAATTACCTGCCTTTTGAACTATCTTTAGCAGAATTCTTGGAAAGTGAGTATTGTGCAGGTCAAAACCTTTTCTATTAAGATGCATTGTTCTCCTTTCCAGTGACTTTTCTTACAGATTAAGTATTTACCTCCATCAGTCCTCACAAAACATTTTTAAGCAAGTTCCCATTCCTTTGCTTTGGTTGAATAATAGACATCTTTTATTAAGGACTCTTATTTTTACCTTTAAAAACCTCTTAATGGCAATGAACTCTGTTCTTCTTAGAAGTCACATACCCTAAAGACTTTCAAGCCACATTTTATGACTGGAGCAGCTGTTTGAAACCATTTTACATAAGCTAATCTTGTATATTACAATTTCTTTTTATTTTTAAAAATATATTTATTGATTAATTTATATGACAGAGAAAAAGAGAGAAAGAAATTGGAAACACTAGAGCCTCTTGTCACTCCAGACACATAAACCACTTTGCATCTAGCTTACACGGGCACTGGGGAATTGAACCCAGTCAGGCTTTGCAAACAAATGCCTTGAACCACAGAGAAATCTACCCAGCCTATTTCATTTTAATCTTTAGAACCAACTTGAATTGTAGGAAAGCAGGAGATATTCATCTCCATGCTTTACATTTCTTCAACATTAACAAGTGAAACCTAGTAGTTATAAGAATTGTGGATAGATGCAGCACTGAAGATGGAAGGAACTTTAAAGGTCATTGGTTCCAACTACACATCATGCATTTCATTGTTTAGACAATTAGGAATTCAGTAACAAGGACATTTAAAAGATGTATAAATCTATGTCTTCTAGAGAATTAAGATATTTAGAAGATGCATTCTTGCATTTCTGAAAAGCATATCTATAGCCGCCAGAAGTATAAGGATAAAATTTCTTTGAAAATTAGTTGACAAATTTTGTATACTTATCCATAATTGAAAATAAACCTTTAATTTTCTTTTCATACAGAATAATGCACATAATATATACCCATTTGAGGGAGTATGAAAAACAGTAAGTATGGCTAAATTTCAATTCAGGATTTGGCATTTTATAATCCACTAATAAAGCATCTGTTATAATCTCTCATGACATAACATTTTCTAAAGATGAATTTTGGCTCTCAATTTTCTGTGTCTCACATTATATTTTCAGCATCTTAGCCTTTTTGATCACCATCATGATGTTTTGTTAAAACACATCTTTTAAAGAATTATTTTAGGACTGTTTAATTTGAGGCCTTTTACCCCTGCCATCATGCTACTAGAATATGGCAAATGAATTAATCTGTCAAAACACAAAAAGCTGTGAATTTATTGTGGATAATTATTCATTTAAAAAGGAAAGAATTAGCATTTAATATATGTCAAAAAGCAAATTAGTGGTATTTTCCAAAGCTTAGTAGAGAAAAATTAGATAAATATTATCTGTGTATGAATTAAAATGCTTTTTAACAGGTAGATGCTAAAACAGAGACTACTTTGTGTGGCAGTTTGGTATGTATGTCACCCATACACTCAGGTGTTTTATTGAACTTGTAACTTGGTTCTCCAGCTAAGGGCAGTACCTGGGGTCTAGCTCTAATGTGTGTTTGGGTGTGAATCTGAATTCCAACTCAAAGGAATGCAGAGAAGTCCGAACTCTGGGGTTCTTCCTTGAGGCAAGTTTGTGCTCACTGATTTTGATTTTTGCTGGTTGATTGCTTGTTTCTCTTTGCTTGGATATATGGAAGCAGCTTCTTCTGCCATTGGTGAAATTTCCCCCTGGAACTGTAAGCTTAAAATAATTCCTTTTCTGCAATTAAAGTGTGTCTATTTGGAGGATCACCCTAGCAGCATGGAGCTGTCTACAACACTTGATATAACCTTTACCTTAAAAATGTAACTTAAAGCAGAGCTATGTCCCCTCCTAATTCTAACACAGGAAATCACATGCTATGTTATCATTACCAATTTTCCTTGGTCAGTTTAGTCTATGGATATGTCTCTAAAATATTAGTTAATGAGTCAGAGCAACTGAATAGATTGCAAATTGATTAGTTATT